>NC_044037.1:54646449-54960370 GCF_901765095.1 Microcaecilia unicolor
TTGGGGCCGATATTCAGACTTCGGGCCAGTTATCTTCTAAGCAGCCAAAGATATCCCACGTATTCATGCAGCCAAATATAGCCGCTAAAGTGGGGATGAAAATCAGCAGATAGCTGGTTATGTCGGCTGATATAACCGGCTATCCGTAGGCTGCTAACCATTGATATTCAACAGGAGGTAGCCACTGAATATTGCCGGGTAGCCGGTTATGGGGCATTTGACCAGCCAGGTGCTGATCCTGGCAATTTAATGCTTTTGAATATCGGGGGGGGGGGGGGGGGGTGTTGTTTTGCTTACCATGCACTTTGACACCCTAACTGTAATGTCAGATACCTGCTAGACAATGCCAATATATACCGTCACAACACTACTATGGTTTCAGACCAGTCATGTCATTCACTACAGACTGAGTTGTATCTTTATTTGATGCTGTCACTGGTAAGAGAAGCAGGATGTCATTCACGTAGGATAATAGTTTATTAAGACCCAGGTGTATAAACCTGCTAGAAAAAGAGGGACAAAAGGAGAGAGAGACTAGATTGGAGGAGGGGGGGAGAGATGCTGGACTCAGGGAGTCCTTACCGCTAAGTCAATGGTTGGTGGTAAGGTCTCAGGCCAAAAATGGGACTCAGGGAGTGGGCATAAAAGGGAAAAGACCGGATTGTGGGAGGGGGTGGAACAGAGGAGTAGAAACACTGAAACCATAAAGGGAATGATGGAGATATGTCATACTGTGAGGGGGACAGGAACCCACGGTGGGGGTGTAAGAGGATGAGAATAGAAAACGGAGGGACAGGGCACAGAGAAATTAAGATATAATAGGGTTCTGAGTGTGTTTTTGTACGTTTATATGTAGTATTTTCCAGTGGTAGGATTGTGTGTTGGATTTTCTGAGAGAACATGAAAACTTTAATATAATATAACATCATACAGTGTTTGTGGAAAAAATCCTAGAACATGTGGCAGACAGTTGGCTGTAGAGGGGTGGGGTTGGGGGAAGTGTGCAACTATAGGTGTGGTAAGGGACTTGAGGAGGGGCATGGGGGCAGGACAAAGGAGGGGTACGAGTAGAGCAAGGAATAGGCGTGGAGCAGGGCAGGTGTTGGGTTTTTCTCTACCAAAAAGTTGGTAACCCTATCTATTGGTAGCAAGAGATGCATTAATAATAGTTCATCTCCTGCTGCCATGGGACGAGTCATGCAATGAGCTCAAAATCTCATAGTTCTTATTGTGAGACTGGTCTTGCAGCAGTGGGAGACCGCCACTGGTAGTCCATGAAGATTTTGTTTTTGCTCGCATTCAGGGTTAAGTTTGATACCCCGTTTATGTACAAATTTCTTATCTACAATTCCTAACTACTTTGACAATATAACTGACATCATAAGACTCCTGAGGCAGGCATGCAGGTGCTGAAATACGGCTGCTGTGTTGAGTCGAATTTGATGTTAATGAAATAAAGCTTTCAATCCATCTACACGTCTCCTTCTTTGCTTGAGAAGAGCTAGTTTCCCTTACTTCTCCTTTTTTGGCTTTGATTGCGATACATAGGGAATCAGTGCCCCTCCACCTCTTTTGTGGTTTCCTTCTTTACCAGAAAAATATGTAAGTCACATTTGGCATTATACCATAACAAATGCTTGGTAGTTTTTAAGACCAATGAATGAAACTTGAACCACAATAGTGACAAAAGAAAAGTTATATGAAGGTATTTTTGTCTAGCGGTTTCTAGGTCTTTTTTCTCCCTTAATAAAACAGCGTGAAGATTAAAATTAAACTACATTTACTCTGTTCTTATTGGAGATTATAGTTTCACAAGAAGACCCTCCCTAAGACTCCCCATCTCCAATTCCAACCCTGACCTTAACTGGGAGTCCTTGGTTTTTAGGTGAGCAGGAGCAATCCCCAGATGTTCATGGTTTCCATGTCCCAATTTGAAAATGGCAGCCATGATTCATAGTTGTAATTGCATGGTATTACCACTAAGAGTCAGGATGCCAAATGCTTTCTAGACTGATTTAAAAAAATTGGCAGCCTGACCCCTAACAGTATACCATGGACAGCATGCAGCCACTGGGGATTACCCCTGTTCACCTAGATTTACGGAACCCCAGAAATACTGGGGTTGGGATTGAGAGGTTGGGATAGCCTTCTTGTACCAGGGGGCATTGGGCAGGAGGAGGGTTCTTGGGGGAAGAATTGGATGGAAAGAGGTTTCCTTGTTTGGGGGGGGGGGGGGGGTCAAGGGGAGTTGGATGATTGGGTGGAGATTTTCTTGTTAGATGATAGACTGGGAAATTTTTTTGGGAGGGATCAGATGATCGAGGTGGGATTAAAGGGGATCTGATGCTGCTGGGGAAGGGGCAGGAGATCAGGGAGAACAATGTCAGTGGAGGAAATTGGGAGGAGGATAGACCTTGAACTTTACATACCTGATTCTTCAGGAAGGCACTTGCATGTGCCTGAGGATGGGTGTAAATTCTGACATCCAGATTTTTTTTTTTTAGATCAGCATGGACTCTCCTTGTAAAATGGGGAGTAGATTAGTGGTTAAAGCACAGGGCTTGACATCCATGGTTGCCTGGTTTAAATCCCACTGCTGCTCCTTGTGACCTTGGGTAAGTGACTAACCCTCCATGCGGGCCAGGGAAATACTAGTGTACCTGAATGTAATTCAAACCAATCTAATTCCAAACCAAGGGCAAACTTTTATTGATATACAACTGACTCGACACAGTCTTGCATTTCAGCGCAAGAACCATCTGCCTCAGGAGTCAAAACAAAATAAAGGTGTGAGCAATATCCAAATAAATAAGTATGCTGGCCCTGCCTTAACCACACCCTCTCCCCTTCCGTACCACACTTCCAAACATGAACATACTTGCTACCCTGAATTAAAAATAAAGTTATAGAGATTTCCTCACTAATCCCCCTTGTTCTAACTACCCAATGTCACCCTCAGACTGCTTCTGGTTAGATGATTTTGATCCAGTACCAAAAAAGTCCAGATATCATCAAAGAGGACCTTCACAAGCATCAATGTCTGCCAAACATACAAAACCTACCAAGAAAAATCCAACTTTGTAAGTAACAAATCTCACTTAACACATTTGCACCAACACTTTCCCCAAATTAACATCTTTCTATTCCAACAACTGTTTGAGCTCAACCAAAACAGAGCACAGCCTAGTCAAAGCCCAGTCAGAGCAGGCACTTCAGCTCCTCTTAATTTTTCTGTAGCGGCACCTATTAATTAGCCGTCAGCATAAAGAGTTTTTTTCCTCTCAGGCTTCTGTTCTTTCTGAATAGCCCCAATGGTGGGTTTCTTTTCCACAAGTTCCAATCACATCAGTTTCACACCTGTCACAGCCTTTACAAAAATTTTCAGACTTTTAATCTATAATTTTCCCACTCACACACTCTCAACTCCCACACAAAGAATTTTTTTCTTCAGGATTAGATAGAATCTGCCAGCAACTGCTCTGAAGCAGCTCAAATGAATCAGTGCTCAAACTCACTTTTACAAAACAAAACAAAAACACAGATTACTGTCAATCTGCACCCACACAATTTTTTCTGCCAACAGTCAACTTTTCAGCACTTTAAAGACCTCTCAGGCCCCTTTCGCCTCAAAGCAACATCGGATGCAGCTTCTCCCCTTGGCTGCTGGTCCCAACCACCAACAGCATTCCTGTGGCACAGCTGTTATTCTCTGGTATGATCTTTTCTTGCAGTTCCCTCATCAGCATGATCCCCTTTCAGAGATACACTGTCTCTCACAGTACACCTGTACTCCCAAGCACTCTTCAACCATTTTTGTTTTACCATGTTCAGCCCTGCAGCCACTTCCTTCACATTTTATTGGTCACCAAGCATCCCCTACCATCCAGACATCTGCTCCAGAATCTTAGATCTCAGTCTGTTCCTCTCCCAGTGTGTCTTTTTCTTCTCACTGCAGCCCCAGACTAGCTTGCCTGCCCTGCACAGATATTGAGAAAGTGTATGCACAGATACTTTAGGTTCTCGGCTGCTGGCAAGTCTGATCTCATTTGCTGTTCCCGGCACTAACACTGCATCCACTGTTGTACTCCATAAGTACATAAGTACATAAGCACCACCATATTGAAAAAAGACCAAGGGACCATCAAGCCCAGCATCTGACAGTGGCCAATCCAGGCTTCAAGAACCCGGCAACCCCCCCCCCCCAAAAAAAAAAAAACTTAATTCTTAATAATGTTCAATGGACTTTTCCCTCAGGAATCTGTCCAAACCCCCTTTAAATTCCGTAAGGCCAGCTGCTGTCACTGCATTTTCCGGCAATGAGTTCCAGAGTCTTAACTACACGCTGAGTAAAGAAAAACTTTCTCCTATTTGTTTTAAATCTACCATATTCTAGCTTCATCTTGTGTCTCCTGGATTTGTTGTTGTTTGAAAGTGTAAACAAACACTTCACATCTGTCTGCTCTATTCCGCTCATTATCTTGTAGACTTCTATTATATCACCCCTCAGCTGCCTTTTCTCCAAGCTGAAGAGCCCTAACCTTCTCAGCCTCTCCTCATAGGGAAGTCATTCCATTCCCTTTATCATTTTCATTGCCCTTCTCTGCACCTTCTCTAATTCCTTTATATCTTTTTTTTGTTGTTGTTACATTTGTACCCCACACTTTCCCACTCATGGCAGGCTCAATGCGGCCTACATGGGGCAATGGTGGGTTAAGTGACTTACCCAGAGTCACAAGGAGCTGCCTATGCCTGAAGTGGGAATCGAACTCAGTTCCTTAGTCCCCCAGGACCAAAGTCCACCACCCTAACCACTAGGCCACTCCTCCACTCTATATCTTTTTTGAGATGCGGCGACCAGAATTGGACACAATATTCTAGGTGCGGTCGCACCATGGAGCGATACAACGGCATAATAATGTCCTCGTATTTGTTTTCCATCCCTTTCCTAATAATACTCAACATTCTGTGCGCTTTCTTAGCTGCCGCAGCACACTGAGCAGAAGTTTTTAACGTCTTATCAACGATGACTCCCAGATCCCTTTCTAGGTCTGTGACTCCTAACACGGAACCTTGCATGACGTAGCTGTAATTTGGGTTCCTTTTACCCACATGCATCATTTTGCACTTGTCAACATTTAACTTCATCTGCCACTTGCACGCCCAGTCTCCCAGTCTCGCGAGATCCTCCTGTAATCTTTCACACTCCTCCTGCGACTTGACGACCCTGAATAGTTTTGTGTCATCTGCGAATTTAATTACCTCACTAGTTACTCCCATCTCTAGGTAATTTATAAATATGTTAAAAAGCAGTGGTCCCAGCACAGACCCCTGCGGGACCCCACTAACTACCCTTCTCCACTGAGAATACTGGCCATTCAGTCCTACTCTCTGCTTCCTATCTTTCAACCAGTTCTTCATCCTTTCTGCCCTTTCAGAGCCACACCTGCCACTATGCACACACATGCATGCATATAGTACCTCCAGGTTTACAATGCTGCTGCACAGCACATCACCTACAATGCGGTGATACTCTTCCCAGCTCTACTGCTCACAGTACTGCCCAAGACAGCTGCAGCACCCCAGGACTATTCTGGCCAAGTCACACTTTATGACATTATTCATGGAACCAGTGGCAGTGGGTTTCATATATATATATATATATATATATATATATATTTTTTTTTTTTTTTTTTTTTTTAATCCACTGGTTCCATGAATAATAGAGGGGTAGGGGTAGGTTGGGACAAAAGTGGATTTCCAAATTGTTGCTGAGTGGTGATATTCATCTGTCAAATGGATAAGGCATACATTTAATTTAGGTCTACCAAATAGCAGGCTTAAAAGGATGGCACCCATATGATGACAGTTATTATCTAAATGTTCAGTGTCATTGCTTATGGTGTTTATTTTAAACGTACTATTCATGTTTTAGATGTGCATAAATCAGCATTTAGAACTATATATTGCATGCATTTCTATATCCAGGTTTTAGAATGCCAGCTACGGTTAGTGTGGATTAAATTATTTGCAGAGACAGGTACATTCTGAACTTCAGAGAATTCTGCACAGATTCTGCATTGTGCAGTTGCACAGAATTCCTCCAGGATTAAAAGCAGCTCATTAACTATTAATGCATAGATTAACTACGTGCAAAATGTGCTTTGTGTTCTGATTTTTGCGAAAAAAAAAAAAAAAGAAAACCTCTATGAAAAGTAATAATCTATTTTGAAACATTTTTGTAGTTATATTTTATATGATATTTTTCTGTGAACATCATTTGCATACATAGATATATAATATAATCCAATAATGCACACAAAAATATAAATATCAGTTTTAAAGTGGTCTTCGTAATGAAACAGGACCCTCAAGTGTGCCTTCTCTGCATTAACAGGAGGAACTTTCTGGGTCCAGGTTCTAGAGATAATGCCACTTGAAGTACTAGAAAGTGGGCTAGTCAATGAAAGGCTCCAGTAGTAGATCTTCCTTAGAACTTGGAGAGAACTATAAAGTTGAGTGTTGGAAGGTGCCCCGGGCCTTCCTTCCTTAGAGGGAGTCCAGTAAAGATGTAAGTGGAGAAGTGGTGGACTTTCCACCTAGGGGCCCATAAAGGATCTTGGTCCTCTAATTCAGAGACCAAAAAAGAAGAGGAAAAAGGGAAAGACCAAGAGTGGGGCCTGTTTCCCATAAGCATGAAGTGTGGAGACAAGGGGTTTAACTTGAGCCACAGCTAAGTCCCTAGACTCAGTGTGCCATTTTTTTCATTCATTCATTTCATTTTATTTATTTATATACTGCTTAGATCTAAGCAATTTACAGCATGGAGGGGATCAGAAGGGAGGATTCCAACCACATAGAGAAGCTATTGCTTGTTTCAGATCTTACCCAGGGAGAAGGGATTGGAAACCAGGAGTGGTGAAAGTATATGCAGATGCCTGGAGTGAGAGCTCGTAAGACCCAAGTCCTGGGTGAAATCCTATTTGGCTTAGTTCAAAGAGCTCTGTTATGTAGTGGATTGAACAGAGAGAATATTCCCAGAGAAGGAAGAAAAGACTTTGTTTGTACAGGGGCAGTGGCGTACCAAGGGGGTGGGGGCGGTCCGTCCCAGGTGCACGCCGCTGGGGGGGGGGGGGGGGGTGCCGCGCGCCGTCAGCTTTGTTTGTTTCCATGCTCCCTCTGCCCCGGAACAGGAAATAACCTGTTCCGGAGCAGAGGGAGCATGGAAACAAACAAAGCTGACCGGCGTGCGGCACCCCCCCCAGCGGCGTGCACCCGGGGGGGTTCTTTCGCCGGGCTGGGGGGTGTCCTTTTACCGGGGGGGGGGGGGGGGGGTCGCGCTGCACCACGGGGGGGGGGGGGCACTGCACCCGGGGGGTGGGGCACATCGGCGATCCGCCCCGGGTGTCAGCCCCCCTAGGAATGCCACTGTACAGGGGCTGCATTGAGAAGAAGGAGAAGGAGCAGTAGAGGAGGTCTGAGTACACTCTTGTTCTATCCTATAATAGCACTAAAAAGCTGAGGAGGAGGGGAACAAGGACTGCCCAAAGTCTGAATTAACTGAGAAGCTCATACAAAGGAGTAGAGAAACTGAGGGTGCCCAACCCTATCCACAGGTGGAGAATGAGAGCTGAGAGATGCAGGAGAACAGGTTTGACTCCGTAGAGCAAAGGAGACCAAGGGATGTTGTTACTGTGAGCAAGTTTGAAACTTTTTTTCAATCACTTTATTTTATTTTTGTAAAAGTGGAGGAGGGGTGAGAGGGGCGGGGAGACCCCAAGACCCCCTTGTGGTTATGTCCCTGGGGGGGAATAGATGCTGGATAGGGGGTGTAATAGAATGAACTGAACTAAAACACGCTCTCTTATACATCCCTGCTTTCACTGGCATAAATAAAATATGTACTGGAATGGCCATGGGATCGAGGTGTGCCAAGGGCGGGGTCATGAAGTAGTGTGGGAAAAACCAAAGTAGAGTGGAGCAAGGCTGGGGCATGTACTGAAATCTCCCTCTCAAAAATCAGGGCCCCTTGGCAGCTCTGGACTCTTTATGTGGACAGGCCTACCTGGATGCATTCTGGCACTTATGACCTATCTTGCTCCATCATCAGCAAGAAATAGGAAGGCCCATTTGGTAAAGTGCAGTAATGAACATAACCATTTTCAAACCAGAAAAATGTCCAACTTTTTGTTTCGAAAATGGCCATTTGCTAGATGTTTTTGTGTTCCCTTGACATGTGGATGGACTGCGGAGCAAAACATTTAAAACTGGGGTGTCAAAAATCACAACTTGGATATTTCTGAGAGAAAAACATCCTTCTGCCACCTTATGATGTTTTTTTGGATATTTTTTTTTAAAAAATGAGCCCCAAAGTGTGTTAATGCATTAACATGCATTTACTGGTTAATGCACTTTAATAAATGAGGCTCATTATACTTTTTATTGTACTAGCCTAATACCCTTATTCCGGAGCTTCATTTCAATTGGAACAAGGGAAGATGGTTAAAAAAAAGCATGCGCTAAATCTGAAATCTTTTTTCCTTACTAACTTTGGAGGGACTGCCTGATTGAGGCTCATTATACTTTTCAATGGAAATACTATAGGCTGTTTAGTAATATATGGTATAAAAAATAAAGTTACACAAATCAATTCTCCAAAATCTTGCATCTTAAATTTTATTTTAAAAATGTCAGAACGTTCTAGTTGTTCGTTTTTGTTTTTCACAATTATAGCTAAGCCAATACATTTGCAAAACCTTTTATAATATTCAAAAAAGTTCTTAAAAATAACATGTCTTTATTAGAAAAAAACAACAAGCCTGTATACTTTCTACATAAAAAAATCTATCTGCAGAAACCAAAGACAATATATTTCCCTATACTTGCCATAAAGATACTATCAGGCTTATTTTCGAAAGAGATCGCCGGCCATCTTCTGACACAAATCGGGAGATGGCCGGCCATCTCCTAAAACCGGCCAAATCGGTATAATCGAAAGCCGATTTTTGGACACACTCGCTGGCATTCCGTCGCGGAGGCGGCCAAACTTCAAGGGGGCGTGTCGGCAGGGTAGCGAAGGCGGGACATGGGCGTGCTTACGAGATGGCCGACTTCAGCTGATAATGGAAAAAAGAAAACTGGCGATGACGAGCATTTGGCCGGTTTTACTTGGTCTATTTATTTTCACGACCAAGTCTCAAAAAGGTGCCCAAGCTGACCAGATGACCACCGGAAGGAATCGGGGATGACCTCCCCATACTCCCCCAGTGGTCACCAACCCCCTCCCACCCAAAAAAAAACTTTAAAACATTTTTTTGCCAGCCTCTATGCCAGCCAGCTCCATGACACAGTATGCAGGTCCCTGGAGTAGATTTAAGGCCAGGTGCACCAAACTGCATAGAAGAGTCCTTCCCTTAACGATCCCTTAGCAAATGGGTAAGGGAAGGGCATGCATGAAAGAAATCATATGCAAATGAGCTGCTCATTTGCAAGTGAATGTCCTTCCCTAGGAGGGGAAGCCTGTCGGCCAGCTGTCGTAAAAAAAAAAAAAAAGGATCTTGCTGATCAGTTATGTTATGACTTACTTCTGGAGTGCTGTATTTTATGATACTATTTTGAGAAATGTTCAATAAAGACTTCATTCAAATTAAAAAAGCCCTTGCCGTGCATTTTCCCTTGATGGCTGTCCCTGATGTGCATTTCCCTTAATGGCCATCTTTCTCCCCGTTCCCTTAATGGCTGTCTTTCTCCCTGAAATGGGGAAAATCAAACTAGCTTTTTCAGTACTAACAGTGGGATTTGAACCAGCCACCTCTGCATTACAGGACCAGTGATGTAACCACTTGGCCACAACTCCATTTAGTTGGATGTTCCCCCCTTTTGATTATACCCCTTCAGTTCTCTCTCAGCCAATCACCGCGCATTTAGCTGTCTACGAGTGGCTGAGAGAGACCTGCAGGGGCATAATCAAAAGGGAGGGACATCTAAGTAAGTGGAGCTGTGGCCAAGTGGTTACATCACTGGGCTTGTAATGCAGAGGTGGTCAGTTCAAATCCCACTGTTACTACTAAAAAAGCAGTTTTGATTTTCCTGTTCGGGGAGAAAGACGGCCATCAACAGAAGGACGGCCATTAAGGGAAGTGCATGTCAGGGATGGCCATCAAGGGAAAATGCATGGCAGGGATTTTTTAAATTTGTATGGTCTTTATTGAACATTTCTCAAAACAGTATCACAAAACACAGCACTCCAGAACAAGTAAGTCATAACATAACTGATCAGCAAGATCTAAATATCCAGAAGTACCAGTGCAGTACGAATGCTGGCCCCTCCCACGGCCAAATGCCTTGGATTTGGCTGGGTTTGAGATGGCTGGTTCCAGTTTCCATTATCGCTGAAAAACAAAGTCGGCCATCTCAAACCTGGCGATCTATGTCATTTGGCCGGCCCTAACCGTATTATCGAAACAAAAGATGGCCGGCCATCTTTTTCGATAATACGGTTCCGGACAGCTCTTTGCGGCGCCGCCAAAATAGATGGCCGGCCATCTTTTGTTTCGATAATACGGTTAGAGATGGCCGGCTTCAGCTGATAATGGAAAAAAGAAAACTGGCGATGACGAGCATTTGGCCGGTTTTACTTGGTCTATTTATTTTCACGACCAAGTCTCAAAAAGGTGCCCAAGCTGACCAGATGACCACCGGAAGGAATCGGGGATGACCTCCCCATACTCCCCCAGTGGTCACCAACGGCCAAATGCCTTGGATTTGGCTGGGTTTGAGATGGCCGGTTCCAGTTTCCATTATCGCTGAAAAACAAAGTCGGCCATCTCAAACCTGGCGATCTATGTCATTTGGCCGGCCCTAACCGTATTATCGAAACAAAAGATGGCCGGCCATCTTTTTCGATAATATGGTTCCGGACAGCTCTTTGCGGCGCCGCCAAAATAGATGGCCGGCCATCTATTTGGCCGGCGCTGTTTGATTATGCCCCTCCACAGAGCTCATTTTCAAAAGAGAAAAATGTCTAAAAAGAGGCATAAAATAGCATTTGGACATTTTTCTCACTTGTAGCTGATAAGGCTAACTTCATCTAGCATAGGGGTTAGGGATGTGTGCCCTGAATGCAGGAGATATAGGTTTGATTTGCACTGTGGGCATTTATTTAATTTTTGTTACATTTGTACCCCACACTTTCCCACTCATGGCAGGCTCAATGCAGCAGGCAATGGAGGATTAAGTGACTTGCCCAGGGTCACAAGGAGCTGCCTGTGCTGGGAATTGAACTCAGTTCCCCAGCGCCAAAGTCCACCACCCTAACCACTAGGCCACTCCTCGGTGCCACTCATTTGATGTCACTGTTTTGCTGCTCCTCACTGGGGTTGAAGTTCTGCTGTAGCAGCTGGTTAGCATACACATTTCACCCAAGTTACCTGGCTAGGGTGAGGGATAGAAAGATAGGGAGAGTAAATTATATGGATGGGCAGACTGGATAGGCTATCTGGTCTTTAACTGCCTATATGTTTCTCTGTTTTACTTTTTCAGTGACTACTTTTGAGAACCAAAGTGAACTCCATTTCCTCTTATTTACTTTCTTTACAAAAAGGGTTGTTGCCTTTACAATAGCTCCTTTCAGTTCGCCCACTCCTTTCCAACTTCTTCCAGATGTTCCCATCCAGACAACAATTCCTTGAGGTAATTCCACATCTGAACAAAGTTTTTTTTTGTTTTTAAAGTCTAGAATCTTCACATTTGAATGAGCCCTCTCCACACCTGTCTTAATATCGAACTACACCACGGGCCTTTAAAAATGGAACAGAGTTCTTTAATGAATAAGCCTTGACAAAAAGACCCGACATGGGCCGTGTTTCGGTGACTAGCACGTCCGTTTGGATACAGAAAGTGAAAGTGCCTTGTTGCTTTGTAGCTTTTACTATATGAGACGTGGGGTAAGGAAATAATATATTGTAGAGGAATATATTCGAGTTATTCCCCGAGTTTTCCATGTCATCACTGTGACCCCTGATGCAGGTGCTAGTCACTGAAACACGGCTCATGTCGCGTCTTTTTGTCAAGGCTTATTCATTAAAGAACTGTGTTCCATTTTTAAAGGCCAGTGGTGCTGTTTTTTTGTTTGGACTTTAGTTTATACTTTGTTCCCTCTCTTTTGCTATATTAATATCGAACTACACCATCTAGTGATAACAAGATGCCAGATGATCACCTACTATAACATCAGAAACACTCTCCCCATTAGTAAGCACTAGTCTAATATGGCCCAATCCTGAGTGGGTTCCATTACCAATTTCTGGAATAGTTTCCCCTGTAGATAATCCAGGATCTGCCTGCTTTAAAAGGCCCTGCAATAGGGATACCTCAAATCAACATCTGACAAATTAAAATCATCTGTTAGTAGTTCTTATTCTCTTCAGCTACATTTTGAATGTCTTCAATTCAATCTCTGTCCACTTCTGTCTGTGAAGGAGGTCTGTATATCACACTAATGTAAATATATTTGCCATTCCCCCTTTCCAGGTTGACCCACAGTGCCTCTTCCTTATCTTGTAGGTCCTGCAATTCTGTGGCTTTAATATTATCTTTAACATATAATGTCACTCCCCCTCCCTTTCTTCCTACCTTGTTTTCCTGAACATATTATAGCCCGGTAAAAACTATATTCCAGTCGTGGTTCTTTATGAACCATGTCTCTGAGATTGCCAATAAATCCAAATCAGCCTCTTCAATCACAGCCTCAAGATGTAAAACCTTATTTCCCATACTTCGGGCATTAGTATATACTGCTCTCTTTAAGTAGCACCGCCATCTGAAACAACCATCCCAAAAGCCTGTTGGGAAAACAGTGTATCTTTAACAGGATCTTAAATTTCTTGTAAGATTCCTCTGCCCAAACAATAACACAAAAATGATTTCTCAGTAAGGGGATAAAACAGAAAAAAGTACATTCTTAGGTAGAGGTCAGGTGAGCCAAAGACGGAGTCGGAATAGTCAATCTAGAGGCATCAACTGAACAGAGTGATCTGCCAGGTACATAAAACTGAATCAATGATTATAGGTAGGGTGGATTCTGTTCATACAATGCCTTATGGGCCAACGAAAGAGTTCTAAACATCACTCTGTATCTCACTGATAACCAATGATAGCAAATAAATAGGGGTGTAACATGCTTATACCACCGTATTCCCCCAACAACTGAATTGCCACTGAAGATGCTTCAAAGAATAGCAACAAACCCCAGCATAGACAATAGAAAGCATGGAGCAGCATTTGCAAAGAGGCTTCATCAAAATAATCCCTAATAGAATGGAGGTGACATAACATAAAAGACCCTTGTACACTACCTCAGAGATCTGTACTGTAAATGACAACCTATAGTCCACTAAACCCCCCAAGTACCTAAAACTTTCCACCACCGGCATTGGTCGACTACATAAAACAGGAGTCAATAATGGTCTAGACAAATGACCAGTAATCCAGTACACCTTATTCTTATTGGCATTCAACACCAAAAGATGGTCTGAGAACCACTGAGACACCACGGTCAGGCAGGATTGAAAAGTAGCTGAATCTGGATCACTCACTGAAGTATAGCTGACCAGCAGTATATTGTCACACAGACATATACCTTCAACTCAAACCCTTGAATAAGGGTAATCAAAGGTGCATGGAAAATGTTAAATAGTACAGTACTTAAAGCAGACCCCTGTGGCACCCCATCTGTTAACCAGTGCTCAGTGCTTCCTATGACATCCATCACAGAACGTGTTTGGGCCATTACAAAGGAGGGGAACCAACACAATACTGTCTCTCATATTGAAGTTAGGAAAGGAACAGCTAATGATCCTGCAAATCAAACGCAGTGGTTAAATCCAAAGAAACCACCAGCACTGTCAACCCCCTATCAAGCTGAACATGGAGATCATTAAGAAATGCCACCAATATGGTCTTCGTGCTGTATCCAGCCCAAAACCCCCCAGGGGCTAAGGGCTGGAAAAGCCTCTATATGATCCACTAACTGTTGAAGAAACACTTCCCATGAACTTGCTGAAAAACAAAAATTAGAAAAAGGTCTCTAACTGGCTAGTGACATACCAGTTGATATTCAGCAGTTAGTGTTTTTTTTTTTACATTAATCAGCAACAAAAAAAGAGAAAAATTGTACAGAAGACAATTTGTGTACAAATATAGACAACTATACACAGCACAGCAATTGTACAGCAGGTAATATGAACCAGGGGCGTAGCTACGTGGGGTCACGGGGGCCTGGGCCACCATAGGTTTGGCACTGGACCTCCCTGCCACGACCCTCTCGACCCCCCTCCTGCCACCAACCCGCCGTCAACCCGCTGTCACCATCTGCTACCTTTGCTGGCGGGGGACCCAATCCCCGCCAGCCGAGGTCCTCGTCTTCCTTCGTTCTGTTTCTGAGTATGACGTCCTGCACGTTGTATGTGCAGGATGTCAGACTCAGAGAAACAGAACGAAGCCCTGCAGATCGCAAAGGTAGGGGACGGCGACGGTGGGGGGAGGGTTGGCGGTGCGAGGGGGGGGTCAAGAGGGTCATCGTCGGGGGAGGGGTCAAAGTTGGCTGCGGGGGGGGGGGGGGGGGTCGGCGCCGCCGGAGGGGGAGTAAAATGTGCCCCCTCACCTCAGGCTCTGGACCCCCCTCCCACCGAAGTCTGGCTACACCCCTGATATGAACAGAAATACTGTATGTACAGGTACAGAACAAAGCAAGGGAAACCATATTTATCAACTTTATATATAGAAATACAGAACCAAGCAGAGCCCCATTTCTCAAGATCATGGTGTTGTCTTCTCCAGTCAAAACCAGTGTGAAGCAGAAATCATGGCATCAGAACCTGAGACGTTCTAAGAGAAGAGGACATTTCTCTGGTAAGTGAACACTATTTTGCTTTGTGCTTTGGGAACTTAAAGATTGGGGTTTAAAGGAGGAATTGTAGATTAGTGAAAGGCAGAATGCAAATATAAAACAGCAAACTTTATCAACTAATTTCCATACTCTTTTTCCCCCTAGTTTTAAAACTTGAACTTTGTACCACAGTATTAACAGATAGCCTCTAGGAGGCACTGTAGGACCTAATTCTTTTTTCACTGTTGGGCAGACTGGATGGACCATACAGGTCTTTATCTGCCATCATTTACTATGTTACTATCAGGGGCATTTTCGAAAGAGAAGGGCGCCCATCTTCCAACACAAATCGGGAGACGGGCGTTCTCTCAGGGTCGCCCAAATTGGCATAATCAAAAGCTGATTTTAGGCATCCTCAACTGCAGTCCATCGCGGGGATGACCAAAGTTCATGGGGGCGTGTCGGAGGCATAGCGAAGGCGGGATTGGGGGCGTGCTTAACACATGGGCGTCCTCGGCCGATAATGGAAAAAAGAAGGGCATCCCTGACGAGCATTTGGTCGACTTTACTTGGTCCCTTTTTTTTCAGGACCAAGCCTCAAAAAGGTGCCCAAACTGACCAGATGACCACTGGAGGGAATTGGGGATGACCTCCCCTTACTCCCCCAGTGGTCACCAACCCCCTCCCACCCAAAATTCTTTTTTCCAGTCTTTATGCCAGCCTCAAATGTCATACCCAGCTCCATCACAGCAGTATGCAGGTCCCTGGAGCAGTTTTAGTGGGTGCAGTGCACTTCAGGCAGGCGGACCCAGGCCTATCCCCCCCTACCTGTTACACTTGTGCTGGTAAATGTGAGCCCTTCAAAACCAACCTGAAACCCACTGTACCCACATGTAGGTGCCCCCTTTCACCCCTTAGGGCTATGGTAGTGGTGTACAGTTGTGGGGAGTGGGTTTTGGGGGGGGGGTTGGGGGGGCTCAGCACACAAGGTAAGGGAGCTATACACCTGGGAGCAATTTGTGAAGTCCACTGCAGTACCCCCTAGGGTGCCCGGTTGGTGTCCTGGCAAGTGAGGGGGACCAGTGCACTACGAATGCTGGCTCCTCCCACGGCCAAATGCCTTGGATTTGGTCATTTTTGAGATGGGCGTCCTCGGTTTCCATTATCGCCGAAAACCAGGGACGACCATCTCTAAGGTCGACCATCTCAACATTTAGGTCGACCATCTCTAAGGTCGATCTAAATGTTGAGATTTGGGCGTCCCCGACCGTATTATTGAAACGAAAGATGGACGCCCATCTTGTTTTGATAATAGCGGTTTCCCTGCCCCTTCGCCGGGACATCCTTAGAGATGAGCGCCCTTAGAGATGGTCGTCCCCGTTCGATTATGCCCCTCTATGTTCTCATTTTATCATAGTCTCCTTTTTGAAAGTTAAACACTAACGTATTGGATTTCTTGCTTACACTTACTCCAAAGCTAATATCAAATCTGGTCATGTTATGCACAAAACAAAATTGGAAGGAATAATGTACACCCTTATTATTAGTGTTTTTTTTTTTTAGTTAGCATGTTATTTGTGTTATCGTGCACTAAAAGAAAACAAAGTTTAATAAACAAAAGAAAAGAAAATCAACAAAATGAAACAGCTGCAATGAAAAATGTTCCCCTGCAGAACCCTAATTAATAAATGTTGAAGAGACACAAACTCTCAAACCACCACAGGGAGCTGCTTAATTTCATTTACACTAAGAGACACTTTCTAATCAGCACTATCCTCAGTGCGGGTATTTCCCATGCGCTAAGGTCACTTTTAACACTGCCGATAAATGGCCGAATTTCCTATGTGTACAATAATGGCCGCACACTAATTTTCCCATTAGTGCGTGGCAATTACCACGTAAGTACATACCGACACCTATTTTGTCGGTGGTAAGGACTCATGCGCTAATCCTGTGCTAATCAGGTACCCCCCCACCCCCGTTTACAAAGCCACGCTAGTGGTTGCCAGTGCAGTAATGCTGACACAGTCCATTCACTTTGAATATGGGCTGTGTCAGTATTGCTGCATGGCAGCCGCTGATGCGACTTTGTAAACTAGGGTGTTAGAGTGCGGCAATGCCCACTCGCTAATTGATTAGAATAGCTACACCCACTCTCCATCCCAAACATGCTCCCAGCACTAAAAAATAAATGTTATTTTTTTAACGCATGAGTAGTGCATGCTGATCCCCAAACTACCGCACGACACTACTGCAGGACATAAGACATAAGCATCGACACACTGGGACAGACCAAAGGTCCATCTAGCCCAGCACCCTGTCTCCGACAGTGGCCAATTCAGGTCACAATCACCTGACAAGATCCACGGAGCAAAGCATTTTGTACTGCTTGTCCCAGGAATAGTGGATTTTCCCCTACGTCCATTTAATAACATTCTATGGCCTTTTCCTTCAGGAAACCGTCCAAACCTTTCTTAAACTCTGCTAAGCTAACCGCCTTAACCACATTCTCCGGCAACGAATTCCAGAGTCAAATTACGCGTTGAGTAAAGAAAAATATTCTCTTATTTGTTTTAAACTAACTGCACTCCAGCTTCATCGCTGGGCCCCTAAGCGTACCGCACTGTACTGCATTTTAAGCTGCTATAAGCACGCATTACTACTTTTCGCAGTGCATCTTTCCCAGCCACTTCTCATTTCAAATGAACCACAGTTGTAAAATCCAGCTCTTCTTAGTCTTTGCAGAGCATATGCTGTTACAGGCATCCGTGTTATGTTTGTTTAATTAATTCAATTTATAGCAACCTGAGAAGAATAAACCAAAACCAATATGTTTGAGGACAGTATTAGCATTAATATGTAGCACTTCAGAGATCAACAGCTTTTAAAGAAACAACAAGATTAAAAGACCCTATTTAATGGGTGCTATGGGCGGCATTTTACTGGCCTGGCTCATTGGTTTCCTTTTAAGGCACAGGTGCAGTTCAAGTTCTGTTTGGTCGGGCTAATGCGATTGCGCCTTATATCCTTGATAGAATGCTGTGGCCCTCTCAATCGAATCTTTTGCAATTGTCACTTGTGAAAGTGATGTGACTACTGTCTAAGAGGAAACAAGTGTTCAGTTATGCTCTAGAAGTCAACAATCTTGTTTGAATGTGCATTGATGAAATGATTTTCCTTTGTACTGTGGTATTGTATGTTAAAGAATTCTTAGTGTAAGATTTTATATTGAAAACTGATGTTATAGAGGTACATGAAATGGAATGAAATATGTTTAATAGTGCTTTGGATGGAAGGTAATACACGAGATCTCACTGTAAGGAGGAAAGAAAAGCAAACTCAACTGGCTACACTCGCATGACTTTTCATCCAGATTTTTGAGTTGAGTACTTGCTGTTTCCTTCAGTGTGGATGCCAATAGCCTTGAACATCAGAGCTGTCAAGTTGCCCAAGTTCCAGGAAGCAGACGTTTTGGCTAGTCCTGGGTTCAGAACTTACAGTACATCCCAAAACACTGTGGCATTTGTAGTCCCTGACTGTACCACTGAAATCAGTGTTTTAGTACGTGAGTCAGGCCTAAAATACCAGTCCTAAAAGCGGTCCATGAACTAACCAACTTCCGGAAACTACTAAAGACCCATCTCTTCGACAAGACTTATCACAAAGACCAAGTTATGTGAAACTCACACTTATACCATGAATGCAAATCAATGCATTCTGTCTCTTACTTTTATGCATTCCATTACCATCCAACACAAACCCTGCTGTAACTCCAAATGCTTAACCTCTTCTCATTTCCACTATCCATGATGTATTGTAAGCCACATTGAGCCTGCAAAGAGGTGGGATAATGTGGGATACAAATGCAATACATAAATAAATAAAAGTCCTGGAATGTGACTTGGCAGCTCTGGGAAAACCCCAGATCATGGTTATTTTGGATTCATTCTTAACTAATATATAGCCCTACAACATTCCTGACCATTCTCCATAAAAGAGCAACAATTTTCATGCCCTGTTATTACATTTGTATACACATAGCCAGTACTCAGTAATGTTCAGATTTGTTTTTATTTATCACATGATATGTATAGCAGATGGCCTTTTGTAAGACCCAAGAGCAAGCAAGAAATAAAATTCCCTTAATAGCCACCGAGCCACCATCCTTAAACTTGCATTTCTGCCACTTTTTTTTAGCTACAAATACTTTTGCTAATGTGCTGTACATATGATAAGAAGCCACTGTGAGCAGCATGCCATCCATACTACCTAGAAACACATGAAGCTGGCATGAGTGATAGTGCTTTAGAAGGGCTTTCTGTTGCACCTTGCCTATCACTGACAATTTACATATCTTAGGAAAACCTTTGTCATCTTCTGTCATTTCTGCACTATTATGTGCCTTTCTGGATAATTACCAGTTAATGTGAAAAAGCAGATGGGGGGAAAAAAAACCTTGAAATTTCAGATAGAGGATCCTCAAACCTCTCCCCTTATCTGTGCAGAGCAGCTTCCTGATTTCAAAAGAAGTTTCAAAACCTTTGTTAAAAATGTCCCCGATTCCCAGTTTGAATGAACCAAATGACATTCAGCTCAAATTATGCAGCATTTCTTTTTTTCACAATTAAATTCCATTATCGTGAACTGTCAAAGTGAAAGGGAAGGTCTCTTAACTAATGTGTTGGTTGTTTGCTTGTACTTTCTGCAAATCACACTGAATAAAGCTGCGTGACTGAAGGGAAAGAAGAACAAACAACAACTAATTTTGCTGCAGTCTGTGGCCACTTCTAGACCCCTCCTTATGCAAATAGAGTTTTCTTTTCAGCAACAACTCAACCAGTATGAAGAATCTGCCAAGCATAAGGATCTTCTCTTCTCTTCCTTGTCATGCCAATATTATCTTTCTTGTTTTTTTTTTCATTACATTGTGGTAAGGAGATTTCAAATTAGCAGAGCTAAAGGCCTGCGAAACTCAATTATTAGGATTTTCAAGCATTATTGTATGTAAAGACAACAGTGAAGGAAGGCGCTGTGTGACATTTTTGTGGCTATGCTTTCCTTTTGTTTTTAAAACAAAACAAAACAAAAAGGACAACTTTTCGCTCTTTTCACTTGGTTTCATTTTAAATATTTCAGGCCCTGATCCACCCAGAAAAATAAATAAATATTCAGCCGGTGGCAGTGAGCATTTTGCTGACCACCGCTGGTATTATTCCCAGATATTCAATGGTGCCCCTATCAATCATCTCACACAACTACCGCAAGGGGTTATGTTTTCTTATAAGAAAACTGTTCCTTATTGAAGTGCAGTAAATATGAGGTAAGATATGCATGCGCTTTCACACTCACATCATTTGCATGTTATTAACACCAGCTGTTAGTACACTTAAAGCTCAGTTTTACATAGCAGGTTGAGGTGGTAATTGAAACATTCAGGCCAAATGCAAAGCCTTTTGTAAAATACTATGACAATAGTTTTACATAGAAGGTTGAGATGGTAATTGAAACATCCAGGCCAAATGCAAAGCCTTTTGTAAAATACTATGATAATGTGCAGGAGTGCACATGTATCTGCCAGCACATCCAGCAGGAGCAGCAATTAAAAAAAAAAAAAAAAGAGCATCCTGCTGTCCTCAAAACTCCACATATCTAGCATTTTAATATTGTTACATCTAATATTCAATGAGCAGCTGAATGACACACGAGTTTTGGTTTGCTTCTACCATCAATTGCTGCCACCATTCAGCTGTTCGTTGACTATTTGATCTAGGAATATACAGTGCAGATTCAGTGATCCCTGAAGCAGGCATTTGTGCCAAAACATGGATCTGTGTAGGGTCTTCTGTGTTTGCGTGTACTATCCTTTGGTGGATTTTAACAGCAACTAGACTAATATTGTTTGCCTACCATTTGTGGAACCATCTTTCTTTGTGGATTAAAAAAAAAACATTATTGGTGCCTTTACCTCTAGTAAGTCCTCCTTTTTGTGGAAATCTATGGATCACCTTACTCTAGTAGGTTTTGGTATAACTTTATGAGAGTCAATTTGGGGGTAATTCTACAAAGCAAGTGTCAACACTTAGGTACCAAGAATGCTCATAGATAATAGAATACCTGAATATACTTGATGACGAGATTGTGAAGTCGGCGTGTATGGTCTAGGACAGACTTAGGGGGTTGATTCTTGATACAGCCTGTGGGAGAAACATGATTCATGTTGGACCTAACCCACCCCCCCCCTGGAGCTGACATTCTTTAAGATAAGTTCTTTGAACTTTTAAACATTCATATTTGAAGTCGTTGAAGCTTGAATTGACTTTAAAACATAAACATTACATTTAGAACATAGATCACTATATTTAGATAAATTTAAAATATTTTCATGGACCAGTGATGATTTGGGAGCAGAAATGTGATGGAGAAAAGTTTATATCTCCTTCTTTTCAATCCCACTACTGAGGTCTTTAAAACATTAATTAACTTTATCTATAAGCCCAGTTTCATTTATTAATTGCATTCTTTTGAAAGACTGCATGCTGTATTGGAAGAGTGTGCACTATTAAAAAAGCTCCAAATGTCATGGTTTTTTCCTGCTTATTTTTGTTTGCCAGTGGCATAAAATAACATAGTTTATGTTATTTGACATGCCCTATGCCATTTTGAATGAATACACATCCCTAATACTTAAAATCAGAACTATCTGAGCAAGTGCCAGCTCTTCTCCAGTTCTGCCCATAGACTGTCCTGGCACCAGATAGTGGCACTGAATATTGGACTCACCAGGGCTTATCTGATTAGCAGGCCATGTCTGGACACTGATATTGAATATCAAGGTTTGACCACACATGTGCTGGCCACTGGGACTACTGCAATACTGCAAAACTACTGCTAAATGTCACGGCAGCAATTTTGAGGCCACGGCTGGCATGGGTAGGAATGATTAGGGATTGCTCCTGCCCCAAACACTTTGCTGGACCACAAAGGAAGGTTATGGTAAGCCTGAGGAACCTACAGGGGTAGAGTGGGGGGTTTCAGGAAGGAAGGAAGTGGTCAATGTTATTTGGGGGGGGGGGGTCAGGGAGGGGAAACTACATGGTGCATCAGGCTGTCACCAGGAAGTTATCTGGACACTGGCCAATATTCAGTGCCGGTGTCCAGTTGGCTAACTGGGAAAATATTTTTATATGGTCCTATGTTACCGGTTAGGTATCTGGACCCTGGCACTGAATATTGCCAGTGTCTGGATACGTTCTGGCTCCACCCAGACTGTAATGTCTCTCTCCTTCCCAGATTTGAGATGGCTGGTTAGTACCAATATTCAGTGGCATTGCAGGGTTAAGTGGTATTGAGTATCAGCAGCTAGCCTGCTGAATGCAATTTAAGTGGACAGGAAACTCTCCTTCCTGCTTAAACCACTTTGAATATTAAACCCCGAATATTCACTGTAGAAAGGTAATTCCACCTTAATTTTTTCCCATTGCTGTTGTTTCTCACATGCTAGAATTTTGCTATTTCCCTTTTAGAATTTGTTTCTGTTACTAATTAAAATCTATAGCTTTTATCTGGAGAAAAGCATTTCCTTCAAAGTGATGAACACAAACAAGACTGCAAACACAGCAATGAAAGGCCTATCTATAAAAAATATGAATGGAAGGATATAAAAAAAAGAACCGCACTAATTTCAATGAACACTTTTTAAAAACCCCAAGCTTGTTTCAGTTTGTTCTTTATTGTTGCTTTCTCATGAGCTCAAACTTTTTAAATTGAAGTCCAAAAGAATTAAATCCAAACTGTTTTCAAATCTGTTTTCTTTTGCAACTTATTGAGGGGGTCTTTTACAAAAGATTAGCTCGAGTTATCTGCAGCAAGACCCATAGGAATAAAATGGGCCCTGCTGCAGATAACTCGAGTTGATCCTTAGTAAAAGACCCCCCTGAATATCTGAAAAGGTTGAAGAAATAATACAACAATGGATATGAAAACTTCTTTAATCTTGGGCATGGTGTTTTACCCAAACTCTACTAGGAAGAACTCAATTAATTGCACTGGTATGGAGGGGCATTTTAGAAAGAATGTCCAACTCAGAATATGGATGTCCAAGTCAGTACATCAAAAAATGGACGTCCATCTCACATACTGCCTGTTATGAAATACATGTGAGATGGACATCTATATATTGGAAATATCCAGCTTGAGCATCCATTTCAAAACTGAAACTTCCAAATTATGAAGGAGGGAGGGGGGAAACAAATAACATAGACGTCTGTATGGCAGCATAGGAATATCCATCTTATAAAATGGCCACACAGACATCCATGCACAGCAAAGGGTTACTCGAATGTATACCACTTCAGTAGCCTTCAGGCTTGAAAGTGTCTCCTATATTGAGGTACAATAGGTATTTTTCTGTCCTTGGAGGGCTACAATTTTAGCTGACGTGGGATTTGAACTTGGTTCTCTTGGCTCACAGTCTACACCATAAAATGATGCTTATGAATAAATTCAATTCATTACTATATTTTGAAGACTTCAGCCAAGTGGAGTCGTACAGCACGTGATTGTTCCAGCAGCCACTCTCCTATCATCACCGGCCTTCGTTAATTTTTATGTTTCATTTTTCTTATAGTGCTTATTTTCTGTACTTCCTTTTGTGAATGCATATAATGTTCCCAATCTATAGCTTTTGGGCAATTTTCAAACATATTAAAAATGATAGTGATTTCAAATTCTTTTACTTATCTTGAATGAGTCAGCTCCGGGGGAATTTTAAATCCGACATGAAATCATGTTTCACCACCTGGCTGTATCAAGGATCCACCCCCCTGGAAAAAGCAAATAAAGATCTGCATTCTATGAACGCTAAAGTAAAAGTCATTAAAACATCTATTTACCAAAGAAGTTTTCCTGCCACCCTTGCTGACAGTACACCTTCCTTGTCAATCAATTGATTGAAAAGTCCACCAATCAGGGCACCTAGGCTATATCAACGTCATCCATTCTAACTCTGTGTTTAGCCCACGTGGTGCAACCATATCTAATGTAAAAATCCAAAACTGTTTGCTATAATTCAATTTCTGTTCCAAGTTGCCTCCCTCCCACCCCTCCTGAATCACATCAGTTATCTGCCATTTCATATCTTTCCATTCATGATGATATTCCTTCCAATGGTTCGATAACGGTGCTTGTAAATTTTCAGTTGTGATACGTGATTTATGCTCGTTTAACCTTATTTTTATAGGTCTGCTGCTACGACCTACATAAATCAATTTGCATGGATGTTCAATAAGATAAACTACATTGCTAGTATTACAGGATGTGGTAGTTTTTGGCTTATGTTAATATTGCGGCTCATATCATAGTTTAACAACATATAATTTTTGGCATGGACATATAATCAAATATATGACATACTTGATTCTTCAAGTTGTGACATTCTTCAAGATGCATTTTTTACCATCCAATGGATTTATAAATTCTTTACCTTGTACAGTAATGTCACAGAAATTACATTTGCCACATTTAAAATGGCCATTAAGGTCATACCTCTTCTTAATTTCTATTTCTTGAAAAAGCAACCCTAACTGGTTGCCCACCCTTGCTATAGAATATCTCCTAGCTGTAATCTATACAAGCTGATCACCTTTAGGGGTCTGCTTTTCATCCCCTTTGAGAATTAAAGCAAAGTCAAAGCCATCTTGCAGACCTTGGGGTCATTTTACTAAGCTGCACTAAAAAGTGGCCTGCGCTAAAACTAGCTCATGTGTTTCCCATGTGTTGAGTCCACTTTTAGCGCTGCTGTAAAATGGCTGCATTTCTTATTTCCTCCATTAATGGCTATGTGCTAATTTCCCAATTAATGCATGCTCTTAACTGCAGCAACTCTTAACACCTACTTTCTTAGCTGTAAGGGCTCCCACACTAACCACACGCTAATCAGTTACCATGTGGCAATGCAGCTGCACTAAGCAATTAGCGCTGGGCACGCCTACACTCCACCTCCAAATATGCCCCAGCACTAAAACATCAAAAGTATTTTTAGCACATGGGAAGCATACGGAGATGCCAAAACTGCCGTGGGATGCCTGAGCGTAGCCCGCTATAGTGATTTTTAACCTGTGGTAAGCACATACTAGTGTAAAAGGGCCCCCATATTTGGTAAACTACCACTTCCGTCTATATACATCCTAACACTACTTCATAGGGGTTGGCTTCCCTCCTCTCTCTAAGATCTTGAATCATTCATTTTGCTAGTCCATGTATGCTGACCTTGTTGTCTCCCCTTTTTGGCTATCATTCTGCCTCAATAGTCACATGCATTTCCATGCCCACATGAAAGCACAGGTACCCCCCCCCCCATCTTTTTTATCCTGTCTCTCCTTATAGTAAATGACGGCAGATAAAGACCTATATAGTCCATCCAGTCTGCCCAACAAGATAAACCCATTTTACATGGTATGTGATACTTTATACCCGAGTTTGATTTCTCCTTGCCATTCTCAGGTTACAGGCCGTAGAAGTCTGCCCAGCACTGTTCTTGTACTAAGTTCTGAAGCTAACATCGAAACCCCTTAAAAATTTACACTTCAGCCCATCCATATCTATTCAGTCACGATCAGGGTGTAGACCGTAGAAGTCTGCCCAGCACTGGTTTTGCATCCCAATTACCAGCATCGCCACCTAATCTCTGCTAAGATTCTGTGTTTCCATTCCTTCTAAACAGGGTTCATGTTTATCCCACGCATGTTTGAATTCCATTACCGTTTTCATCTCCACCACCTCCCACGGGAGGGAATTGCACATATCCACCATCCTCTCTGTGAAAAAATACTTCCTGACAATACTCCTGAGTCTGCCCCCCTTCGACCTCAATTCATGTCCTCTAGTTCTACCGCCTTCTCTTCTCCGGAAAAGGTTTGTTTGCGGATTAACACCTTTCAAATATCTGAACGTCTGTATCATGTCACCCCTGTTTCTCCTTCTTGTCCTTATCATTACCCTGTCTATGTGTGCTAAAATATGTAAATGTTCTAATAATCTTAGCTCCTTCCAGTTCTGCTGGTAGCTTATTCCATCTGTCTATCAACCAATGAGCTAATATTTCCTTTTATTTCCTCTGAGCTTCCATGATACTCTATTCTCTCAAAGTATCCCAACTCAGCTTTCTTTCAGTTCTCATATCTCTGTAACAGCTCTTCAATAATTCTGTATCCCACCTTACCATTCTGTTTTCCATATCCTCCTCTGTACAATCAAATTATACCACAGATCCCTCTTCTATAACAATGTGCTTTGTTAACCCTAGGCCATGATGTCTCTTTTGCCTTCTTGATGATCCTTTCAATATTTTGTTCTCTTAGGGCTCCTTTTACCAAGCGTTGGTAAAATGAGCACTGCAGTAGTGCAGGGTATGGATTTGGTGTGCACTGAGGGCCCCTTTTACTAAGCCACGTAGGCGCCTATGCGCGCCAAAATGGACTTGCCGCTCGACTACTGCGTGGCTCTTGCAGTAATTTCATTTTTGGCACATGTGTGCTATGTGCATCTGAAAAATAAATTGTATTTTCGGACACGCGTAGCAGATGCGTGCCAAGTGGCATCTGACGTGCATAGGTCCTTACTGCCCAAATTCTTTACTGCTAGGTCTATGGCTGGTGGTAAGGTCAGAGACCCAAAATGGACTTGTGGCAATTTTGATTTTGCCGCATGTCTATTTTCGGGAAAAAACAAGAGGCCTTTTTTACAGGCACGCTGTAAAATGGTTCTGCGTGCGCCCAAAGCCCGCACCTACACTACCGCAAGCCACTTTTCAGTGTGCCTTTGTAAAAGGACCCCTGAGGCTGCTTCTACCACCAGGGGTAAAAGGATTTTTTTATGTGAAGGGGAAGAAAATCGCCCTGCGCTAAGCAAAGGCATTGACGTATGGTCATTTCCTGGAGGAGCTCTTACCGCCTCCTATTTAGGATTTACCAATTACTGAGTACCGATTTACCGATTATTGCTTGTTATGGTGCACAGTGGGAGCCCAGCAGTAGAGCCGATTCACCACACAGCAAGCCGGAAGTAGGTCCACCGTACATATGAAGAAGGGCCCCTTAAACTGTAAACTGTTAGGGAAAAGGTTTTATCAATTTTCTGGGCCTGTTTTTCATTATTTATTATTTTTTATAGCTTTATTATTATTTTTTTTTATATATGGATGGTATTTTATATAGTATCATTGCTTTCTACATAATAAAGGACAATGTTGTTCACTATTCAGGACAGAATATTTTAAGTGGTTAAAGTCCAGAAAGAAAGCCACAGCTGTTACCAAATAAAATACATAAAAATTAACAAAAGACATAACAGATTAGTGAGAATGTGTTACACCTTGGGCCTACTACAGATTATGGTTAATAATAAGAATGGCAACAAAAGTAAACATGAAAGCGCTTAAACTAATCTATATTTGCTAAATATGAAAGGAACATGAAAGACAGAGGATGTAACAAAGCAAAGAGAAAGAGTGTATTTTTCTGTTAGACATATAGAAATGGCAAAAAAGGAATTAGAAAGGGGAAAAGTCAATTACTTAACTAAGCCCTAAATCAGTTCTCAAAATAAAAATGGGGTTAGTTTGGGCAAGGAGAAGGACTAGAAAAGAAAGGTGGTAACAGCATGAAGCAGAAGGAATGAATGCAAGGAGACGCTCTTACATCCAGACTTTGAGTAATTGATGTTAATTTTCCTTTGGCTTAAGTGACACTATTCTGTGGTTTATTAATTTCATTGTTATCAGCAAATCTGCATGAAGACAACATAATTCAAAATCAGTTTGAGCTCCTGAGAAGTAAGCTAAAGATCAATTAACCATAGAATTTATACTACAGAGTCAGGATGATAACTGCTTGCATTTGTTTCATATGTCTTAGGTGGGGGCTCTTAGATGCTACATGTCACAGTTTAGCAAATTTTGGGCACATGTCTAAAATAACTGTAAATGTGTCACAGATCAAAATTGCAATATGAGATTCGAGAATTAGCTTTAACAAATGGTTCATCTCAACTTATTTTGGGGTCTGTAGTGCAAAACACTGTGAAATAACTAAGATCTGCAAAATAGTAACTCTTGTAAAAGAAACTATGTGACAGATATTTAACATTGCTAGGAGAGATTAGGCGTGTGATAGAGGAGATGCTGCCATTTTGCTTATAGGCAGGGTTTAAAAAAGTTTGGATAATTTCCTAAAAGAAAAGACCATAAACCATTATTAAGATGGACTTGGGGAAAATCCACTGCTTGTTTCAAGGATAAGAAGCATAAAAACTGTTTTAATCTTTTGCGATCTTGCCAGGTATTTGTGACCTGGATTGGCCACTGTTCGAAGCAGGGCTTAATGGACCTTCAGTCTGTCTCAGTATGGCAATACTTATGTTCTTATGACCATGAATAGCTATTCACAAATATGCATATATGAAATTAACGAGTAGGACCCATTTAGATTGATAAAAATAAATTTGAAAAGCATTAAATAAAAAAACCTTGTTTTCCTTTGCAAAAGTAGGAAAGCTAGATGCAACCAAACTGCTTCTTTTAATTTACCACATAACACCAACAAACAAAATATGGAAGTAGTCTTATCCCATTTTAAAATAAAGATCAAAATGAAAAATGTATTTTTAT
This sequence comes from Microcaecilia unicolor, assembly GCF_901765095.1. Lineage (NCBI taxonomy): Eukaryota > Metazoa > Chordata > Amphibia > Gymnophiona > Siphonopidae > Microcaecilia > Microcaecilia unicolor. The sequence goes on from NC_044037.1 coordinate 54,674,997, forward strand.
GCCAGTGGCTGGGTAGAATGGGGGGGGGGGGGGGCAAGGTGTTTCCTGCTTTCTGTTGGAAGGGGCAAGAAGTCAAATCTGTTCTTCTCTGGTTTTCGTACTCTGTAGGAAGAGAGAAATTTAATTTATACTTATTTTAGGTTGCTTTTTATATAATTTGTAATATATATATTAGGGTTGCACATTTAACGCATTAATAACACGATTAACACATAAATCTCAGGATTCTATATATCGAGCCTAGAGATCCGTGCTGAAATCGGCATAGATTCTACAACCACACGTGTAACTTAATTGGCTTAACAAGTTAATCAGTGTTGATAACAGCTCTTAACAAGCAATAATGAGCACTAATTGGCACTGATTAGAATTTACACACTGAACTCGCTAAGCATATTCTGTAATGAAGTGCGCAAAAAGGGGCATGGTTATGAGCAGGAAAATTGGCATTTTGTGGGCGTTCTGAAATTTACGCATATAGTTATAGAATATGGCCCAGTGTACCTAAATCTACCTGCTAGGATTTATGCCATGTTTTCGTTGGTATAAATGGATGCACATAGTTTTAGGGACTGAGATATCAACTAAGCATATTCTATAATTGGCACTGATTTCAACGCTGATTTTTTAGGTGCCATATATAGAATCTCTTTCTAAATGTTTAACTTGCATTAAACATTTTCATGCATTGTTTTCTTCCCTCCCCCATATCCAGCTTTGCCTCATCTCTTCCCTCCTCCCCCATACTCTACATTATCCCATCTCTTCCCGTCTCCCTCGTACTCTGCATTGCCCCATCTTATTTCCCTGTCCTCTACTGATAGGTATACTTCCTACATTAATGCAAACACACCCTTAGTTATACTTGCACCAAAGGAAGCATATAAATGTGTGTCTAAGTTATGGCGGATATGGACATGTAAGTTTATTTTCTATGGAAAAGTATGGGATTACTTTTCCTTATAAAACAGGCAATTTGTAGGTGCTCATCAGCCATGAACCCTAAATATTGAGAAGGAAGAAAATCTAAGAAGTTCTAAGGAAGAGCAAAAAGTGTTCTGAAAAGTTTGGATCTCTCTGTTACAGTGGAATCTCCTTAATCCTGATAAATAGTCCATACCTATTAGAGCAAATCATTTTTTGCATTGTACATGTCTACTGAAGAGAATGGTTCGTTGCTTTGCTGGAATATGCTAAAATACTGGACTTACCTTTATTAATTCAGTTGCAGTTAACACTACTACTTTAAGGTAAGATTATAAGAAACATTAAGTCTTTCAAGAGCAGTTTTTGTGATATCTATCTTGGTTGCAGTAATTTGTATGAGAACAGGCTTCTATAAGGTAGTCATTTAATCTATTATAACATAATTATTATGCCTGGCCATTTAGTCTTTGCTTGATGATGATGTATAAAGATTAATTTACCTTTCCAACTCACTTGTTAGAGTGCTCTGCTTACAATCCTATTAAAACTGGAAATAACGTAACCGTAAACTCTCCAATTATTTTATATAGCTTGAAATCCATCAGTGTTCATAACTTAGGTTTATACACTATTTAATACATTTGTTTATCATTTAGTTATGTGAAAGTAAACATTACAAAAGACACCAGATAAGGATTTGATTCTGTCCCTCATAAGAGGGTCATAAATAAATTGAGCAGTTTCAGGGTGGGGTCAAAGGGGATGGATTGAAATATGTGATGGACTGGTTATAGTAAGCACAGTTCATTCTGAAGAAAGGTGTTGAGTGGAGTGCATCAGATCTGGAACTTGTTCATTCCATATTTTTGTAAATGATATTTCAGAGAGGTTACAAGCACTGTTCCCTCTAAGTTGAGTGGGAGTTCTCCACCTACAGTCCTGCCAGTGGGTGGTGCTGTTTTACTATCACATTTTCATTAACCCTTTAGTGTCCAATGTTCCCATCAATCTGTTCCCATATGGCTTATTACGGGAACATTGGGCACTAAAGGGTTTTAACAAAGGCCAGGAAACCTCTGCAGGACTCCAGGGAACATGCCCGTCCCTAGTAATTGAAAACACAATATTGAAGCACCACCCCGCATTGGCATCAATGCAGTTGGAGGACGTACTGCATTGGTTACAAGGAAGTAGCCTCTCGTTTGGATTATTGCAATTTACTTCTCACTGGTCTTCCGCTCAGCCGTCTCTCTCCTCTCCAGTCTGTCCAAAATTCTGCAGCGTGACTTATTTTCTGCCAAAATCGTTATACCCACACTAGTCCACTCCTCAAGTCACTTCACTGGCTCCCTGTCCGCTTACTACTACTACTTAACATTTCTAGGGCGCTACTAGGGTTACGCAGCGCTGTACAAATTAACAAAGAAGGATGGTCCCTGCTCAAAGGAGCTTACAGTCTAAAAGACGAAATGCCAAGTTGGGGTAGTCTAGCTTTCCTGAGTAGAGGTGTAGTGGTTATGTGCCGAAGGCGACATTGAAGAGGTGGGTTTCGAGCAATGATTTGAAGATGGACAGGGAGGGGGCCTGGCGTATGGGCTCAGGGAGTTTGTTCCAAGCATGGGGTGAGGTGAGGCAGAAAGGGCGGTGCCTGGAGTTGGCGGTGGTGGTGAAGGGTACTGAAAGGAGGGATTTGTCTTGAGAGTGGAGGTTACGGGTAGAAACGTAAGGGGAGATGAGGGTAGAGAGGTAAGGAGGGGCTACAGATCTAGTGTATTTGTAGGTGAGTAGGAGAAGCTTGAACTGTATGCGGTACCTGATCGGAAGCCAGTGAAGTGACTTGAGGAGAGGGGTGATATGAGTATATCGGTCGAGGTGGAAGATAAGATGAGCAGCAGAGTTCTGAACGGACTGAAGGGGGGATAGATGGCTAAGTGGGAGGCCAGTGAGGAGTAGGTTGCAGTAGTTAAGGCGAGAGGTAATGAGAGAGTGGATGAGAGTTCGGGTGGTGTGCTACTACTACTACTACTACTTATCATTTCTATAGCGCTACAAGGCATACACAGCGCTGTACACCATACACAAAAAGACAGTCTCTGCTCAAAGAGCTTACAATCTAGATAAGACAGGTAAACAGACAGAACAATTAAGGGTATGGGAATAAAGAGGTGAGGATAAAAGGACAGGGCAAGTAGTGAGTTAGGATGAGAGTTTGGGTGGTGTGCTCAGAGAGGAAAGGGTGAATTTTGCTAATGTTATAGAGGAAGAAGCGACAGGTCTTGGCTATCTGCTGGATATGTGCAGAGAAGGAGAGGGAGGAGTCAAAGATGACACCGAGGTTGCGGGCAGATGAGACGCTTCCGCATACAATTCAAACTTCTCTTACTGACCTTTAAGTGCATCCATTCTGCAGCCCCCCATTACCTCTCCACTCTCATCTCTCCCTACATTCCTCCCCGTGAACTCCGCTCATTGGACAAATCTCTCTTTTTGTCCCCCTTCTCCTCCACTGCTAACTCCAGGCTTCGTCCCTTTTCCCTCGCGGCACCTTATGCCTGGAATAGACTTCCTGAGCCTGTACGTCTAGCTCCATCTCTACCTGTTTTCAAATCTATGCTGAAAACCCACCTTTTCACCACTGCTTTTGGCTCCTAGCTACTACTCAATTACCTCCCCTTGTTCCTTCTTACCCTGTACTTCCCTCGCCCTTAATTGTCTTGTCTGTCTGTATTATTTTTAGATTACAATCTCTATTGAGCAGGGACTGTCTCTCTATGTCAGGTGTTTAGCGCTGCGTGCGTCTGGTAGCGCTTTACAAATGTTAATAATAATAATAATAATAAAGTATGGCTTTTTTAGAAGGCACTAAGATCTGCAAGAGTGGTCAAGATAAGATGTGATCTAAGAAGGTTTAAGTAGTAATTGACTGTTGGGCAGCTAAGTTTGAACATCAGTGATGTAAATACCATCCAAGAAGCAACCCTCACACCTTGGGGTGACTCGGTCAAAGAAGGGAGTCCAACAACTTGCAAACTTCAGAAATGGAGGAACAGGAGAGTATACATTGCACTTCACTCTAACAGTGCTGTTGCACCACCTCCCAACCTTGTTCATCAATTACCCTGTTATGCCTGGCAACAGGAGAAACAAATAAGCTTATCTTTCCTGATACCTCTTGGCTAAGTTTCATGATACGAATTAAGAAATCATGCAGCCCTTATCATGAGACTTGGCCCAGTGCATAGGCGGTCGGTGGCTCAACTGTTTGGGGAGGCTAAAGGGGGTGGGGTTAGGGGTGGGGCCAGGGGTGGAGCTTAAATCCATAATTGTCTGATAACACACAGAAAAAATAAATAAATAAAAATAAAAGTCACAATTAATACCTTTTATTAAATTTAGATATTAGATATGTATCATATGTCAAAGAATAAAGTGGTTGCTCAAAGCATATTCTAAGCACAATCGCTCAACTGCAAAACACTATGCACAACTTTGTGCAAAAACACACTCAGAACCTTACTGTACCATAAATATTACACTGGGCAGAACCTAATACACCAATATACCACCCATATGGAAAATGCAGACCGTCAACAATATGAAACAAGGGATCATATCATCACAATTCTTATGTAGAGCCACAAAACACCCTAATTCATGTTTAATGCGGGATAAAATGCCATAAATAAGTAAATAAATATAAACTTTTAATGTTGAGCACCTGATTCTCAAAGTGGACATATTCCAAACACTAAAATGAAATAAAAAGATCTTTTCTACCTTTGTTGTCTGGTGACTTTTTCTGATCATGCTGGCCCAGTATCCGATTCTGCTGCTATCTGTCCTCAGTGCAGGTCAGAAGTCATCCTCGTTAAATATCTCCCTGGCAACCCAGGACACCTCCAGCCAGCAGTAAGGTAAACAAATTAAACCATAAATCAATTTCTACAATTGGTTACACAAGGCTAGAGGGCTTTCACTGCAGCTCCTGCTGTGAGGATGGAGGTAAATCAACAATTTAAACCCCTCAGAGCAGCGGGACTCCACAGCCGATCCATCCTGCTGCAGCAGGGGAGGCTTAGCCTCTCCAAGCCTCTTATACCAGGTGCCTATGGCCCAGTGGCAGAAAGAGATGATGCACTTGGGTACTTGTTCTGCTGCTTGACACAATAAAGTAATTGAATAATAAGTTTGGGAGATGGTGTGACAAAACTCCTGAACATAAATTCAGTATTTGCTCCATTCATCTCCTGTTAGATTCACAGAGGCTTTATCTGGGCATGGGAGGAGGGGAAAAGGAGAGTGAGAGGGAGTAGGAGGGGTAAATATGCCAGATTCTTTGAGGAAAAGATATGCATGCAGACACTCAGATATTCTGTCATAAACCCCTCTAATGGGCTCATTTCCTTACAAAACTCTGACTCTAACCTACTCCTGTTGGTACTTCCTTGCCCAAAGCTCAGAAGGTTTGGAGTCTTTCTGTCAATGATGGTGGCACTTTAGCCCCCCCCCCCCCCGCTTCCCCCAGTGCTTTGAGGTCTTCCTGGCAATGTTAGTGCTGCTTTACCCCTATACTGGGGCTTTGGGGTCTTTGTATTGATATTGGTGCCACTTCATTATTCTAGTGATTTGGGGTCTTCCAGCCTAAGCTGGTGCTGCTTTGTCCCTTTACCAGAGCCTTGATTAGAAATGGGCGGAAAAACCTCACTGTTACAGTGCAAAATTGCTAGTCCCATTGACTCAAATGCAAACAAATCTGAAAATGAAACAAATGGGTGATTGATCCATGATCCAAAAAGTAACTGAACTGAAAATTTCTTCTGTGCACATCCATAATCCATCCTTAAGCCATCTACAAATAAGTTGTGTCTGCTATACTGTTCAATGATTGACATGTCTGCCTGTAAGCAAGGGTGACAACAGATAAAATTAGAGTCTGAGCACAAAAGATTCAAGAGAAGAAAAGGAATGGACCAATAAGAAGAGCCCTAATTAAAATGCATACTTATGCTCCGCTGAATATTCAAAACCATTTAAAAGGTCAGGAGGGACTCTTGATCATGTAAATAGTCTGCTCGGAGCTAAGCATGGATATTCAGTGGCTCTTAAGTGGACAATGCTGCTGATATCACCACAAATCACATCTGCACACTGTTCAGTTAATGCTGGGGTGGCCCATGGGCAGAGCTTAGGTGGAGACTGGGAGGATCCAGGATTTAACCAGTTAGCAGTCATAGTTAGACTGCTAACTGGTTAAGGAAGTGGCTAAAGTTGGGACAACAGAAAGGCTATCCAAACCTTAGCCACTAAGGTAACTTGGCACTGGTCTGAATATTAGCTGGTGCCTGGTTAACCTCCTGGTAGTGGCAGAGCACATCTAGCTGCCCCTTTCTTCTAAACCCCCTCCCACCTCTTCTTGAATAAACATAAAAGCAGGTTGAGCCCCTATCTCACCCCTGTAGGACCCTCCCGGGCCTACCTGCATCATTCTAAGGGCAAACAGTTAGGAGTGATATTCACTTGCTCCTGTCTGACTTGGCAGCCTCTTCAAAATGGCTGCCACAACCTCTAGTGGCAGCCCTATGATACTTGGCAATACCATGAGGCTGTCGCTAGGAGCCATGACATCCATTTTGAAAAGGCTGCATTGCTCCTGTCCATTTGCCTTCAGGAACATCTAGATAGATGGGGGGGGGGGGGGGGGGGGGGGGGGGGGGGGGGGCTACAGGAGTAGTTGGTGGGGGGTGGAGGGCTAGGGCTTTCTTTTATGTTTTTTCAGGGGGAGAGGAGATCGGAAGGGGGTGTAGTTCCAGGGAGTAGGAGTGGGTATCATATTGAGGGGGGAGGGGAGCCCAGACCTCAGCAAAAACCCTTATATGGATCCTGGCCGATACTCATCTGGGACCTAAATAAGTGTCTTATGCGGGTTCCTGGTGAATATCAGCCAGGACCCACATTAGCTCCGTCAGTCAGCTTGTTCAGAATTAGCTCTGGATATTCAGTGCCAGTGCCTGAACATGGCCTGCACTGAATATCAAGGGCTAATTCTACGTATGGTAGTCAGAATTTAAAAAAAACCACGCACTGCTGTGGGCTAAATATTGACCTGGTAGTCTTTAAAAAAATGGTGTAAGGGCTTTGGAAGAGGAGCACGGTTAGCTTGACGGAGTTTAAAAAGGGGTTAGATAGATTCCTAAAGGACAAGTCCATAGACCGCTATTAAATGGACTGGAAAAATTCCTCATTTTTAGGTATAACTTGTCTGGAATGTTTTTACGTTTGGGGAGCGTGCCAGGTGCCCTTGACCTGGATTGGCCACTGTCGGTGACAGGATGCTGGGCTAGATGGACCTTTGGTCTTTCCCAGTATGGCACTACTTATGTACTTATGTACTTATGTACTTATGACATCATCATTGTCATTGTTGGTGCCATCTAACTGCTTTAGGGCCTGCCAGTCCTCCACCCTGCATGTCTGAGAATACCTGAGTTCTCTGAGAGATTCAGATGTCACTGTTTTACTGTTGGAAACTGATCAATGGGATGCTACTTGAGTTGGTATTCCAATTATTTACTCACCTATGTGAACACATAGACATGTAAACTGCAATAATCTGGCTAGAATACTATAATTTACACACATATTTTACCAATCTAGTCCCATGCATTTATACCAGTTCTATGGCACAGGTTTTTTTTTATTATACAAAAGGCTCCAAGTATGTGTCTTTTTGGAGCCTACTACTACTACTACTACTACTACTATTTAGCATTTCTATAGCGCTACAAGGCATACGCAGCGCTGCACAAACATAGAAGAAAGACAGTCCCTGCTCAAAGAGCTTACAATCTAATAGACAAAAAATAAAGTAAGCAAATCAAATCAATTAATGTGAACGGGAAGGAAGAGAGGAGGGTAGGTGGAGGCGAGTTGTTACAAGTGGTTACGAGTCAAAAGCAATGTTAAAGAGGTGGGCTTTCAGTCTAGATTTAAAGGTGGCCAAGGATGGGGCAAGACGTAGGGGCTCAGGAAGTTTATTCCAGGCGTAGGGTGCAGCGAGACAGAAGGCGCGAAGTCTGGAGTTGGCAGTAGTGGAGAAGGGAACAGATAAGAAGGATTTATCCATGGAGCGGAGTGCACGGGAAGGGGTGTAGGGAAGGACGAGTGTGGAGAGATACTGGGGAGCAGCAGAGTGAGTACATTTATAGGTTAGTAGAAGAAGTTTGAACAGGATGCGAAAACGGATAGGGAGCCAGTGAAGCGACTTGAGGAGAGGGGTAGTATGAGTAAAGCGACCCTGGCGGAAGACGAGAAGGGCAGCAGAGCCTAAAAATAAATGTCCCTTTATGGAATTATCCTTATAATAAAATCAGGATGGATAAAACACAGAAGTAGAAATGGCTAAATATATAAAGCAAGATTAGAAGAGATTTTTCAGGTATATTGGGGAAAGGAGGAAGGCCAGAACTGGAATTATGAGTCTCAAAGGTGCTGAAGGCCGATGTGTGAAACATGGTGAGGGAAAAGTGGAAATGCTAAATGAATACTTCTGCTCGGGGTTCATGAAAGAAAAACCTAGAGAAGGTCTGTAGATGATTGACACTGATACATATAGAAATGGCGTAGATACCAAACTGTTCACTTAAGATAGTGCTTATAAACAGCTTGTAAAACTGAAAATTGAAAAAGCCAATTCCTTATATGGGAAGGGGATGGGATAAAAGTATAGAGTGTTTCCACTCAAGTAAAACATAAATGACTCATAAAAAATATAGAGAGAGCATGGTGGCAGGTACAACCCTAACAACAAAGGGGGGGGGGGGGGGGGGGAGGTAACCTGCATGGAGAAGCAGGCGCTACCCTGACCACCTTTCTGGGCAGACTGGATGGACCATGAAGGTCTTTATCTGCCATCATTTACTATGTCACTATGTTAATGAGTGTATATCACTCCTCTGGCTCAGTATAGTGTCTTCATACAGATGAAATGCAAAATAACATCTTCCCAAAGTATTCCAATTTTTTCTTGTAAACATAAATCATCATGTACTACAGTGTATCATTTTTTGTTCACAGTATTTGGGTAAGTATGCTTTATAGACTGTTAAATATGAAATTTGATTGCTATAGCAAATATATATAAACTGCTTGTTGTGACTTCTATAAAGAAATGACTACTGTGGCTAGATTAGAAATGGCCTGAAACACCATGAGTAGGTATCACATTCCAAACTGCCAGTTTATAATCTGGCTACTTCTTGATGATGTAGGGTTGATCAAATCAGAATGAATGGTGCTAACCCCCCCCCCCCCCCCCCCCCCCCCCCCCATAACAAAACAAAAATAATTGAAAACTGGTAATGTTGAGTCTCCTGATCATCCTAGGGATTCTATCATGTTCACTTCTTTTAAAGGTAGAATGTATACATTTTTTAATTCCTCAATTATGATCCAATTAACCATCTGCCAATGGAGGATACTTGGATTATAGTCGGAAATTGGGATTGCGTTTACTATTGCATTTACCAAGTCATCTCTAAGGATAAAACCATGCATTCATGAGGCATAGAAAACCATGACACAGTCTAAATGGCATTTGGCAAGAAGAGAACTCTTGGCACCAAAAAAATATATTTCAGCCAAAATATTGTTTGTTTTCCACTTCATGTTTTTGTTTGCTTTCTACTAATTAGATCTACAGAAACTACACAAGTCTGTGAATTCAACTGGCAGGAGATTGCTTGAGGGGTATTGTGCATGTATGGAGCATCATTGTTTGCAAAATAACTTGTAGAAATAGACTTTGGACTTCCACCTGAGAAGGAACATTGTGACAATTCTAATGCCAAACTGTCAAAAACGAAAACAGAGATGAAACCTGTTTGGCAAATAAATATTGCAATTAAAAGTGTCTCTGGTACTTTTAGGATATAAATTAGAGCAGCCATTTTAATTTTGTGTGTGTGTGTATGTGTGCGTGTATGGATAGATGCAGGTGGGTGGGGGTGACAGCAGGTAGGTATGGGAGGGGGAAGGGCAATACTAAAACTTTGCAATGTAAATATATTACTAGACTTATACCCCATGTTGAGGCAATTAAATGATGTTAAATGAAATCTCAAAATTCTGACATCTGTTCTATTTCCTCATCAGGAAATAGATGGTCGATGAACATCAGGAGGATGAATAGCTAATATTATTTTAAATGAGATTCCCTGTGTGCAGTAATTTCTACAGTTGCTTATCATTTCTTCATTGCCGTTTTTGACATGACTTCAAACATTTTGCACTATTCTTATAAATCTGGCCAGATGAATAATGAGTGTTTGAGTATTCATCATAGATGTATTTTAATTTTTTTGTGCGTGATTTAATATCCTTACTAAACAAAGTCATTTTTGAAATTCTCTCTTTTGATCTCTACTTCATATCTTTCAAAACTTCTTGCTTTTCTTATTAAAGAGATGATTAGAATATTGTCAATACTTGATCTTTGAATGGATCACCAGCAAAACTAAAATTCATGCTGCTACCACCTGATTTAAGAACAATGACTGGCAATCCTTATAACAGTTGTTATCTCTGATTAACACTTGAACTAAGAGGCGCAGTGTTGATTGGCAAAGTGTTTAAGAAATGAATAAATGCTGTCGTTCACAATGCAGACTGATTACTAAGCAAATGCCAAGACTCAAAACTTCTTTAGTCAGAAGCTAGCACCCTTGAGGTCAAGAACTCTCATGTCTAGGGCTTGGGGAAATTAAGGCTAATTGTAGTGAAATTTTGGTGGAAGAATAACAACAATGATATATACATCTGAAACCTTTAAATTTGATGGGTTTACACATGCATGAAGGATATTAAAAAAAAACCACCCTACAAATAGAGTACATAACATAAGAACGTAAAAATAGCCATACTGGGTCCAACCAATCGTCCATCTAGCCCAGTGTCCTTTTTCCAACAGTGGCCAGTCCAGGTCACAAGTACCTGGCAGAAACCCACACCAGGGCCGGTCTTAGCAAGTGCGGGGCCCTATGCAGACCAATTTGATGGGGCCCCACCCTAGCCCCGCCCCTAGCTCCGCCCCCTCCCTAGCTCCAGGGCCAGCCACCCTTCCCTCCAAGCTCCCAGACCGCTCCCTCCGAGCTCCAAGGCCCCCAGCTCCAGGGCCTCCCTCCCAGCTCCAAGGCCCCCCTCCCTCCCTCACAGTCATTTTTTAACATCCCCCTCCAAAATCCAGTACTAGGTATGCCGAGAATACAAAACACTCAGGACCTATAGAGCAATTCTACCATACCATAAGCAGTCATTTCTACTAAATCACACAAAGAAAAGGAAAACATCTTAAAACACTACAGTGAGCACTAGAGCATCAATTCACCTATTGTAAAATGAAACCAGACAGAATAGTACAGATCGTCGTCGATCCTGCACAGTCAATGCCAAGTGAAAGCCATGTCTTTTTCACAAACACAGATACACCCTAATCCACGATAGAATAAGTAGTAATATTAAAACTTTCTATTTAGACAAAAATTAAACTGAACCCCCAAGATGCCAGACTCTGCATACAATGCAACACCACAGAAACAGAAAATGTCCCCTAGTACTGTGCAAAATATAAAGACAGCAGATGTAAATTTGAAAAAAAAACCTAACAAATACCAATCACCACTTTACAAATTAACAAATAGAAATAAAACAAATATAAAAAATAAAATAATACCATTTTATTGGACTAATAGATTTAGCTTTCAGAGGCCAAAACATCCTTCCTCAGGTCAATATAGTATAGTACTGTTACAGTATCTTATCCTGACCTGAGGAAGGGGGTTTTGTTCTCTGAAAGTTAGACAAAATGTATTAAAATGTATTAAAATTAGTCCAATCAAAAGATTACCTTGTTTACATGTTCTATATTATAAACATTTATTAACACATCTACAATACTACTTTATCCTAAAGCAAAAAAATAAAAAATATATATTTTATTTACAGTTTGTTGTCTCAGGTTTCTCCTTTCCTCATCTTCTTTTCACTGTCTTCCTTCCATCCAGCATCTGTCTTCGGTCTCTCTCTGCCATCCAGTGTCTGCCCTCTCTGCTGTCACCTCCATCCAATGTCTGCCCTCTCTCCCTGCTCCTTCTATCCACATCTGCCCTCTATCTCACTCTGCCCCTTCCATGATCCATCCACCATCTGCCTCTGTCTGCCCTCTCTCTCCCCCCATCCATTCACTGTCTGCCCTTTCTATCCCTTCCATCCACTGTCTGCCCTCACTCTCTCTGCCCCTTCAATCCACCATTTGCCCTCCCTCTGCCATCCATCCAGGGTTTGCCCTCCCTCTCGCTCCCCATCCAGGATATGCCCCTCTCTCCGCCCCTTTTTTTCAGCCACCAGTTCCAGCCCCACTATCCCACCAGTCCCGAGCTTCAGCCCCCCAGCCACTTCTCCCTGTCCCCTTTTCAGCCCCCAGTTTCAGCCTCCAGTCCCAGTACTAGCCCCCTTATCCCACCTACCCTCCTTTTCAGCCCCCAGTTCCAGCCCCCTTCATCCACATGCCTTGTATTAGGGCCCCCTTTTCAGAACCATTCTCCCACCTGACCCACGCATGCCCCATTTTCCCACCAGCCCCAGGCCCCATATGGCCCCTTCTCAGACCCCAGTGACAGTCCCCGTCTCCCATCCAAAAACCCCAGTCCCCTCCCCACCCGTCCCCTTCAACCATCCAAGAACCCCCTCCCTGCCCCCTTCTCCCATCCGTGATCCCCTCCCCAGTCCCCTTCAACCATACAAGAACCCCCTCTCCACCCCCTTCTCCCATCCGTGAATACCCCTCCCACCTCAGTCCCCTTATCCCATCCAAGAACCCCAGTCCCCTCCCCACCCATCCCCTTCTCCCATCCGTGACCCCCTCCCCAACCCCAGTCCCCTTCAACCATCCAATAACCCCTCCCCACCCCCTTCTCCCATCTGTGAATACCCCTCCCACCTCAGTCCCCTTATCCCATTCAAGAACCCCAGTCCCCTCCCCACCTGTCTCAACCATCCAAGAACCCCCTCCCCACCCCTTCTCCCATCCGTGAACCCCCTCTCCACCTCCCCATTTGAGAACCCCCACCCTACCCTTCCCCCACCTGAGAACACCCCCCCCCACCCTTCTCCCATCTGAGTCCCGCCCCCCCCCGACCCACCTACAAGCTGACCTCCATTCTGCCGCCCACCACCCTCACTGCCTTTAAAAAAACAATTTGGAAGCATCGGAGAGACAGTGACAGGCAGCGCCTCGTGTCTGCCCTGCTACTAAAAATCTCTTCGATATCGTTCGGGCCTTCCCCACATTGAGTCCCGCCCGCCCTCGCGGTAATTGGAAGTTACCTCAGAGGAGGGCGGGACTCAATGTGGGAAGGCCCAATGACGTCGAACAGATTTTAGTAGCAGGGCGGGCAGACGCGAGGCGCTGCCTGTCACTGTCTTCGGCGCTTCCAAATTGCGTTTTTAAAGGCAGGAGACAGGAGCAGCGACTCGGAGCACCCCCCCCACCCGCTGACATCGGGGGGGGGGGGGCGGACCGCCCCCACCACGCCGCCGTCGCACATCGGATTCGTTGGGAGGGAGGATGGAAGGACGGACTGGAGCTCAGGCAGGCGGGGCGACCTGAGGCGCGCGCGGGGCCCCACTGAGTGCGGGGCCCTATGCGGCCGCCTCGGTCGCCTCGCCTTAAGACCGGCCCTGACCCACACAGTAGCAACATTCCATGCTACCAATCCCAGGGCAAGCAGTGGCTTCCCCATGTCTTTCTCAATAGCAGACGATGGACTTTCTTTACTGATAGGGTTACCATATGGCTCCAGAAAAAGGAGAACAGATTGATCCAGTCTGGGTTTTACTTCCATTTCCTTTCAATGGAAGCAAAACCCGGACTGGATCAATTTGCCCTCCTTTTTCTGGAGCCATATGATAACCCTATTTACTGAACTTGTCTAAACCTTTTTAAAACCCAGATATGCTAACCACTGTTACTACATCCTCTGGTAAAGAGTTCCAGAACTTAACTATTCATTGAGTGAAAAAATATTTCCTCCTATTTTTTTTAAAGTGTTTCCATTTAAGGGCACTGAGTGTCTCCTAGTCTTTGTACTTTTTGAAAGAGTAAAAATTTGATTTACTTCTACTCATTCTACACCACCATCATATATTTTAAAGAGATGGAACTGTAAATTAAGATAACAGGGTATCAATGGAAGATGTGCTGAGCCAAATCGACAAATTAAAGAGTAGTAAATCACCTGGACTGGATGGCATGCATTAAAGTTTACTGTACTCATTCTACACCAGTCAGGATTTTGTAGACCTCAATCATATCCCCTCAGCCGTCTCTTTTCCAAGCCGAAGAGCCCTATCCTCTTTAGCCTTTCCTTCTATGAGAGGAGTTCCATCCCCTTTATCATTTTGTTTGAACTTCTTTGAACCTTTTCTATTTGTGCTATATCTTTTTTGAGATACGGCGACCAGAACTGAAGACAACACTCAAGGTGAGGTCACACCATGGAGCAATACAGAGGTGTTATAGTATTCTTGGCCTTATTTACCATCTCTTTCCTAATAATTCCTAGCATTCTGTTTGCTTTTTTGGCTGCTGCCATACACTAAGCAAAAGATTTCAGTGTATTCTCTACAACAACACCCAGATCTATTTCTTTTTCTGACCTCCAAGGTGGACCCTAGCATCAGGTAGCTATGATTCGGATAATTCTTCCCAATGTGCATCACTTTGCATTTGAACACATTAAATGTCATCTGCAGTTTGGATGCCCAGTCTTCCAATTTCCTAAGGTCTTCCTGTAATTTTTCAGAGTCCACATGTGTTTTGAAAACCTTGAATAGGTTTGTGTCATCTGCAAATTTAATCACTTCACTCGTTCCAATTTCCAGATCCCTGTGGCACTCCACTATTTACCCTCCTTCATTGAGAAAAATGGCCATTTAACCCTACCCTCTGTTTTCTGCCAATAACCAATTCCTAATCCACAACAGAACACTGCCTCCTATCCAATGAGTCTTTAATTATCTTAGGAGACTCTCACGAGGAACTTTGTCAAAAGCATTCTGAAAATCTAGATTAGCTACATCAACTGGCTCACTTTTATCCGCATGTTTATTGATACCTTCAAAGAAATGAAGCAAATTGGTGAGTAAAGACTTCCCTTGGCTGAAACCATGCTGACTCTGTCCCATTAAACCACTTTTATTTATATGTTCTGTGAATGTATTCTTTATAATAGTTTTCACTATTTTACCCAGCATTGACATCAGGCATACCAGTCTGTAATTTCCCGGATCACCTCTGGAACCCTTTTAAAAAATCAGCATCACATTCACCACCCTCTTCAGGTACTATGGATATCTTTAATGACAGGTTAAGATTAGTAACAGCAGATCAGAAATTTCATATTTGAGTTCTTTCAGTAATCTTGAATGCATGCTATCCAGTCCAGGTGATTTAATACTCTTTAATTTGTTGATTTGGCTGAGTACATCTTCCAATGATACCCTGTTATCTTAATTTACAGTTCCATCTCTTTAAAATATATGATGCTTAGGGGAATTTCAGTAACTGTTCACACTTCCAAAGCTACAGCACACCATTAAAAATGAAAGCCAGCTCCTGCTCTTAATTTGATCCCATTTACCTTTTTCTACAACTTTTTACAATTAAAGGTACAGTACAAACAACAAACTATCATGGTAGCATTCACTTACCAATGGTGAAGAGCTCCTCTGATTGTCCTTATTGAAGATATAGTACTATCACTGGTAGCCCAGTATGATTACACTTTGATCACGTTGTTCTACAACAAAGAAAATAATTTCAGAATGTGCACTAGAAATTAGCAAATCCTGGCACAAATAGTCTATAGCTAGCTGCAGGGCTTGCATAGAGAAAAGTAGATTCATAACAAGTTTCAAAATTACCTATGAGAACAAAACAGTACAATATCATCTGTGACACATATTCCTACAATCTGTAGCATGCCGAAAAATGCTCTTCTGCTTCACACTTATTTGTGTTTTGTCCTATGGACTGTGCTATGAAATTGATTTTACTGGAACATTCTATAGAGCTAAATTGGCCGAGACTGATATTCAATGGATTTAGGATCCTAAAAGGTCCCTTTGAAAGTTGACTAGGGCCAGCGCTTAAATTTTGAAGTGTAGTTTCACTGAATTGGCAGGAGAAATGTTGTTGTTGTTTTTTTTTTTTAATTAATACAGGCAAAATCATATTCCATTTTATAGGGGGTCTGGAAACAACCACCTTACCAACTCTGCTCTGCCTCCTTTTGTTAGGTAGCTGCAGTGACAGTGTCAACCCAGATTGAGAGCTTTTCCCTTTCTACTTGGCCCTGAAAGAAATGTCTGAATATCTTTCAGGCTTATTACTCCTGAAATTAATAAAGGGGCGGCGGGGGGGGGGGGGGGGGGGGGGGGGGAGGGGGGATTTTGTTTAGTTCCCTCTACCATTTATGGGATTTTAAAAATCTTTTTCTTTTTTGTTTCAGGGTAATGTCATCAATAGTGCACAATATTTCACAATATGCACTGTTTAGAAATAGGGAGTACTATATTCAAATGGTGAGCACTGTTTAGTAATAGTGAGTACTATTTGAAAACAGCGTTCGCTATTGCAAAATAGTGAGTTGCTCAAATAGCTAAGCCCTGGATGGTAGTACTGGCATTTGAGGGGTGGGGGACGGGCTGTTGTTGACATGGGCTACTTGTTAAGACAGGTTCTTTTACCACAAGATATGCTGTTTTAGCACAGGGTCCCATTTTTTGCAATGACATTTTAACTGTAGCCCACTCTGATAACTCAACTTAAAAGTAACCCATGTTGATAACTGCCCCCCCCCCCCCCCTTAATGGTGCTCAGCTTGTTTGGTGGAGTTATTCAAGATTGGTGGAATTCATCAAGGGAGAATGATTCACATTTTATAGATCTGGACATGCACAGCAGAGGCAGCTAAGAAGGAAGAGGTAGTAGAATACAGAATTTGGTTTTGGACCTCTGATGAGCAAGTGTTGAGTACATATAGGCTTGATAAGCAAACTATTTTACATCTGTCAGTAGTTACAATGAATTTAGAAAGTCCAGTGCAGGAAAGCAATACATTGCCTGTGGATTTGCAAATCACAAATCCTTGGCTTCCTTAGCTACATGAAGTTTTTAAACCACTGTTGGTGACAGTACAGGAATTATCAAGGCAGCCACTTCTTCCTTTATTAGACTCTTGATGGAGAACTAATCTACATATTTATTTTCATTGGCAAAGGCAGTACCAACAGCAAACCATGAAAGAATTTTATGTTATAGCTGTTTTACTGCTGTACTTTGGGACAATGGATTGCACTCATATTGCAATCAGGCCACAAACAGCTACTGAGAGAAGTTTCTGGACTGGGGAACTATTCCAGTCTCTCAGGGGTCCTTTTACTAAGCTGCGGGAAAAAGGGCCCTGCACTGAAGGCAGGGGCCATTTTTCCTGCATGCCAGGGCCCTTTTTCCTGCAGCCAGTAAAAATGGCCACGCGGTGAGATAACTCTCACCGCGTGGCCATGAGGTGGGGAGCCCTTACCGCCACACATTGAGATGGCGATAGGGGCTCCAGCACTAACCCAGCGGTAACCGGGCAGCGCGCAGTGATGCCTATTTCTGGGGGGTTTCTTTTTCCCTTGGAAATGGTGTGTGCTCAGGGCGGGACTACTGCCAGCGGTAGTCCCAAAAGAGTGAGCAATAAGCCCGTGTTGGGCTTACCGCTGGTCTGTAAAAGTGTCCCTCAATTTACAAATGGCATATGTAATGCCACAGGGCTTATTATTAAAGGATGACAAAAAGTATGCTGGCCCCTTCCATATGACTTTTGTAAAGATCCTTCCCTCTGCTCGAGGGTCTTCGGGATCTTGCCTCCACCCTGGCCACTCAGCCTTCCGGCCCACTGCAGTCCACAGGGCAGGGCTCGAAGAAAATAAACTCCAAAAAGGTAAAAGTCACCAAGTGTCTTGTCTGAAAGGAAGGTGAGCCCTTAGGTCCCGCAAGGCCCCGAAGGACCTCAGAGGACAGCCGTGCAACCCCAAGCCTTCACCCGCGGTGACCGCCGTTCACCGAGGGTTGGGCCCCCAGCTACGGGCGGCCAACGGGCCTTCCGGAACCGCGGGGTTGACGAACTGACCCAATACTGGAACCAGGGGACAAGAGGGCAGGTGGAAAACAGAGGAGTCCAAAACAGGCAACAGGTCAGGGCAGGCAGCTCACAGTGTAGTCGAGGCAGGCAATAGGTCAGGGCAAGCAGCTCACAGCATAGTCGAAACAGGCAATAGGTCAAGGCAGGCGGCTAGCAGAGTAGTCCAGGAACAATGCAAAGGTCAAAACCAGGAGAGCAAGGAAAATGAACTGAAAACTAGAACACACAGAGACTGGCCTCGGGAAACAGAACCTGTCTCAGGCCCACTCCTTAAATACTGTCAGCATTCAACCGCCCAGCCCCAGCTGACATGGCCGGCCAATCGGAACCCAGTTACTGACGAAATCCTTCTGATTGGTTCCGTCCGACCTCCCAGGCGGGACTACAGCATCGGCCTCCCTATCTATCTCCTCTGAGGCTGAGCTTCGGGTTCCCGTGCCCGAAAGTGGTGGAGACGCCGGCCATCGCGTCTCGGCGCCATTCTCCCCGCTGGTGCAAGCACGGATCTCATAGCCGGCGATCGAGGCCCTGGAAGCCGCGATCGCCGGCCTACGGCCTCGGCCCTGGACTGGGCGGCCATCACCGCGGCGAGCCCCGGCTCTCTGCCGCGGCCTCAAGAAGGCCGGCCCTCGCCGCAATGGACACCGGCTCCCGCCTCCCGCAGAAGAGCAGACGGAGGGAGCGACGGATGTGACACCAAGCTCCTTTATTGTCAAGGATTCACAGTTCAGTAACTTGCAAAAGGAATCCTGCAGCCCTTCAAAACAGTTGCTCCTGTTTTTCTCTCAGGGCCCAGGTACAGCAGAAACACAAACACGTCCCCTTCCAGCTGCTGCACAAATCAGTTGGAGCCAAATTAACAGTCCCCATAGATAGGTTCCTCTGTAGTCCAACTTCACACCCCAAAAAGAATCCCTGTATCTTGTCCACCCCCACGGGGTTTCGGCAACCAGTTCAAAACACACAGTTCTGTGGGCCTCAACCCACAAAAAAGAAAAAAAAACACTGTAGCTTACTTTCCCCTCCCTCACACAAAAGAAGGTTTGTTTTCCCAACAGTTCAAAATCCACAGTGCTTAGTGCCTTAGCACTCAGTTCAGACACACAGTCTCTTCAAGGAACACAGCCTGAACTCTTTTGGGAAAGAGGAAAAGATCCCACCCTTTCAGGGTCACTCTATTACTTCACTGACCCTCCTCCCGCATGACCTTTCCCCTTTCCACTTTCAGCCCAGCTCTGACACCAAGAGTTCACCTGTTTTTTCAGTTTAGCTTTCAAGGCATGAGCCCAGGCAGAAAGGTCCATGGGTTCCTCAGAGCCTGCCTCCTGCTCCTTCTTTCCAGCAGCTTGCCAGTCCATGGGCTCATTCTCCCCCACTCTGGGCAGCTGTTCCTCTCTTACTTGATTATGTTCCAGGTGCCCCTCCCTTGCCTTGTCAGAGCGTCCTCCCAGGGAATGCTGGGGCCAATAATCCCTAAACCAGGGTTTTCCCTGGGGATGCTGGGAAATGTAGTCCTTCTCCCACCTCCATTTTGTAGGGCCACTACCTTTTCCCTTCTCTCTCTCTCTCTCTCCCTGAGGAATGATTAAAGGTAAGGCTCAGCTCTGTCTCCCTCGGCTCTTGAGCCTCCTTCCTTCTCCCCCTTCCACTTCCATCTGTTCAAAACCCTTATCCTCCCCTTCACACTTTCTTTGTCACACTCAGTGGGCTAAATAACAGATGAGTTCAATCAGAGTCAGTTGTCTTCCAGGTAAGTGGATGCTTTCAAAGTTGATTCTAACAATCTGTCTTGTATTGGGTCTTAAAATCATGGTCTAGATTTCACACCCAGCTTCACATACTCACTTCTTGTCTCATTGCCCAAAGGAATTTATGTCCTCTTGCCTTACTTGTTCACTTAAGGGCATAGGAGCCAACTTTTCAAAATTATTGGGGGTGCTAAGCCCAATGGAAATAACCCCTCCCTGGACACATAAAAGGAATTTTCTCAATATTGGGGGTGCTCAAGCACCCACAGCACCCACAGAGTCGGCTCCAATGCTTAAGGGCCCTTTTACTAAAGTGTGCTACAATCTGGACAAAACCTGTTTTTATGCAGGATTTAACTGTGCACTAAGCCCAGATTTAGGGCTCCTTTTACTAAGCAATGCTAAAAAGTAACCTTAGCACACCCTTATATGGGTTGTTCCTGTGCGCTAAGGCCATTTTTAGCACAGCTAGAAAATGGCCGATTTTCCATTTTCCAAATTAATGGCCATGTGTTAATGTTGCTATTAGCATGGGGCTATTAACAAAAATTAGCATGTGAGCCTTTACCAACACCTATTTTGAAGATGGTAAGGACTCATAGGCTAACAATTAGCATGTGGTAATGCAACTGTGCTAACTGATTAGTGCAGAAATGCCACTATTCACCCCCGAATACATCCCTTAGTGCAGTACCTTTTGGTAAAATGCCCTCTTTTTTTTAATCGCAGGTGATGCATTAATGTTACCATTACTATTTAGGAGGAACTAAGTGCTCCAGTGTTAACTCAGCATTGACTAGTTAGGGCTAGGTTCTATATATCACATTTAAAAAATCGGCACCAAAAAATATGCCTAGGCATATTCTTTAAAGTATACCCACATTTACACCTTGCACTTATCTGTGCAACTAAATTTAGTCACGGGCAGTTACTCCAAGTAAAATGGTGTAATTCCGATGCCTAAATTAGGCGCAGACCAGGTGTAATCTATAACAATGCACACAGATTTTAGGAATGCCATGACCCGCCTATTCCAAGTCTATGGCCACACTCCTTTTTCCACTATGCACCTTAGAACTTATGCGCATTACTTTACAGAATATGCTTAGTCAGTTGTGTGTGTGTATTCTAATTAATGCCAATTATTGTTAATAATTGCTTGTTAATTTGCAATTATCAGCGCCGATTGGCTTGTTAGCTAAGTTATGCATGCAGATCCAGAATACAACTGGATTTGCGTGTGCAAATTAATTTGTAATATATGGAGTCCGGGGGTTAGTGAGAGGTAATCAGAAAGTGCTATCTGGCTAACACTTCCACACCCATTCTCTGGCCATGCCATGCCTCCTCACAGAAAAAAAAAATCCTAAAACTTCAATAATACATGGTTCAACATCCTTAAACAGAGAAAATACTGCAAAATTTGTTTATGCAGAAGCCTGTTTTCATGCATTAAAAATGCATTAAGTGCTTAGTGCACTATAGTAAAAGGACCCCTTGATTTGTAAGTTCTTTGGGAAATCGTATAAAGTCCTATGCGTACAGCACAGCCCAGCTCAAGAAAGGAGAAAATGGTCTTCTATTTGTATAGTCAGACACATCCCACCTAAAGCCCACATTTTCCCCTCATATTCTCGAAACCATGCCAGCCTCCCCCTATGTTCACTCCCCACAGAGGTATGAACACAGGGGCTAATAATTTTCAAAATTCTAGCAAGGGAAACTTTAATTCTACTTTAAGTTTACCAGATCTGCCACTGAAACAAAATTTTGACATTTTACAGAGAGGAGGCCTGACACACCTGTGCTAGAGCTGCAGCTGTGGCTGTCGTCAAACCTGGAGCTGGAGCTGAAACTTGAAGCTCAAGCCCAAATTAGATCATGAAGTTGAAAATGGAATCTGAAGCTTGGAGCAGAACCTGAAGCCAGGAAGAAGCAAGCACTGGAACCAAGCTAGAGCTGGAGCTAGAACAGGGGTGGGTAACCTCATTCTTGAAGAGACACAACCCAGTCAGGTTTTCAAGATTTCCACAATGAATATGCTTGAGATTGGTTTGCATACAATGGAAGCAGTACATGGAAATCAATCTCATGCATATTCATTGTGGAAATCATAAAAGCTTGACTGGGTTGTGGCCCTTGAGGATCAAGATTCCCCGCCCCTGAGCTAGAAGCTGAAGTTGGAGCTATTCCAGCAACAGAGTTTTGCCAATGTAGGAGAGAGATCACGTCATTAAAGAGCATGGGTAGCTTTCTGGTTGCTCTGAACAACTTCATTGTTCCTAACAACACCTTTTAAACTTGGCTTTTGCCAATTAGTTCAACAGGGACAATAGCCACCATTCCTATTTTCGGTCTCTTTTGGCTCTCCAGTCTCCATTTTAGATATTTTTGGAATTATCGACATTCCCAAATTTGAGCACAAGGTGAGCAGGTACTGCAGTTTTTTTCCTTGCTAAAATAGCACCTTAAAGTAAATTAGTACATTTTTAAAGAGGTCAGTTCAGGAACATAACTCTCAAAGTTAGGAGCATAAATTCTTTCAGTATCAGGCACTTGGATTATCAAAGCTTTGGGAACAGGACAATACCTTCTGTTACTTGCCTTGAATTATGACTAGAAAGGTATGAGCTAAAATCCAAACCAACATATTTTCAATTCTTTTATTTGCAAGTAATTGTACTATTATATGAATTTTGCAAGGAAGCAGCCTGCTCAGTTTATTACTATAATTTTTCATAATCCTTACCTTTGAGTGGTTAGATTACTTTCTGTTAGAAGGTATCTGACAGATTTGTGGTAAAAATGGTCAGGATAATTTTGTTTCCAAAAATAAATCCAATTGTGTTTCCAGCTGGGAGCTCAGGCTGTGGGAATAACAAGGAAGTTTTCTCATAAAAACATCAAGGCAATA
This sequence comes from Microcaecilia unicolor, assembly GCF_901765095.1. NCBI lineage: Eukaryota > Metazoa > Chordata > Amphibia > Gymnophiona > Siphonopidae > Microcaecilia > Microcaecilia unicolor. Next base: position 54,697,829 of record NC_044037.1, read on the forward strand.
GACTAAACTACAGTCCCTGCAGGGTATCATTTTTTCACCATGAAGCTGATGAAGTGCTCAGGTACTACATTAGAGTGTTAACCTCAAGCTTCAGTGAACGCTACGGGTTTTATTAACTCCAATTAATAGCAGGTTTGAACTTGGGATACACATTCACAGAGTGGTTTCTTTTTCGTTTAGTGTGGCGTGTCTTAGGGAGTCTTTTACTAAGGTGTGCTAGCGTTCTTAGCTCATGTTAAACACTGAGATGCTCATTATATTCCTACGGGCATCTCAGCGTTTAGCACCAGGTGATTTCTAGCGTGAGCTTTGTAGCGCTATAAAAATGCTAAATAGTAGTAGTAGTAGTGAGCTAAAAATGCTAGCGTACCTTAGTAAAAGACCCCCTTAGTTTTTCTTTTTTTTTTTTGTAATTAATGACTTACAGACAACATAAATGGAAATGTGCATACAACACAAATGAAGGGGTCCTTTCACAAATCTGTGGTAAGAATTGGCCTTAAAATGTCCCTATGTGGGTCTTTCCATGTACTTTGGCCATTTTTACCATGCCCATAAATACTCCTTATTTTTCATTAATTTAATTTATGGATGTGCGCTAATGCTACTATCAATGCTAATGTTACTATCACTTTCAAAAATTGTCTGAGGGCACTCTTCAATGTTATAAAGCTACCACTGAATATAAGAAGATATTTGAAGTATTTGGTTACACAATACTCATATATGAATATTTGCATATATGAAGAAACACTTATAACTTATAGTGTGGGGACAGTGTTTTTGTGATTTATGCCTATGTTTCAGCAATTTGTCCTGGTTCTAGTTTTTGAACTATTAGCATATGGTCATTTTTAAAACTTACCACAAGAGCACTTTACTAACACCTAGGAGGTGGTAAGGGCTCCCATCTTAACTGTGCACTAACCAGTTAGCACACAGTGTATAAGAACAGAAGAATAGTCATACTGTGTAAGACTAATGGTCCATCTAGCCCAGTATCCTGCTTCCAACAGTGGTCAATCCAGGTCACAGTACCTGGCAGAAACCCAAATAGTAGCAACATTCCATATTATTGATCCCAGGGGAAGCAGTGGCTTCCCCCATGTCCATCTCAATAGCAGACTATGGACTTTTCCTCCAAAAACCTGGCCAAAAACCTTTTTTAAACCCAGATATGCTAACTGCTGTTACCACATCCTCTGGCAACATGTTCCAGAGCTTAACTATTTGTTGAGTGAAAAACTATTTCCACAATAATGTAGATGCACTAATTGATTAGCATAGGAATGCCCACACTCTGCCCCGAAACGCCTCCTAAAAAAACCCTACTAAAAAATAATGCATACACATGCCAAAACTAACATAGGATGCTTTAGCGCATCTCATAATAGACTTTTTGTGTTGCGTTAGGTGTGCATTACTGCCTAACTCAGCTTAGTAAAAGGACCCTGAAGGCAGCAGTGAGGTTTGCTGCATTATTTCCTTTCTTGCTTACTCTGTGCCCCTGTCTCTCTGATATTGCAAATTCATAATTTATTTTCTTGAAAGACTTCAATGAGATAGGAGTGTTTGTACAAATGTACAGGAATATTGCTTGCTACATTAGAAAGGATTAGGATTACTGAACCACCCAGAAAAATACATTGGATAATATTTTTGCAGATATTATGTTGGAATGGCTCATAGCATACTGTGGTTTTAATAGAAAAGCTATGTTATTTTTTAGCGCTGGGGGTGGGTTGGGAGCAGAGAGTAGGTGTGTACTGCACTAATTGGTTAGCACAGCTACATCGCCAAATGCTAGCTGATTAGCATGTGGTTAGCATGTGAGCCCTTATCGCCTAGAAAATAGGTGGTGGTATGGGCTCACACTTATCATACTTATCATCATTGGGTATCTCCAGCTCTGAGCTCTCATGGTTTTCCTTCTTTCTTTCAAATCACTCTTTTTAGGTTATTTTTGCTGCCTTTGTTGCTTCCCCCGACCTCTGTCTTGTGGTGTCCCTCAAGGGTTGGTTCTTTCAACGTTCCTTTTCAACTGGTTCTTGAGTCCTCTTGCTTCCATGATTTAGACTATCGGTGTATCTTTTCATTTCTATGCTGATGATATCTTGCTTCTTTTTCCTACACAATCATGTAATCCGGTCCTTACACCACTCCAAGATTGTCTGTCACTTATCTCTGACTGGTTATATGATCATAATTTGGTACTGAACAAGGAAAAAATGTTGCTTGGTTTAGTTCAAACATGTCTATCCCAGATTCTGCACTTAACCTCTTCAGAATATCCTTGTGCCCTGTTGACTCTTTTCGCTAGCTAGGAGTTATCCTAGACTCATCTTTCTTTTGCACCTCAAATTTCTAGTCTATGTAAGTCCAGTTTTTTCATCCTTCGCCAATTATGTTACGTTCACAGATATTTTGACCAATCCACATTTCACTCGCTTGTTCTGTCTCTTCTTACAACTCTTTTGGACTACTGCAATATCTCATATTTAGGCTGTTCTCAATTAAATTTGAAAAACTCCAGTCGGTTTAGAACACAGCTATTAAACTCATTTACCATGCACATAAATCTGATCATGTTTTTTCTTTACTACAAAAATTTCACAGGCTTCCAACAGGACAGCAAATTATCTTTAAATTGCTTACTCTCACTTTTAAGTATATAGGAGGTCTTTTACTAAAGCTTAGCGCGAGTTATCTGCAGCAAGGCCCATTTTATTCCTATGGGCCCTGCTGCAGATAACTCGAGCTAAGCTTTTGTAAAAGACCCCCATAGATTTTGACTTCTGGATTACCTCGCCACACTGACTATTCCTTTCCTTATTCTCCCACCCGTCTGCTTCGCTCAATTAAAGATCATAGATTAGTTCTTCCAAGTCCTAAATCAGCCCAGTTAGAATTCTCCCGCCATCATGCTTTCTATTTTGCTGCCCCTTTCTATTGGAACTCCCTCCCTCCCTCTCTCCATTTGGGCTGAGCAATCTTTTAAGAATTTCATGTCAGCACTAAAAACCTGGAGCAGGCTTTTTCGTTAGAATTTCAACTTTCTAGGAGTCTGCGTACATTTTCACCCTTACCTGTGTGTTCCCCTCCCTTTCCTATTTCCTACTTCATGTTCCCTCCTTTCCAAATACTTCTCTGGTCCCTTTCTTTTCCTTTTTGTCTGTCCCTGTCTAGTTATGAGTGGCCTGGTTTGATTGCCTCCCCTCTTTCCTATTGAATATTGTAGCTCCTTTTCATTCAGTTATTTTATGTTTTTATTAGGGCTGTTCATTTAACGCGATTAATGCATTCAAATTTTTAACTTGTACTAATAATTTAAACACGATTAATCGCTTCATGCTGCTCTCTTCTACCACTGCCCCCCTTCTTCCCTGATGTTCCTGCAGCTTGTTCTCTCTGACCCACCGCCGTAAACCGGCAGCCTTTTTTCTCCTGTCACCCTGCTCTCTGACATCTCATCCCGCCCGCCCCCCTCCAAACTTGCCTTGTACACAGAGCGGCAATAAGCACATGCTGATCCACTCCTCTCTGTAGCTGGAGCCCTCCCCTTCTAGCAACTGACTACTGCAGCAGGAAACAGAAAGTTTCATCAGAAAAGGCAGTTACAGAGAGGAGCGGAGTAGTGTGTGGTTAATGTCGCCATTTGTACAAGGCAAATTTGGAGGGCCATGTGCAGTGGGGGTGGATGGTGGTATGAAATGCCAGAGAGCATGATGGCAGCAGAGAAAAGGCTGCTGATGTGCGGTGGGCGGGTGTGTGGTGGACAGGAGTGAAAAGACACCCTGTATATTCTCTATATTATTGCATGCATACATGCAAAATAGACAGCTGAGAATAACATTTAGGGGCTGATGATCAGAAGCAAACACGGGCGCTAGAGGACATTAGCACTGGACTAGGACCAGTGTTTGCCCTGCCGCAGGATCAGAGCTGGCTAGCATGTGAAACAATGAGCTCGACAGCTCTGTCTGCTAAAATTGCATGCATTCATCCCAGATGATCAGCAGGCAGTGTACGAAATAGGGGAGCTGCTTCTGTGGCAAACCCTACGCCAGCTCGGAACTAGCGTTAGGGTTTGCTGACAAAGTGGGAGGAATGGGGGAGACTGGCTAACCTTAAGCTGATGGTCCAGTGGACCCCAGAGATCCCCCACCCCCCAAAGACAGAGGCCTGAACATCTGGTAGACCACCAGACCCCTCACCCCCAGCACATAACGCCTCTGCCAAACACAAGGCCTGGAGGTCCCCTCACCCCTTAAACACAAAACACTCCCCTCCAAACACTGAAAATACCTTGGAAGTCCAGTGGGACCTTTTGACAGCCCCCCCCCCCCCCAATGCTAGTTCTGGTGGTTTGGCAGAAGGGGTTCCCTCTTCCTCCCTTTCTCCCTGAACCCAACCCCCTCCCCTCATACTTTAGAATGGAGGAGGGAGGGACTAGCAGTCCCTTCCTCCCCTGGGTGCCACCTCAAATGGTGGTACCCTGTCTGTTGTTTGGGGGGGTTATTTGCTGGGGTGAGGGGTCTGGGGATACACCAGACTTCCAGACCCCTGTGTTTGTTGGCTTGAGGTTTGACAGTTCCGGGCTTTCGGGGTTTTTTTTTACAGCCCGGACCTTACAAAATAAGTACCTGAATATATGTAAACCGCTTTGAATGTAGTTGCAAAAAAACCTCAGAAAGCCAGTATATCAAGTCCCATTTCCCTATTCCTTCCTTTTCAAACCTTCTGCAGGTGTATTGTGCCTTGAGTGCATGCCCAGGCACAATCCTCCCATGCTTTCCTCAATGATCAATGCTAATAATGCGTCTAACTTTGCATGTTATTAACGTTGATCACTGGGGAGTTAATTCCCCATGCAGTTCCAGCGATACTGTTACAGCACTGTTTTGGATCAGCTCAGCTGAGCTTTAGATCCTAAATACTCACACTCCAAAAGAAATTCCCTGAAACAACATATCTGAAACACCCTAGCAGATGTTTCTGTGCATTACCAAAAAAAAAAAAAAAATCCCCTGAGCTAGAATGAAAATTGATTTAAAAAAAAAAAAAGCTGAAGGATATGAACGGATCATCATAATTGGATCAACATGCTCCAAAGGCTTCAGGCTACTCCAGCTTCATTTCTCAGCTGACAGATTTCTTTTGGAATTCTTCAAACTAAACACAAATAGTTTGATTGCAATATGTGAAACATTTGACCATCATATTCTTGACAGTCAGTCTGCTGCAGGGAAGATTTGATAACTGTTGTCAAATTCATGACAGTCTTTGTAATCCAAAGAACCAACAAAATGCACAGAAGCATCTTAAAACAAAAACACTGTCTTTATTAATGCAAAATGATACAATTTAAAGGGAGGCTGGATAAGCAGCTGTCCTCATCCTATGAGAAAATAGTGAAATGAAAAAATATAATTATGTATTAATAAAAAGCAATAGCTTATCTTTGCTAGATATGTAAGAAATATACCAAATTCAAATATTTATCAATATCTTTATACAATATCGCAATGCAATAATAACTACAATTATTTGATACAATAATTAAACTAATTTACAGGTATGAAGCAGCATTTTAGAAAAGATGCCCAAATTGAAATTTAGACTTCCAAGTTGGAATGTCTGAAGATCCTCTAGTATCTTAGAACAGGATCTGCTGACCTAGAGTCTGTTCTAAAATACATGTTGAAATGGATATTTATGTACCACAGACATACAGCATGAATATCCATTTTAGAAAAATAGACATATAAAATATCAGTGGATCAAGATAGGAACTTAAGGTCCTTATTTTAAAAGTTCTGTTCTTGTGTTGGATGTCTGAAAACCAAAATTTAGACATCCATATTGCTTGAGTGTTTAAATCCTGATTATATAAAGCTAGGATATGGTCATCTAAAACTGCAACATGTCCATATGGAAAGGAAGTGTGGCCTCAGCATATTTTGGGTAGGGTTAGAAAGGGGGCAAATACGGATGTCCAGCTTTGTTTTCAGAAGGGGATGAGAAGCCCCTGTCCAACAGATGGACATCTGTATTTAGATCTGATACTTGGCATGTCTAGGTTACAGAAATCTGCTCCAATTAAGCAGCTCTGCAATGGAGGGAGAAAGGGAAGTCACAGCAGGGTTTTTTTTTTGTCCCTGGAGGGCTCACAATTAATTAAAAAAAGAAAAGAAAAGAAAAAAATGATCAAGGGCTGTAGTGAGATTTGAACAGGTGTCCTGTGTTTTTCTGCTCTGGTTCACCGGCAAGTGGCTCTAATCATTGGGCTACTCTTCCACACGGATAGCTATATACTACTACTACTACTTAACATTTCTAGAGCGCTACTAGGGTTACGCAGCGCTGTACAGTTTAACAAAGAAGGACAGTCCCTGCTCAAGGAGCTTACAATCTAAAGGACGAAATGTCAAGTTGGGCAGTGTAGATTTCCTGAGTAGAGGTATAGTGGTTAGATGCCGAAGGCGACATTGAAGAGGTGGGCTTTGAGCAAGGATTTGAAGATGGGCAGGGAGGGGGCCTGGCGTATGGGCTCAGGGAGTTTATTCCAAGCATGGGGTGAGGCGAGGCAGAAAGAGCGGAGCCTGGAGTTGGCGGTGGTGGAGAAGGGTACTGAAAGGAGGGATTTGTCTTGAGAGCGGAGGTTGCGGGTAGGAACATAAGGGGAGATGAGGGTGGAGAGGTAGGGAGGGGCTGCAGATCGAGTGCATTTGAAGGTTAGTAGGAGAAGCTTGAACTGTATGCGGTACCTGATCGGAAGCCAGTGAAGTGACTTGAGTAGAGGGGTGATATGAGTATATCGGTCCAGGCGGAAGATAAGACGTGCAGCAGAGTTCTGAACGGATTGAAGGGGGGGTAGATGGCTAAGTGGGAGGCCAGTAAGGAATAGGTGAGAGGTAATGAGAGAGTGGATGAGAGTTCGGGTGGTGTGCTCAGAGAGGAAATGATATCTATTATCTGCCATCTGATATCACTATCCACATTTACTCTTTGATTACAAGAACCTCAGCGGTGACACTCAGGATGTACTAACATCATCAGTTATTTAAATATTTTTCTTATTTGTTTTTTCAATTTTTTGAGAACCTAAAAACTTTAAGTGCTCATCTTATGGTCAACTCCTTTCATAATTGTTGGTTCATGGGATCACGCTTCCAATGTGCATCATGTTTCACTATTGCTGCTTCAAGGAAAAAACATCATAGTTAAGATGCTAATTTTTGCCCAATTCTACCTTAAAAATGATGTCTTAAACTTTTACTTCACATTTAACCTGACCCGTCTTGCTGATATTCTCCTTTCTTCAGCCAAGATCTACCTGCCGTTTTAGTTCATGGACTGTGTGACCCTTCTCCAGCCAATGGGATACCAATGACACTTGTAAATTCTCTATGAGTATCTTCGACTAAAATCTTCATATCACATATGGATGTCTATTTCTCATGTATTTTAGAACAGGATCTGTTTTACACAGTCTGTTCTAAAATACATGAGAAATGGACATCCAAGTCAAGGATAGTAAGTATGCCATATTTGAATATTTTTACTGCTGTTAATTGTCTATTGCATAATTTAAATAAATATATTAAATTAATAAAGCTTCAGATTCAAAATTGCCAAATCTAGGGGTCCTTTTACTAAGGTACACTGAAAAATGGCCTGTGGAAGTGTAGGCATGGGTTTTGGGTGCAAGCAGATCTATTTTTCAGCGCACCTGTAAAAAATGCATTTTTTAAATTTTTGCTGAAAATGGACATGCGGCAAAATGAAAATGATCATATGTCTATATTGGGTCTGAGACCTTACTGCCAGCCATTGACCTAGGGGTAAAGTCTCATGTAGTAACCAGGCAGTAATGACCTATGCATGTCAAATGCCACTCGGCGTGCATCCAATACGCGCATCCAAAAATAAAAATAATTTTTGGGATGTGTGTATCGGACGCACACCGAAAATGAAATTACTGCAAGAGCCATGTGGTAGCCGGGTGGTAACTCCATTTTGATGCGCGTTGAGTGCACGTAGACGCTTTTGCGGCTTAGTAAAAGGGCCCCCTAGTGCTTCCTAGTACACAAATTCCAGATTTAAATGCCAATTCAACCACTTTTCATTCTGCTTCTTAGCAACAGAATTACAATTATACCTTATTATAATATCGAAGGATCCGAATGGGAACCCTTTACATGCATTTCACCAATTACTCTTCTATTCCACTAATAGCCAACATAGACTTATACTGGTACTTGAGGTTTCATTAATTTGTTCTCCAAAGGGACATTTTGGTCAATGATGATTCAATTTGCTTTAGGGAAACTATTGAAAAAGAAGAGACTAGCCTGCTTATTTTTGAAGGAGATCGCCGGCCATCTTCCGACACAAATCGGGAGATGGCCAGCCATCTCCTGAAGCCGGCGAAATCGGTATAATCTAAAGCCGATTTTGGCCGGCTCCAACTGCTTTCCGTCGCAGAGCCGGCCAAAGTTAAAGGGGGCGTTTCCACAGGGTATAGAAGGCAGGACAGAGGCGGGATGGGGGCATTGTTAAAACATGGCCGGCTTCAGCCGATAATGGAAAAAAGAAAGCCGGCTCTGAGAAGCATTTTGCCGGCTTCACTTGGTCCATTTATTTTTAGGACCAAGTCTCAAAAAAGTGCCCCAATTGACCAGATGACCATCGGAGGGAATTGGGGATCACCTCCCCTTACTCCCCCAGTGGTCACCAACCCCCTCCCACCCAAAAAAAACAAAAAAACTTTTTTGCCAGCCTCAAATGTCATACCCAGCTCCCTGACACCAGTATGCAGGTCCCTGGAGCAGTATTTTGTGGGTGCAGTGCACTTCAGGCAGCTGGCCCAGGCTCATCCCCCCTACCTGTTACACTTCTGGTGGTAAATGGGAGCCCTCCAACCCCCCCCCAAAAATCCACTGTACCCACATGTAGGTGCCCCCCTTCACCCATAAGGGCTATGGTAGTGGTGTAGAGTTGTGGGAGTGGGTTTGGGGGGGATTTGGGGGGCTCAGCACACAAGGTAAGGGAGGTATGCACCTGGGAGCAATTTTTGAAATCCACTGCAGTGCCCCCTAGGGTGCACGGTTGGTGTCCTGGCATGTCAGGGGGACCAGTGCACTACAAATGCTGGCCCCTCCCACGACCAAATGTCAGAGATGGCTGGGTTTGATATGGCCGGCATCTGTTTCCATTATCGGCGAAAACCGATGCCGGCAATGTCAAACCCGGCCATCTCTGACATTTGGCCGACCCCAATCGTATTATCGAAATGAAAGATGGCCGGCCATCTTTTTTGATAATATGGTTCGGGACTGCTGTTTGTGGCACCGGCCATCTATATGGCCGGCGCCGTTCGATTATGCCCCTCTAGATCTCTTAGGACACAAACATTTTATCATTGTTTTCAGGTGTAGGGATACCTTAAATTCTCTACTTGATAAATATGTTGCGGTATGGTACATTTCTAAAAGCAACTCTTTGGAAGGCTGCCAGACTGTGTGGTTGTGATTTTTTCAAGGGTGAAGGAGTTTCATTCTGTCCCTTTCAGGGGTCATTTTACAAAGACGTGTTAGGCTGTATGCATGTGCAGCACGTACCAAAATGAGACTACCATTAGGCTACCATGCCCCCCTGATGGTAATTTCAGATTTGCCGTGCACCCGAAATGCCTGGATGATTTATTTATTTCCTCTGATGTGTGGTGTTTCTGGCATTAATTAGCAGTTGGCAGGCACTGAGCGGTCACCACGCAAGTAACGGGTGAGCCCTTACTACTAGATCAATGGTTGGCATTAAGGGCTCAGGCCAGTTTTAGGCGCACGCTGGTTTCAGTTTTACAGCATGCCCTTTTCCTGTCCCATTAAAAAAGCCCTTTTTTGCAGATATGGTAATAATTGGCCAGACACACACCCAAAACACATGCCTACACTACCGCAGGTCACTTTTGACTGTGGCTTAGTAAAAGGACCCCTCAATTAGTATAACCCAGTGCAAAAAGGTGGTATACCATTAGGACAAAACGAGCCAGTACCCACAAGATAATGAGACTAAAAGTGATCGAGAGGAGAGAAGACTGCCTTGTGGAGTACTCAGCCATTGAATTTCAGGACTTAGAGGTGTCCAAAGAGATATGGGAATCTCCAGAGGCTATTCATTTGGAGATGCAAATGAACCATGTTTGTAAGGTTTGTGATTATATTAATGGAAGAAACAGATTCCTAACTGTATCAATGCACTGTTTCTCCAGATTGCCACAACTCAACAAATTTTGTTGTAAAGATTTATGTTGGAACATAAGTGTGTAAAGACAATTCTTTGAAGTCCAAAGACGTAGTATTCCACCCAATATTCAACCAGCGGTGGGCAGCGCTTTTAATATCTACTGCCAGTGTTAAACCCTGATATTCAGTGCTGGGTAATATCTAGTCATCGGCATTGAATATCCAGTCTTATTTTTGGCCGCTAAAATGTAACTGGTTAAGGCAATATTCAGTGCCTGACTACTTATGTTAAACGAGTCAAAAACAGGATGGCTATTTATGCAGTCCAGTTTAACCAGTTATCTTATGCAGTCAGGTGCTGAAAATCAGCGCCTCCACATAAATTCCCCAAATTAACCAATTTTGCTTTAGGCTTTAACCACAAATATTCAGTTAAGCCCTGCTGAATATTTGTAGTTAGCTGCAAACAAGTTATTTAACTGTTCAGAAGCTGTGAATATTGCGTTCACTCGGACATATTTGGTTAGCAGATCATGCTGATTGCACCTTTTCTGTTCATTGTTCTAATTTTTTATGACAAGAAATTTTTAGTTTATTGTCTCTGCTTGTCTGGACTGAATAAGAATCCTGGTGGTTTGTGTGTTGGGTCTGTGGGTGCTTTCTAGGAACTGTGGGAGTGTGGTCCCAGTAACCTAGAGATCACTGGGGAACACCATGAGAGCAGGAGACTTGCCCAGAGGCGGTTGGAACCCAGTCGATGGGAGGAGGATGCTAGTGTAGAGTACAGGTGGCAGGTGCAGGTGAACCTGAGCTATGCTGTGGATAAACCCTCTAAGTGGCTGTGGGGTAGCCCCAGGTGGGTGGTTAGGCCATTTCATGACATAGGGCATTGGCAGGGTGCACATTTACATGTGTATATTATAAAATGCTATAATCTACACATGTTCTTTAACAATCTAGGCTCAAACATTTACACTAACTCTATGGTTAATGTTAAGTTCTTGTGCCTAAATTTCAGGTGTGTATTTGACCTGTTATGTTATTTGGTGCTTATTCTATAAAGACAAGTAGAATGTATTATAATAGGCACAAGTGCATTCTTTGCACCTAAAAAATAGTCACACTTTTATAGAATTACCCTCCAAATAAAGACATCCAGATATTTCTGTTCAACAACCAATTACTATTAGCATAAAAGAAGTGAATAAGTACATAAGTAATGCCATACTGGGAAAAGAACAAAGGTCCATGGAGCCCAGCATCCTGTCCCCAACAGCGGCCAATCCAGGTCAAGGGCACCTGGCAAGCTACCCAAACGTACAAACATTTTATACAAGTTATTCCCGAAATTGTGGATTTTTCCCCAAGTCCAAGCTAACCGCCTTCACTACGTTCTCTGGCAACAAATTCCAGAGTTTAATTATGCATTGGGTGAAGAAAAATTTTCTCCTATTTGTTTTAAATTTATTACACTGTAGTTTCATTGCATGCCCCCTAGTCCTAGTATTTTTGGAAAGTGTGAACAGACGCTTCACATCCACCTGTTCCACTCCACTCATTATTTTATGTACCTCTATCATGTCTCCCCTCAGCTGTCTCTTCTCCAAGCTGAAAAGCCCTAGCCTCCTTAGTCTTTCTTCATAGGGAAGTCGTCCCATCCCCGCTATCATTTTTGTCGCCCTTCGCTGATGGCTTAGCTACAATTTATAAAATGAAGGCAGTTAGCAAAGGTAGTGCCTCCTCAAAATTCCTCTAGCATTTTGGTGTAAAAAGATTCGAGTGGCTATTAAAGCTGTTTAACAGAATAATGGGATTTGAAATTGGAGAAAGATAATCATTGCAATACTTAAGGGGCCCTTTTACTAAGGAACGCCCAAAAGTGGCCTTCGCTAGTGTAGGCACATGTTTTGGATGCGCGCTGGTCCATTTCCTGAGCACGCCTGGAAAAAGGGATTTTTTTAATGTGCCGGAAAATGGACATGCAGCAAAATGAAAACTAGCGCATGCTCATTTTCGGCCTGAAACCTTAATTCCACCCACTGACTTAGCGGTAAGATCTCACATGCGGTAGCTGGACGGTAGTGTCAATTTGATGCACATTTCCAGAATTTATCTGGAAAGTGGCAGTATTCAGTCTGCTATCCGGATAACTCCTCTGGATAACTTAGAACAGATCTGGGTGATATTCAGCTGACATTTTCAACATTTTTCTTTGTAAATGCCAGCTACAACCATCAAAACAATCTTGATATTTAGTGCCACGATCCAGAAACATTCTGGTGCTGAATGTCCAGATAAGGCGATCAGTCCTGGTATTTATCTGTATAGTGGCAGCATTAAGTTTGTGATCTGGATTCTATCCTAAGGTATCCAGATAGGAGACTTAATTTTGCCACTGTCTGAATAAGTTCCAGAACCATCCTGGCCCAGCCAACATTCCACCATCAGCATAACACAGAGGTCACCTGTAAGGATATTGAAAGACACCGTGGGCAGATTCTATATAGGGTGCCTAAAAAAATCGGCACTGAAATCAGTGCTGACTAAGCATATTCTATAATCGGTGCCTAGATTTAGGTGCAGTATATAGAATATGCTTAGTAGATATCTCAGCACCTAAAACTATGTGCATCCATTTATACCAACAAAAATGTGGCGTAAAACCTGGTGCGTAGATTTATGTGCAATGGGTCATATTCTATAACTACGCATGCAAATTTCAGAATGCCCATGAAACGTCCATTTCTCTGCCCCTAACCATGCCCCTCTACACAACTCACTAAGAATATACATGATAGTGAAATGTGCATGTAAATTCTAATTAATGCCAATTAGTGCTCATTATTGCTTGTTAAACGCTGTTATCAGCGCTCATTAGCTTGTTAAGCTTGTTAAGTTATGCATATTGTTATAGAATCTGCTTGGATTTTGGAAGCAGATCTCAAGGTGCGCTATTATAGAATCTGGGGGATAATGCTATTTCTCATCTACCTATATCTTAATATAATTTAGTTGAAAATACCAAAAGCATTGATATGAAAAATGCTGCATTCCTCTAATTTTTTCAAATTTCTTCTGTGCTGGTTACTGTATTCTTTCTTATACCTAACCCCCAGATCCTTTCTCCAATGCAAGGTTAAATCTTTTCTCCTAAACATCCCTCCCCTAATACTTTAGAGGCCCTTTGGGGATGGTTGTATGGGACTTGATGAATAACACCTTCCCACGGCCCGGCTGATAAATACACAACAGAGGTTTTACAGAAATAAGAGTACAAATGAGGAACAAAATGATAATGTACTCTGCTATACAGAACAAAAATATATAATTAGAATAGCTTACAAATCTGATAAAAAAAAGTGTTAAAAGCAATTTTGTATTTAGCTCTTAAAATTCAAGTGAACTCTCGCTGAAGTTCTGTACTCCCTCAGGGGCATCTTTTATTCACACTTCCTCACCAGGAAGGATAAAGATTAAATAAGCATGTGAACTAAATTAACCTCTTACTACTAGAAAAGATTTCTTAGGAACAGTTCTGATGTAATGAAAGGATAGTGAGGGCTGGGGATGAGGACATATGCAGTTTGCACTGCTGTTTCCCTTGCTATTTGGTTGTATAGAGGATGAAACTTTCCAGTACTGGCAGCTTTTATGTGTATTTTTAAAATTTTATATAAACCTGGGGGACAAATACAATTAATGACTATCATTACTGCCTACCCATTTGTAGTCTATACCAGAGTGTAGTGTTTTACAAAAATGATAACAAACCAGCTTCAAAATTAGTTCCAATTGACCAGCAATGAGAATATCTCATTCCTCTGCTTAGAAATAAGCCAACATAAATGACCAGATGACCACCGGAGGGAATTGGGGAACACCTCCCCTTACTCCCCCAGTGGTCACCAACCCCCTCCCACCCCCCAAAAAAATTTAAAATCATTTTTTTGCCAGCCTCTAATGTCATACCCAGCTCCATCACAGCAGTATGCAGGTCCCTGGAGCAGTTTTTAGTGGGTGCAGTGCACTTCAGGCAGGTGGACCCAGGCCCATCCCCCCTACCTGTTACACTTGTGGCGGTAAATGGGAGCCCTCCACCCCCCCCCAAAACCCACTGTATCCACATGTAGGTGCCACCCTTCATCCCTAAGCGCTATGGTAGTTGTGGGGAATGGGTTTGGGGGGGGATTTGGTGGGCTCAGCACACAAGGTAGGGAGGTATGCACCTGGGAGCAATTTTTGAAGTCCACTGCAGTGCCCCGTAGGGTGCCCGGTTGGTATCCTTGCATGTGATGGAGACCAGTGCACTACAAATGCTGGCTCCTCCCACGACCAAATGCCTTGGATTTGGCTGGGTTTGAGAGCACCGCCATTAGTTTCCATTATCCCTGAAAACCAATGCCGGCCATCTCTAAAGCCGGCCCAAATGTTGAGATTTGACCGGCTCCGACCGTATTATCGAAATGAAAGATGGCTGGCCATCTTGTTTTGATAATACGGTCGGGACGCCGCTTTACGGGGCCGGCCATATAGATGGCCGGCCCCATTCGATTATGCCCCCTCACTTACACCAGTCCAATAGCTAGTGTAAATGCATGTACCTAGATACATATGTACATATGTAAATAATGGAATTGTGTAATTTATGAATGTACACGTGCTGTGCCCATGCTCCATCCATGTGCATGCACATCAGCAAAGTACGAGCCATCAAATCATGGCACATACTTTTTTACTTGTCAGTATTCTATAAAGGGTCATGCACATAAAAGACAAGAATACTGTCACTTAGGTGCATTCCTACCACCTAAAACTATAGTCTCATTTCTACATATCCTTTGGTTTCTTTTCTTTCTCTACTTTGGTTTAGATATATTTCCTCATTTCCTAATTTTTTTTTTAGAGATGTTCTTCCACTTGGACACTTATCCATCTTTAGTTAAAGTTGGCTTCTGTATTGTCACCTTCAAGATGGTTTAATGTGGTGACCCTCATCATGCATTTTCAGCTTTAAGGAGAACAGACTAATGGAATCTACATAGATAATGTGAGTCATTCTCTCACTCTTGTAGTCTTGGGGTAATACCTTAGCAAGTGGGAGTGATATTCAAATGGAGTTATACATTCGCTGGTGGCTGGTAAACATATCCATTATCCATGAATTTTTGGTCACTTTGCAGATAGTATTAGGCCATTAATCCCTCTAACTGGCCCAACGATATAGAGAAGGGGAGGGTTTGATGTGGAGTAAGGGTGAGACAAGGAAATTATTCAAGTTTCAAGATTTTTAATCCATGTAGTTGATTTACCACCCTTTAGGGTTCAGACCGGTTTACAATAATAAAATTTAAAAGAGAGAATGGAAATACAATATAAGATTAGGAAAGAAAACAGGTAATATGGCAGATCCCAAGAGTTTCCCAATACAGATTCTTCTCACTGGTAGACTATGCAGAGGGGATCATAGCTGGAATGCACCCCTAAATAGAAATGTTTTGAGATCTGTTTTAAATTTAGCAAAAGAGTATTCTGGACGTAGGGTCAGAGAGTGTTATGCCAGGTTAATGGCTGGCATAACTTTGTGCATTATAAGTGATCATGCAACATTTGTAATTTATTCTGTAAGTTGCACATGTCACTTGGTGACACACCTATGGCCTGCCCATGCTCCGTCCCGATGTCCACTTCTTTGCAGTTACACACTATAACACTTATACATTGCCTTCTAGAATAGCGTGTAGTACATTTGCATGCATAAATGTCAATTAAGGCATCACTTCCCATGACTGCATGCACCCAGTTATAGATTTACCCTGCAAATATGGAGCAGCACTGGCATTTCAATTAGTGGAGGCCACCGCTGCTGAACATCAGCGCCTAAATTCCCTTGCAAGGGTTATGGTGTCTTTCCTTCCTTCCTTCTCTTTCCTTTTTGTTTCTTTTGTCTTTGTAGTAGTGAATTGTCTTCTTCTTAAGTCACTGGTACATCATTTAGTCAGACATCTGGGATAAGGATGACCACAGTTATTTCCTGTGGTACAGGCCACCTTTGGTAGCCCTCATCATTCCACACCGGCCCTAACTATGGGGTCCTTTTACAAAGACGCTCTGAAAAATGGCTTGTGGTAGTGTAGGTGCGGGTTTTGGGCATGCACCGATCCATTTGTTAGCGCCCCTGTGAAAAAGGCCCTTTTTATTTTTGCTGAAAATGCACGTGCGGCAAAATGAAAATTGCCGCGCCCATTTTGGGTCTGAAACCTTACCGCCAGCCATTGACCTAGCGGTAAAGACTCACGTAGTAACCAGGTGGTAATGACCTACATGCGCCAAATGCCACTTGGAGTGCGTCCATTATGCGTGCCCCAAAATAAAAAATATTTTTCAGACGCGCGTATCGGACGCATGCCAAAAATGAAATTACTGCAATAGCCATGTGGTAGTCGGGCAGTAACTCCATTTTGGCATGCGTTGGGCATGTGTAGATGCTTACGTGGCTTAGTAAAAGGGCCTCTATATCAGTTCCTCAGGGCTGAAAGTGAGTTAGCTAGAGAAATTTTAAAAAAGGGGCAACATCAAGGGGGAAAGTTTCAAAGATGTTGATTTGGAAGCAACTAGTAGAACAGCTTTCTTTTTCCTGGCTCCCTTGTCATGGAATATTCTACCTGTCCCATTAAGCAAGGAACTTTCCTTAAAGGAATTTAAATCAATGTTGAAATCTCACTTTTTAAAATTAGCCTATAATACTTTGCCATTTTTGAAATAGTGATTTCAGACCAAAGATCCAATCATTGTTGTTTTATTAATACTGTTTTGCTTATGACTCTTGGTACGGCTGTCTTTCCTGTACGCTATGGAATTCCTTTATTCGCTGTCTAATTGATGTATTTTATTTTTTATCTTTAAACTTTGACCTGTCCATTCAGAAAAGGCAGTATATCAAGTTGCATTAAACATTCATGAATAAATGGTAGCTTTCCCATAGAGAAATTTGCCCTCAACAGTCCATGCACTTTTTTTCCATAGGGGAATGGGGTGGAGCCAAGGTGGAACCTGCACAATGTGTGGAGTAAAATAAAATATCCCTGCAGCCCTGTCTATTTCAGGATTTTCTAAGGAAAACTCTATATGGAAATTTCTTTTGAAAACTGGGATGAAGGTGTACAGTGCTATTGTGTCTGTAAGCTATGAGAGAGGGGGGAAAGGCAGGATGAAAATAGCCCTTCACATGTGGAAGTATCCTGTGTGCTGAGGTGAATATCTATTCACTTCTCCCTGGTCTTGATTTGCTTTAATGTCTCTCCACTACAAATCAACACCCAGTTGCTGAATTCAGTAGCACACAGGAACTTCAGAATTTCAATACAAAGCCAGTTCTCATAAACTGTAATTACACAAATACTTGTGTAAAGTAATTACATAAGCACCAGATAACAGATTCCCCTTAGCAAGTAATGTATATTGACTTTTCAGCATTTGCTAATTTAGATTCTTTGTAAGTTTAAGAAACCAGGTTCAGGGCATATTTATAAAGAATTCACCAGAAGAGGGCACTTGAAGTACTTAGCTAATGAACGCAAAAACAGTGCGAACACAACAGCCTTTGACAGTCCCTTTTTAATTGCACAGTTTGTTAGTCTTTGAAAACTTACATTTATTGCAAGTATGTATAACTAATAAAAAACCTCAGTGAAGATGTCATTGTAAGAAACGCTTTCTGTCTGAATCCAAGGCCTGCCCTTCTAGCTTTCTTTGTTCATTTCAGCAGAGAAGAAGGTAGAAAAGTTCACAGTCAGACATGGTATTGACATTTCAGCCTCTTGATTTTGTGAGTTATTTTTTATGTATTGTTGAGGACTGCTTTGTTTTTAAAGACATGTTGGCAATATATAAACATTAATAAATGAATAAATAAATAAATAAATAAAAGTAGACCTGGATTGGAAGAATAGATGGAAGGCTCAACTGACAAAAGAGGCTTTCATGGCTTGATAGTAGGATACAGCTGTGTATAAAGTAAAAATGAGTCCATACAGATGTTTGTTGCAAAAGGTGGAACATTGCTGCAAAGCAAGGCTGTGGAGTTGGTACACCAAACCTTCAACTTTGACTCCTCTATTTTTGTATTTTTGTACTGTCTGACTCCGACTGACTCCTACTGATATTAACCTTTAAATTTTTTGCTCTGGATCTAAAGTACTGGTAAATATTACTTTTATAACTGTTCAGGAAGTTGGGGAAGTCTTGTGGTTTCATGTCCCGTGAGACTTCCCCAACTGTCTAAGTGCATTTTATAACATGATGAACGTAAATTTTAAGTTGCATAGTTGAAAAGGGGGTGTGGCCATGGGCATGGAATGGTGGGTCGTGGGTGTCTCTAAAATCTATGCACGTTTTGTTATAGAATACTCCCAGTTCACATGTAATTTAGGTATTGGCATTTACGCCAACTGCCTATAACTAAATTTGGTTGTGTGGATGGATGCCCAATGTATTCTATATACTTATAAGGGCATTAACTCTTTGGTTGTGAAAATCAGTATATACACCACATAGTCCCTGATGCAGCCCCTTTGTGGGTGAAATATGGCCTGTGTCAGGCATTACATTTGGTTGTAACTCTATAATAAAGATTTTTTTGGACCTACTACTGATCTGCTCTATTTACTTCCATATCACGTTACCTAGCCAGTTAGGAGTGGATATTCAATGCTAAATCGGCTATGTTTAGCAGTTAATACAGGATGCATTAATAGCAGGCCTAACTTTAACTGCTAATAACTTAACTGGTTAATGCTGAATATTGGCTTAAATGGTTAAGTACAGTTCAGGCAACTAGCATGCCAATTATGTAAAATAGCACCTAGTATATAGGCGCCTATGTGCCAATTTGTGAGGTTGTTCATGTGTGTAAGTACACATATTCTATAAATTAGTGCACTAAATTAGTCCACACCATTGGCACCTATATTTAGGCATCCTTTATAGAACTGCCCTTCACAACACTGGTATTGACTCATGGTCCTTGACGGTAGCAAATGGGTGGATGCACAACACCAAAGGTTGGAAGCAAAACCAAGTCCAAATGACCAGCCCAAGCAGGAAGTAAGAGCGTGAAAAAAGTTTATTGGGATCCTACACTTTGCTCTCCCCTGGATACTGTTTGCTCTGCATACGCAGCACATTTTGTTTGTACCTTTTAATAGGCTTTTGTGGTCTCTGCATTGCTGGTTTACCTCTTAAGCATTTTGACCCCTGAGGAAGGCTTGTTGCCGAAGCACGGACCATGTAGGGTCTCAATAAACTTTTTTCACGCTCTTCCTGCTTGGGCTGGTCATTTGGACTTGATTCTCCTTCCACCCTTTGATGTTGTGCTTGCTTCTTCTTTGTGGAAGGTGTGGACCCCCCTTTTTCCCCTTGAGTTTTCAGGATACCATTAAAGCATGTATGCTACCTACATTGCATACAAATCTATGCCATACATATTCTTTAGGGACATCCTAATAACCTGAAATATTGTGACCCTCAAGGAATAGAAGTAAATATCACTGGCCTATGACACGAAGTGTGGCTTTTAAATAGAAGGTAGATGAAAAGGTGAGGGAGAAGAAGGTGGTAGGGCTCACACGTTATCTGCGCATTAACTAGTTAGTGTAAGAATGAGCACTCTCTGCCCCTGACACACCCCTTTAAAAAAATAAAAATATTTTTTAGTACATGGTTAGCACATGCACATTTGGAAATGACCACAGGATGCCTGAGTGCATCCAATGGTACTCCATTTTTAGCTGCATTAGCCCTGTGTTAGTGCATAACATAGCTTAGTAAAGGTGAAGGGTCAAAAGTAGGATCATGGATTTGATATACTGCCTTTATGTGGAACAGCCAAAGTGGTTTAGATTTATTATATGCAGGTACTTAAGAACCCCATATCATATAGTAGGGTGGGCAATAATGAAAGCCCTTTCTTCAGGCAGAAAGGTATTTGACTCATAGAAGTATACCTTCTGATTATTGTCTACCTGAAAGTGTATGGCTCTGGCTTTCAGACAGCTAAGTCCTGGCAGCTGCCAGCACCAGAGGACTCAGGGACCATTTTACTAAGCCATGCAGGCGAGTATGTGCATCCTATTTGCATCAATTTTGAACTCCACCCAGCCACCACGTGGCCCAGGTGGTAATTTCATTTTTTACACACACCCGCTGCGCACAGCGCTAATTGGCATTGTATGAGTGCTGATGATTACTGCCCAGTTAACACATGAGACCTTATCGCAAAGTAAATGGGTGGCGGTAAGGCCTTAGGCCCAAAATGGACGCATGCCAATTTTAATTTTGCCGCAAGTACATTTCCGGCCCCCCAAAAAGATCTTTTTTGCAAGTGCGCTGAAAAATGGACCTGCGCGTGTCCAATACATGAGTCCACACCAGCACAGGCCATTTTTTTGGCACACCTTAGTAAATGGGCCTATTAGTTTGAAGGGAAGGCAACCACTAAATATGGAAGACCCTGCCCACTCTCCCTAGATCTGTGGTGTATCATTTAATGGAGAATTCATTTGTGGAACTTGACTGTTCCTAGGTCATTCTTATAGACAAGCAACACCATCATGGAGTAAAATTACAGCAAATCTGACATAATATTGAAATGGAAAAAATTGCTATTTACTCCTGAATTTTTTATTTTGTCTATTTTCCGGCAATATAATCTCTTATAAGATGCTTTTTTATGCAAACACCATTTTCATATGAGAATTAGATAATAAGAAATAGCCTTGATGCAAGCTGTTATTCATCATGTTTATTCTCTGTGAATTCAATATTTGTACAATAAGTTATTAAAGCACCATAGTTTCTGGAATGACATGGAATACAAACTTTAAAAGTGTGACGCTTTTTTCCCCTTTTATAATTCAATCTTTCTTGAATTGGGAAACTGTGAGACTGTGATATTTGTTAAAAGGGATACTCCACATCCAGGGAGGGGAAGACATTTCAAGCATTCCTAAAATCTTTGGACCTGATATTCAGCCAATATTCAATGCTGGGTCATTTCCGGCAACTAGCATTGATCGGGGGCTTATTAACCACTAAAAAGTTAGCTGGTTAAGCCGATATTCAGTACTAACCAGTTAATTTTTTAGCAGTTAAAACTAGGCCTCTGAGAATTATAGTGATGTTGACAGAAAAATCTAACTATATTACATGTTTTTTAAATAATAAAAAAAAATGTAGCGTGGGCCAAATTGATTATACTTGGAGTTACGGATCAAGAAAGGGATCTGGGTGTCGTCGTCGATGATACGCTGAAACCTTCTGCTCAGTGTGCTGCTGCGGCTAGGAAAGCGAATAGAATGTTGGGTGTTATTAAGAAGGGTATGGAGTCCAGGTGTGCGGATGTTATAATGCCGTTGTATCGCTCCATGGTGCGACCGCACCTGGAGTATTGTGTTCAGTACTGGTCTCCGTATCTCAAAAAAGATATAGTAGAATTGGAAAAGGTACAGCGAAGGGCGACGAAAATGATAGTGGGGATGGGACGACTTTCCTATGAAGAGAGGCTGAGAAGGCTAGGGCTTTTCAGCTTGGAGAAGAGACGGCTGAGGGGAGATATGATAGAAGTGTATAAAATAATGAGTGGAATGGATCGGGTGGATGTGAAGCGACTGTTCACGCTATCCAAAAATACTAGGACTAGAGGGCATGAGTTGAAGCTACAGTGTGGTAAATTTAAAACGAATCGGAGAAAATTTTTCTTCACCCAACGTGTAATTAGACTCTGGAATTCATTGCCGGAGAACGTGGTACGGGCGGTTAGCTTGACGGAGTTTAAAAAGGGGTTAGATAGATTCCTAAAGGACAAGTCCATAGACCGCTATTAAATGGACTGGAAAAATTCCTCATTTTTAGGTATAACTTGTCTGGAATGTTTTTACGTTTGGGGAGCGTGCCAGGTGCCCTTGACCTGGATTGGCCACTGTCGGTGACAGGATGCTGGGCTAGATGGACCTTTGGTCTTTCCCAGTATGGCACTACTTATGTACTTATGTACTTATGCTGGATATGCTACTTTTAATTTTAGCGCACGACCATTTACTGCCCACATTTTAAAAAGCCATTTTCTCAGCTGTGGTAAAAAATGGCCTGAGACATGTCAATAACATACGCCCACACTACTGCAGGCCACTTTTTACCATGGCTTAGTAAAAGGACCCTTTATTTATTTATTCTTAGTGATGGGATGTACACGTTGTCACACCAGGAATTCTTCCCTGTTATCCTCAGGTGTTCACAGCAGCAATTCCTTAAAACTAGAACTCTTATTCAAGATTGGCCTGGATTACACTGATCATTTGTTTTTAAGTTTTGAGTTTATTATGATTTGATATACTATCTTTAAGAGAGCTTTCAGAGTGGTTTACACATATATAAATCAGTATAGTTAAGAAAGGAAAGGAACCACATAGTCAATAGCTTAGACGAAGCAAAGAGTTGTAGAGATGAGGCAAATACCCCATCCCTGAAGAAAATTTGTACAATCAAAAGTATCTTTAAAAAGGAAAGTCTTCAGCTCTACCGTAAACTTATCCAATGTTCTCTAAACAAATATGAGACGGGAAAGCATTCCAAAGGGAGGGGCCAGTAACACTGAAGATCTATCTTCAGACAAAATCAAAACAGATATGTCTAAATGATGGAATTACCAATTGATTGAGCTGTGAGGACTGGGGCACATATTGGAGAGCAAGGTATCAGTAGACATGAAGTTCCAGAGTGGTGAATTTTGTCTACTAGTGGATATCCGATGATGATGAACTGGCAACCAGTGTTTTGTACATAACAGTGCAGTGCCATGATGGTAGGTTTTTGAACCACTCACTGTCTTTACTGCCATGTCTTGGACTAATTGTAGCCTATGAATATCCTTAGCCCAAATACCATAGAGAAGGGAAAATGCAATAGTCTAAACTGGAAATGACAAATAACTGGACCAGAATATGCAGGGCAGGTGCATATTGTGTGCCTGTAATGAAAAATGTTTCCTAAATTATTACAATTAAAGGCTCCCAGAGTTTGAAATGTCTATAAATAATTTTGAAGCAAAGTTGGTCCTGTTGATGTGATCTGTTATTTGGAAACTGTAAGAAGTTCTTCTCCTTGCAGAGTCATAAAACATGATCCTTTTATTCATGCCTATAAATAGCTGATTGGTTTTTTTTAAACATGATTTTGATGGATACCACTGAAAAATGATGCATACTGTGTTATTAAAACAGACAACGGTCAAACATGATGCTTAATCAGCAGTCTACATTGTCAACAACTGGCAACACAGATGTTTAAATCACAGATGCTTTTTCTAGTTTGCATAATTTGTAGAATGTGATGTAATATATTTCATGTCATGCTTTCCTGGTGTAAGAAAACGCCTGTCAATATTATCGTTTTTTTCTACATACATAACTGGGCAGATTGATCATGATGAGATAAAAAATATGACGTCATCATAACTGCTCCTTATTTGTTCAGCAACAACTACAGCAGCCATGGGATAAAAAGGGGAAATAAAAGAAAATCATCATTAATAGGGAATATTTTATAGTCCTAAATGTTAAACATTTTCTTTTTCTTTCACATTGCTTTACCACCCTTTATGGTATACTGTGGTGAATTTTAGTTAATGCTGCCCCGTAGGTACTGTTAGTGATTGTACCATACTATTTGCCTCTACCATGGACCTACAAGGATGCTCACTAGGTAATGTACATTTGTTTGAAATGAAATTTCCCCACGCCATTTCAGGTCATTGGCAAATGAAAATGAGCAGAGAAAATATGAAATGTGTGTTTATTTTGTGTATGCTGTCAATAGTGCACAATCTTTGAAAAGAGCAAACACTCTTTTGTGAAAGAGTGCATACTAGTGAAAAACCCCTGGATCTTATATATGGAACTAATATTTTGGTGCTAAAATTTCACTGAGGATCTAAGTTGCACATGCAAACAAATTGATTAACATGCCGTTAACTATTAATTAATTAAGCTTGCAATTATTGAAGTTAATTGGCACTAATTTGGTTTTGCGCGCGCATCTGCCTGTGCACTATTCTAAAACACAGGGCACCTAAAGCCTATAGAAGGGGGCATGACCAGGGGAGGGGTATGGGAGGGTCAGGGGCATGTCAAAAAGTTGAACACAGTCATCACAAAACGCTTAGCCACCTGCCTGGGGCTACCCCGTAGCCACTCAGATGATCTATCCCCAGCACAGCTCAGGTCTGCCTGCACTTGCCACTTGTGCTCTATACTAGCACCCTCCTCCCACCGACTGGGTCTCAACTGCCTCTGGGTGAGTCTCCCACTCTCAAATTATCCCCAGTGATTTCTAGGTTACTGGGGCCACACTCCCAGTGCTCCCACAGTTCGCAGAAAGCACTCACAGACCCAACACACAAACCACCAGGATTCTTAATCAGTCCAGACAAGCAGAGTCAATAAACTAATAGTGTTTATTGTCAGAGAACTTGATTAGTGAAACAGAAAAAAGTGCAATCAGCAAAACAATAACAGGTAACTGAAATATGGATCAATTATAAAACTAACTAAACATTTGTTTACTATCTAAATAGTACCTGGGAAGATCAGGGCATATTGCTTTCACAAGTTATCAAATATAACTTTTCACAGGGCTTCAGCAAAGAGATCTCTCTCTCTCTCTTCTCCCTGGCTGAAGCTGGCGGCAAAAGCAATAACTCATGGGTAACTTCAATCTCCAGGCCAATCAGAGCCCAGAACAACAACATTTGAAAAATGGTTGACTACATCACTGCAGGCACTTCCTCTCTCTGTGTTAACTAAAGAAGGAAAGGTCAGTTCTCTATAACAGCTTTAAACACAAACATGCACCACCTACTAGCCAAACTAGAGAAATACACTTCAAGAATGAAGGCAGTTTTAAAGGCTTAAAAAAAAACCACTTTTCTGTCACATCAGTGTTATAGAATACCACCATCTATGTGCCAAAATGCCATGAGTTGGGTTTCAGTAGGCGTAAATACCTGCACTCAACTTTAAGCACGAGAATCAGCTCTGAGCGCTTAAGGGGTGATTCTATATATGGCGCCTGGAAAATCTGTGCTGAAATAATTTTCACCTAAGTGTATTCTGTAAATATGTGCGTCTATTTACACCAACAAAAATGTGGCATAAATCCCTGCACATAGATTTATGTGGACTAGGCCATATTCAGTGCTGACCAGTTAATAGTGGACATAGATAGGACTGCTATTTATGCAGTCCAATTTGCCCACTAAACTTAGCCGGTTAGTGCTGAATATTGCCGATAGTAGAGCAATATAGCTAGTTAATTTTTTGGTGCTGACCACGAGTATTTACAACATTACAACATTGATGGAGATAACCAGCTATCTTGCGCTAAATATTCCATTCCTGGTCAGTTAAATAGCACTGGATATCGGGGTGGGGGGGTGTTAATAATTACATTGTATACTTTGTTGTACTATGGCTTAAGTGAGTACTTTTTGGGTAGGTGCCCTACCGCCTGGCTACTGTGTGGCCTGAGCAGTAATTTCATTTTTTATGAGCGCCTACTACGTGCACCAGAAAATTTCCGGCACGCAGTGCTAACCGGGCGGTAATCAGCATTATACGCATGCTGATGATTACCACCCGGTTAACACGTGAGACGTTACCGCTAAGTCAATGGGTGGCGGTAAGGTCTCATGCCCAAAATGGACGTGCGCCAATTTTCATTTTGCCACTCATCCATTTTCAAGCAAAAAAAAGGCCTTTTTTTGCAGGTGCGCTTAAAAATGAACCTGCGCACGTCTAATACACGCGTCTATACAAGTGCAGGCCACTTTTCGGGGCACCTTAGTAAGAGGACCCCTAAGTTTCTACATTTTAGTATTTTAAAGAAACGTGAGTTTTGAAAGTGTATTCTGTGCATATATAGTAAGAAAGAGGTACATGTCATAGTGTTCAGATAGTGTGCTGTTGCTATAGAGATCAGTAATAATAGTTATATGCTATTGCCATATGTCAGTCTTCATAGTGCTACTTTATTGCCATACAGATAGATGTTCACCCTAATAGTGATCCTTTCATACTGCCATGGAAATAGATGCTATTAGTGTCAATGTTCATAGAAATATCATTTGTCATGAAACAACTAGTGAAAAACTATATTGTCAAGAATATCAGTGTGACAAAGTTCATAACAATACGGTATTACCACAGCATTTATTTAGGCTTGCTGACCTAGCAAATATCACAGCACCATTATCACTGTTGAGACACACACTAAACAGGACAATCTAGTAATATGGTATCTCTCTTGTGATAAACAACTTCACCTATGATGATCATTTAGCCAGAGAAAAGTATCATATTGAATAGTTCTTTTTCTTGGGGATGAAGGATAAGAATATTTTGCAAAACTAGAAATATTCAATCTTTCTGGCCGGCAGCAATAATCAGGGAAGTAAGGACTAGTCAAAGCCATGGTCCCTTGTTGTTTTCATGGTAGCTGTATTGATGCTTTCATAGGTATATTGGTTATAATGCTCATTTGTGTATGTAATTGCAGCATGGTAAGAAGAGAGTTATGCTTTTTTTAAATTTAGATATATAGCAGAATTTGGCAGATATGAAAAACCAAATAAGTAAAGAATGAGCCTGTACAGGTGACAGAAATAATTCCTCAAAAGTCACCTGAGGCCCCCCAAAGTCACGTTTTGAGAACATATGATATATTGAGAGGGGTACTACTTATTCGATAGTGAGATCAGTATTTAAGAGGAATAACCTAGTGGTTAAAGCACTAGGCTGACAATCAGTGAATCCCAGTTTAAATCCCAGCGCAGCTCCTTGTGATCTTGAATAAGTCACTTAGGTGTAGATTCAATAGATTGTGCCCAATGTTAGGCTCTGGAATCATCCACGCTAAGACAGTTTCAGTAAAGGGCGCTCTGTGCAGAACAACCTTTACAGAATACTAGCTTAGTTCGTATTTTGCGCCTAACTTTGGGCACAAGCAGTTCTGCAAACCAAAAGCTGGTATAAATGCTCATGCCCAACTGATGGCAATTGGGCACATAAAAGATGTTAACATTTTGCCTAATTTCTGGAAACACCCCTGACCCACCTACACCCCTCCCATGGCCATGCCATGCTATGAAATTAGGCGTGCATGTTATAGACTAAGACATAGAGCATAAGTTCTAACAACTGCCAATTAAGTGATTGTTAACACCTACAATTGATTGTTTTCTCCTAATTGGTTCATTAGTTTATGCATGGATCTGCAATTTGCACCCCAAATTGCAGGCCCAACTTTGGGCAAACTGTACAGAATCCAGCAATTAACCTTCCATTGTCCCAGGTACTGGGATATACGTATATGTGCTAAAAATGCCTTTCTTTTTTCGATTATCAGCCGAAGGTGCCCATCTCTCCTCAGCCAATAAACACGCCCCAGTCCCGCCTTCACCGCGCCTCTGACACGCCCCCATCAACTTTGCCCGTTGCCGCGACAGATTGCAGTTGAAGACGCCCAAAATCGGCTTTCGATTATATCGATTTGAGCGCCTTTGCGAGATGGGCACCCATCTCCCGATTTGGGTTGAAATATGGGCGCTCAACACTTTCGAAAATAAGGCTGATAGTATACTACTTACAATGTCAACACAATATGTAATAGAACATTTTAATTGATAGTGAAGGGTAAAGCAAAGATGGAACATATAGACAGGTAAGAGAAAAGAGTTAGAAAGTAAGGTGACTAATTTAAAGAAAGTTGCATGAATTGGCAGTTTTGCATAACCCTTTATTTCGTGACTATGGTGTGTTTACTGCACAGACATCATATCATGCTAGTACAACTCTTATCTATAGTTTGTATACAGAAAATAATATATCATACACTTTCTGTACCTGAAAATGCAGAGAAAACCATTTGAATATTTGATGCTATTATATTGTTTTGTGTTCCCTTGAGCTTTACTGACAAAAGATGATTGCTTGCAAACATGGCAACATATATATACTGTACGTCCCATATCATTAAAAGAGATAATTTAATTAGCAAACAGAATCACAAATATAAGCAGATGCCCTTTTGATTGCCAACTTGAGGTTGTATGAGTTTATACTGGTAGTTGGCAAATGGCTTTAAGACATACGAGCAGCAATTTGAAATGTAGCCAGGGATGCAGAGTCATTAATTGCATCCATCACTAGGCTTCCCAAAGTAGTCCACACCAGCTTTGAATGCATAGTTTGCTAATTAGATGTTACAGTAGTGGTGCAAATTCCCAGACAGATACATTTATGTTAAACAATATGGCTACAAAACTGCTTTTCATGTTTATTACTCTCAAAGATCAGCTGACAAATTGGAAAATGTAGTATCTCTGTGCACTACTATTCTTGACCTTGTGATAATTAGTGAATCAAAGAAGGAACCATAGCCAGTTGAAAAATGCTACTAATATTATCTTTCATTTTATTCTAAATGCACATTTGAGGACATAGTTTGCACTTTTCAGGGAACTTTTTAATGCATTCTCTCTGTAGACTTCTGAGAGGGGCCATTTTTCTGATCTCTCAAGTGAAGCACATGAAGAAGTTTATATTTAATCCGGCCAATATTCAGCCCATGGGAGCCAGGCTGGCTAAATGCCATGATTGGCACTGAGCCTGGATATTCAATGTCTGGCAATCTTCGGTGATTGGCATGGAATATCTGCCTTAAACTTAGCCAGCCAAGTTAAGATTCAGCTCTGGCTAGTTAAGCTTTATAGCAGCCAAAGATAGGACTGCTATTTAGGTGGTCGGATTTGGCAACTAAGCATGCACTGAATATTCACAGCTAGCCAGTTATATCGCTATACACTAAGCACTAATATTCAGTGGAGATAATTGGCTATCCCACACTGAATATTAGCACTTAGTCAGTTAAGTGCTGTTTATCCGGCCATGAGCCATTCCTGGCCGGTTAAATAGTGCTGGATATTGGCCGGTATATATGTAGATTTTGCATATCATCTAACGAGCATAATCAGCAGAAAGACTGAAACATCAACTGTTTAAATGCACAGTATGCATCCTGAGTGATCTGAATGAATGCATTCTCTTCAAATTCCAAAAATTGTGCTCATTTTTTGCCTCAGTTTACAAACCTACCATGATGATGGGCCATTATTTTCAGGATTACATCATCACAAAGTAGTACTTAGTCCAAAGACAATATTCATAGACCATTAACACTGCAATTACTGATGCCATTAGAAGGGACCTCTTAAATAATTCATAAGGTGCTGCTGGTGTTACATCTGAAACCGTGCCAGTATGCTGAATGGTGAACTAGAAAAAAATAATTTTCTACCTTTTAGGTGACATGTTTATTATCAGGAATTGCAGACCACAGTCATCAGGTACAAGAAAATTAATAGTCATTATTATTCACCTCTGCAAGAACACTGAGTCCAAAAATGTTAATCTGTTATAGAGGAACCAGCTGAAGCCTTCATCATTGTCACCCTTACTTGACAATCTATAAACATTGAGGGGTCCTTTTACCAAGCTGTGGGAAAAAGAGCCTGCACTTGCGGTGGAGGCTGTTTTTCCTGTGCGCCAGGGCCCTTTTTACTGCAGTGGGTAAAAAGTCCCCAGACAAACATGGCCATGCCATAAAAGAACCCTTACCATGTAGCCATGTGGTGGTGAACCCTTACCACCACCCACTGAGGTGGTGATAAGAGCTTCAGCAGTAACCCAGTGTCAACCATGCAGCATGCAGTGATGCCCAATTACCACCGGGTTACCGTTGTGCATGCCATTTTGGGGGGTTTTCTTTTTCACCCAGAAATGGTGCATACTCAGGATAGAACTACTGCCAGTGGCCACGTTGGGCTGGCAGTAGTCCCGATTTGGTGTTCGGTAAGCCTGCATTGCGATTACCAATGCTCTGTAAAAGATCCCCCTAATTTGGCAACCCAAACTCTCTAAAAGGCCCTGTCACGAAATGCCTAGCCACTCACCTGGGGTTACCCCGCAGCCACTTAGAGGGTCTATCCCCAGCACAGCTTAGGTCCACCTGCACCTACCGCTTATGCTCTACATTAGCACCCTCTTTCCACCGACTGGATCACAACCACCTCTGGGCGAGTCTCCCGCTATCCAATTATACCCAGTGATTTTTAGGTTTCTGAAGCCACATTTGCAGTGGTCCCACAGTTTCCATAAAGCACTCACAGACCCAACACACAAACCACCAGGATTCTTTATCAGTCCAGACAAACAGGGCAAACAAACAATTATGTTTATTCTCTTAAAAAATATTGAACAGTGGAACAAAATAGTGCAATTGGCAAACAATAACAAATAACTGAAATATGGATCAATTATAACACTAACTACATATTTGCATACTTTCTAAAAAGTACCTGGGGAGATCAGGGCATTTATCTGTTCACAGGGCTGAAACTGA
The DNA here is from genome assembly GCF_901765095.1 of Microcaecilia unicolor. Lineage (NCBI taxonomy): Eukaryota > Metazoa > Chordata > Amphibia > Gymnophiona > Siphonopidae > Microcaecilia > Microcaecilia unicolor. Next base: position 54,728,584 of record NC_044037.1, read on the forward strand.
AGCAACAGCCAGCATCTGCTGGGTAATTTCAAACTCCAGGTCAATCAGAGCCCAGAACAGTCAAATTTCAAATAAAAACTGGTTACATCACTACAGGCACTTCCTATTATCTGTGTGCCAACTAAAAGAAAGAGAAGTCAGTCCTCTGTAACAGCTTTAAGCATGCCAAGCTAGAGAAATACTCTTCAGAATTAATTTAGGCAGGAAAATATCCAATACATTTTACATTCTTAAAACACATTGCTTCTTCACAGGTCCATTTACAAAAATGTGGTAAGTTTTTGTATTTACACTTTAATAGCAAGAATTAACACACGGTAAATGCAAAATCTGTGCCTGATCATGACTGGTCAGATTCAGTTTCAATAACTGGAGAACAAGGCCAGTGCCGTGTAGACTTCTATGGTCTGTGCCATGAAAAACAATCTTAGCGGTGATTAGATGGAAACACCAGCAATTGGGAAGCAAAGCCACTGCTGGGCAGACTTCTATGGTCTGTGCCCTGAAAATGGCAAGGACAAATCAAGATCAAGTATATGTATGTAATATCACATCATACCTTATACTACCCCTCCAATATTCAAAACCATTTAACCATCCAGGAATGCCACCTGGTCGGTTAAATGATACACAGCCAGCTCTCTGGCGATATTCAGTGGGTGATAACTGTCTATCTCCCCCTGAATATTGCCAGTTAGTGGCTAGCAGATAGCCAGTTATATTGCCCGATACAACCGGCTATTACCCAAATTTTAAAGCTGGTTCAGCAGCCAAATTTGGCCATGTGAATATGTGTGATATACTTGGCCGGTTTAAAGATTACTGGCTAACGCTGAATATCAGCTTAGCTGGTTTTCTTTAAACTGACCAAAAATAAAATGGATATTCAATGCTGGTCACCAGAAATGGCCTTGATTTAAATATCTATGTTTAGCAGTCTAACTCCCATGGTCTGAATATTGGCACCTATGAGTTTATCTTGATGGGCAGAATGGATGGACCGTACATGTCTTTATCTGCCATCATCTATTATGTTTCTATATGTATCTGTTGGTGGCGTACTCAGTGTGTCCCTGCAGTTGCCACATAGAAATGTTCTTTACCGTGCTTTACGCTTATTCACAGTTAATGCTGATGCACTTAAAATCTCCTCTTGAAAAGCCAGCAAGCACAAGTGACAGCATGTAGTAAGTACTGTGTGCTAACTGTAATGTGCAGTCCATGTCCTTTCTCCTCCATAACCTGCCCAGTTCCTGCCTCCTAACACTGCATGCAATTAATGCACGGACTTGTGTGTGCTGTCATGCTAGCTCAGTAAGTGCACAATAATTTGCATATTAATTACTTAATGCACAATAGTAAAAGGGCCCCTATTACTGTCATATATATCCCAGATCTGCATGTCTCATTTTCAAATGAGAGGAGGGGCTAGTGGACTGGAAGAGAGTAATTTTTATAAAGTGGTGCCTAGTTTAAGAAAGCAAGAAGGTGCCTACTTAGTGCTATTTTAAGAATACGTATTGGCACCAATGCGTCTTTATAAAATATTAGTGTATGTGGCAGAAATTATGCAGGGGCAGACATTCACTCCTACTTTTGTGCAAGTATAAATGTCCATGCTTAGATTATTTAAGTAATCCCTACAAAATATGTCAATAACGAGGAGCATATAGTTACACTATTCAAAAAGTTCTCCTTAAATATACTAAAACACTGAAGGCAGCACCATGTATAAATATAAGTATTTAAATTAGGAGGAACTTATTAGTGAAATTCATAAATATTGGTACTTGTGTTCTCCAACACCCAACCATACATAAAATCTGTAAACAATTGACAAACAGTGAACAAAAGCTCATTTGCCCATTTAAATGCTATACATAATCAAGCTCGTCCAATAAACATTAATGATTTTTTAAAAAAATTTTAAACTTTTAATAATGTGTGCTTCACCTTAAGTGTTGTATACTTTAAGTGTGTAAACTGGGCACAATTGATTATCTTTCTGCTCTTGCTTGCCCACTTGTCCAGCTGTGTCCTCTGCTCCTTAAATGACCAGCATCTGGTACTCCCAAGACCAAAGTTCACACAACTTGAGTCAACCAGACATAGTGTTTTCTACTTTTTAGCTCCTTTTACCTGGAATAGTCTTCCTTTACTCATTCGTGGTGAGTTCTCTTTTATCATCTATAAAGACTTGGCTGTTTCACCAGGCCTATAATATTATTCACTCCTGCTTTTGTGACTTATTCACCTGACTTATTCCCAGGGCTTTTTTTGAGGGGGTACTCGGGGGTACTGAGTACCGGCACCTTTTCCACTGTCTGCTAAATTTGACCCATGTTTCTCGTATTTTAATGAAAGAGCTCAGGTTCTACATACAAATTCTGCCTTGTCATAGATTCTATGACTGGTTGCAGGGGTCCTGGCTATTGTGGGGTGAGTCCCTCAATGAGCAATGATCACTCCACCCCTGAAGGGTGGCCTGGTATTTGAGTACCGGCACCTTTTTTTGCTAGACAAAATGCACTGCTTATTCCAATCTCTGATTGTATCCCCAGTTGTTCAAGAAATTCTGTGGTCAGATCATGCTTTAATAATATTCGAATTCTCAGGGAAAGATTTGAAGAGTAAAAAAGGCAGACAAGTCAATATGCTACAAACAAGGTCTAAATTTGAGCTGGTAGATCTAAAAGCTTGTCTAGCAGATAAATTCTCAAGCAATATGGACAAGAACCAAAATGATATGGTTGACCACTGGCCCAAATCAATAACAGATGCTTTAGATCTGATGGCACCAAAAAAGACAATAAAAGTGAAGAACTCAGGAGAGACCTGCACTAAAACAACAAAAAGATCTAAGAGCAGCAGAGAGAATATGGAAAAAACCAACGATAACTTGGAGAGATATAATATTAAAATGGCTGAATATAAACAATTATGGGAAGAAGAAAGGAATACATACTTTAAGGATAAGAGTAAAGCTTCTCTAAATAAACCCAGAGAACTATTCTACGTGGAGGGGCATAATCGAACGTCGCCGGCGAAATAGGTTGCCGGCGATCTATTTTGGCGCCGGTGCAACAACTGGCTGGAACCGTATTTTCGAAAAAGATGGCCAGCCATCTTTTTTTTCGATAATACGGTTTAGCCCGGCCAAATGCCAGAGTTCGCCGGTTTTGTTTTTCAGCGATAATGGAAAAAACTGCTGGCCATCTCAAACCTGGCGAAATTCAAGGCATTTGGTCATGGGAGGAGCCAGCATTTGTAGTGCACTGGTCCCACTGACATGCCAGGATACCAACCGGGCACCCTAGGGGGCACTTCTAACAATGTTAAAAAATACACAAATAGCTCCCAGGTGCATAGCTCCCTTACCTTGGGTGCTGAGCCCCCCCCAAATCCCCCCCAAACTCACTCCCCACAACTCTACTCCATTACCATAGCCCTTATGGGTGAAGGGGGGCACCTACATGTGGGTAGAGTGGGTTTTAGGGGGGGTTGGAGGGCTCAACACTTAGCACCACAAGTGTAACAGGTAGGGGGGGGGGGTGGACCTTGGTCTGCCTGCCTGAATTGCACTGCACCCATTAAAAACTGCTCCAGGGACTTGCATACTGCTGTCAGGCAGCTGGGTATGACATTTGAGGCTGGCATACAGGCTGGCAAAAAAGGTTTTTATTTTTATTTTTTTTAGTGTGGGAGGGGGTTGGTGACCACTGGGGGACTATGGGGAGGTCATCCCCCATTCCCTCCGGTGGTCATCTGGTCAGTTGGGGCACCTTTTTGAGGCTCGGTCGTGAAAATAAAAGGACCAAGTAAATACTGCTTAACATCGCTTTTTTTTCCATTATCCGCGAAAGCCAGCCATCTGGTAGCCACGCCCATGCTCGCCCATGTCCCGCCTTCGCTACACTGCTGACACGCCCCCTTGAACTTTTGCCGGCGTGGCGACGGGAAAGCGGCGATGGTGTCAAAAAAGCCACTTTCGATTATACCGATTTCGCCACTTTTGAGAGATCGCCGGCCATCTCCCGATTTATGTCGGAAGATCGCCGGCGATCACTTTCAAAAATAAGCCTGATAGTGAACTATTTAATTGAGGGAAGGAAAGAAGAGGCAGCACAATATGTTGATCCCCAAGATTATGCAATGTGGCTACATGAGAAACTTAACACGAAAAATTTGAACTCAAACTCTGTTGGTCTAGTTCTGCCCACATCAAGAAGGTAGAAGCAGTGGATAAAACTTAGAATTCATTCCATATAGTAGACAACAACATGATACAGAAATTGGTGAAGAGCCTATCACCCACCAGAGCTCAAGAGACCCCTGCTCTTTAATAATATTTAGAGCAATGCCAGAGATAATTGCGCTAAAAAAAACTCTTGTGAATAAATTTCAGCAGGAAGGTGTACTGGTAGAATCGCTTAAAGAAGCAACTGTTAAACCATTACTAAAAAAAGCATCACTTGATAGAATTATAATAAATAACTACAGACCAATCTCAGTCATACTGTTCCTAGTAAAAATTATTGAGAAAACTGAGTTGCACCAACTAATGAAGTTTGTAGAAGAAAATCATCTGTTAAATGACTTTCAATACAGCTTTAGACCTAACCATAGTGTGGAACCTCTGTTGCTATCAACGCTAGATGAATTAAGGATTGGAATGGACCAGAACACCAACTTCTAAATCATAACACTTGACATTGCATCAGCATTTGACACTATTGATCATCGACTCCTGCTCAACAAACTTTCAGACTTTGGCATTGGTGGGCAAGTCCTATCGTGGTTTCTCTCATACTTACAGAGAAAGAAGTTCCATGTTAAAACACAAGACACAGTTTCCAACTTTCCAATCATGTGGTGTATTACAAGGTTCAGCCGTCTCAGCAGTACTATTTAACTTATTTATGGCATCCCTAGGAGATATTTTCCAAGAGTTACACATATCTTATATAATATATGCAGACGATGTACGATTCATTATACCCGATAACAAACAAAACCAGGATCTATCTGTACAACTAAGGAATGTGTTTGATAAAATTGTGAATGAATGAGACAGGCCAAAATGTAATTAAATGTTGCAAAGACTGAAATGTTTGTAGGTAAAACTCTAGACCCACCACTACCAGCAATGTTTGAATATCAGGGTGAAAAAGTAACTGTGAAGCCCTTTAGCTACAGTTTAGGTGTCTTCCTAGATACCAATCTAACAATGCAAAAACATATAGACCATGTGATCTCTGCCTCCTTCTTTCAATTGTACGTGTTGAGCAAGCTGAAAGATATGGTAACACCACATGATTTTCGGACGATTGTACAGAGCTTGATACTGACAAAGATTGATTATTGCAACTCCCTATTTATGGGAATATCATCATCCCAAATCCAAGCTCTGCAGGTCATCTAAAATGCAGCCACACGACTAATCACTGGAATCTCAAGGTCGGAACACATTACTCAAACATTAAAAAACCTACACTGATTCCCTGTGACATACAGATTTCAATTCAAGACTCTGGCTGTGACTCATCAACGTATATTTGGGAATGTTCCAGCCACGGAGATGGGCACCAACTTTCAATTATGCCCCTCTAGGTGTTGCTTTCCTTGTTGTGGTCATTTTCCAGTTTTTGTTACTTTGAGAATTGTTTTTTATTTAACTATGCAGTACATCAGCACTCATATGATATTGGTGTAGTACTATAGTGCTATGGGCTTTTCCATCTTAAAGCGAAAATGTTTGGTAATGCTTTGACAAACAATGTATCTACATATAGGCTGAGTCTTTTGTTTTCTTATCTTTTAGTGAATATGTGAAAGTTTTCTGACTTACCCCCCTGTTTATAAAGCCGCACTAGTGACTGCCAGTGTGCTAATACCGACAAAGCCCATTCATTTTGAATGGGCTGTGTCGGCATTGCTGCATGGCAGCCTAGTGTGGCTCTGTAAACAGGAGGTGGGGGGGGGGGGGGGGGTTAATCATTACTAGTACGTCTTTGGTATAATTATGCTTAGTGTCCTCTCTACATTGTACAGTTTTTTTCCATGCTAAAATGACATTATACACAATCTTTGTTTAATTAATAAATATGGTTGCTTGATCCATAGTGACTACCATATTAGTGTTATTGTGCTTTGCAGTTTGTTTGCACTGGGATGATATCATGATCACATTGCTTTTGGATTTTTCTTTATATCTTAAATGTCATATCGAAATGCCCCTCTGAGCTACTGTCACGACCAGAAAACAAACTTGTATTCATACTAAAAAGTCTACAGAGGTTCAGTGAAAAAGATCCATAAATCTGTTTGATTCCATTAAGAAATCACCGTAAAGGGAAGATTATTTGATTTAACAGTTCTGAAAATGAATAAATTTGCTATACCATTCCAGAATTCTGTTCTCCAGCCCAGCTGGTGACACTGTTGCTGGTGCCCATTCCCTGAAGACCATTCTCTGATCTGATTTGAAGTGTCTGCTGTTTGTACACTTGCAGCCTAAGGTATGACATTACAGTTGTGTTTTCCCATTATGAAATGCGGTCTCATCATTCTTTGCCTTAAATACATTTCCATAAATAGTTTGACTAGTGGCTAATTCTGTAATAATTTTCATTCATGTGTAGAAAGTCTAGGGTCCTGCTATGGAGTTCTAGCAGCGACACCTAGAGACTCTACTAAAATAATATGTTATTCAACTGTGACATCGCTGGTTGCTAGAGTGAAGGAGTTTCCACAGTGTCCAGTATTGTAATGTGGGAGGAGACTTGTTTTAGAGGGAACTGTGCTCTATTCAAATTCTTGTCTTTGGCTCTCTGCCTCCCCTGCCAAATGACCTGCATGTGAGGGAAATCCATTCACCAAAAGGCCCTAGCCATCTAAGTCCAAGTAATTATAGGCAGTGGCGTAGGAAGGGGGGGCGGTGGGGCGGTCCACCCCAGGTGCACGCCGCTGGGGGAGGGTGTCGGCTCCACTGGTTCCCTGCGCCGGAACAGGTCCTGTTCTGGGGCAGAGACAGCAGGGAACCAGCGGAGCCGACGCAGCTCCCAGCGACATGCACTCGGGGTGGTTCGGTCCTCCCGCCCGTCCCTCGCCGTTTTCCTATGTAAGTATGCACTCCGGGGGGGGGGGGTGCGCTCCGGAGGGGGGAGGGTACACTCCAGAGGGGGGAGGGTGCGCCGTGCTGCACCCGGGGGAGGGGTGCGCAGCGGCAACCCGCCCCAGGTGTCAGCTGCCCTCGCTTCGTCACTGATTATAGGAAACAAAGACACCTGGCTACTCAGGTCAGAACAGCCTATTAGGTAAAGCCTAGAAGCATTTGCAATGACAGAAGCCGCTTAAGCTCTGTGTTGTGATTGGAGCAACTGGGAACCTGCTGTGCTCACTCTCAGATCCCCTAGATGTTTATAATGCTTGTGACAAAAACTTTGCTCTTTTTTAGGATCAGAGATTTAGAATAATGGTGGCAATATAGCAAAGCAAAAGCAACAATTTCTAGCAAAACACAGGGGTAAAATAATGTATCCAATTGTGATAAACTGCAAGAAAAATTATCCTGAACTGTTAACTTTCTTGAAATCATTCTCATTTCATTCCTTGAGTTTCCTTTTTCTTTCTTTCTGCAAATTTTCCTTTCAGAAATCACATTTAGTTCAAATCAGATGGTTACCCTCAGGTTGTTGACCTTTATTTTGCCCATCTGGAAAACAAATGAAGCAGGAAGGATCACAATATGAGATACTAGGCAGAAGTGCATCTTGTTTTTTTTTTTTTTGTCTGGTAGCTTTAGTTCCAACATTTATTTTTCCCTAAAGGCACCACAGGCGATTTATTTTATAACTCTACTATAAAGGAAAGCAGCAGTATGCTCAAGCTTCTCATTTTTCAAGCAGCATAGTGATTGGAGAGTGAAGTGCATTGAGGACTAACAGACTGAAATAGTGTAGCTGCATCAACAGGTCTGAACTCATCTAACTATATATCCCAGGATTCTATACATCATGCCGAGATTTCTGCATGGAAATTGAAGCATACTCCATAATAATGCGTATACGCTAATTGTTTAACAAGCTAATCAGTGCTGATAATTGGATGTGAACAACCAATTATCAGCAATACTTAGCATTAATTATAATTTACGTGCACTATTTGCCAAGGGTTTTCTGAAGCATGGTGTGCATAAATTCTAAGTTGCATAGTTGAAAAGGGGGCATGGTCACGGGTGTGGAATGGACCAGTCATGGGCGTATCTAAAATCTATGTGTGTTGTTATAGAATATACCCGCTCCGCACTTAATATGGGCATCGGGATTTACACCAGATTTTACTTGGCGTAATTGGCCATGACTAAATTTAATCACGTGGACCGGCACTCGGCATATTCTATAAACTGTCTGGAAATTTAAGCTTATTATATAAAGTATGCCTAAATTAAGAAATACTTTATAGAATACGCTTAAGCAAATTTCATTTTAGTGACAAATTTTTAGGTGTGATATATAGAATCTACTTCATAGAGTGATAAATCTACTGCAGGTTGTATGTATATACTTAAGAACACAAGAATAGCCATACTGGGTCAGACCAATGGTCTATCTAGCATAGTATCCTGCTTCCAACAGTGGCCAATCCAAGTCACAAGTGCCTGGCAGGTAGCACCATTCCATGCTACCAATCCCAGGGCAAGCACTGGCTTCCCAATGTCCATCTCAAAAACAGACTATGGACATTTCCTCTAGAAACTTGCCCAAACCATTTTTAAACCCAGATACGCTAACCACCATTACCACATCCTCGGGCAACAAGTTCTAGAGCTTGACTATTTGCATGAAAAAATATTTCCTCTTATTTGTTTTAAATGTATTTCCATGTAATTTCATTGAGTGTCCCCTGGTCTTTGTACTTTTTAAATAAATGAAAAATTGATTCACTTTTACCCGTTCTACACCAGCACGTGTCCATTTTCGACCTGAGACCTTACCGCCACCCATTGACTTAGCAGTAAGGTCTCACGCGCTACCCGGGCAGTAGGCATGCAGTGTGCGCCTACTGCTGCTTACCATCGGGTAAGTGCCACGCAGTAGAAAATAGAAAATATTTTCTACCGGCTGTTTTTGGTGTGTGCCAAATTCAGAATTACCACCCAAGGCATGTGATAATTGGGCGGTGATGCTGATTTGGCATGTGATGGACACACGTAGGGCCTTACGTACCTTTGTAAAAGGGCCCCTAAAAGCTGTTGTGCAGCTGAGAGGGAACCATGAAGGACATTAAAAGGAGTTGGGCTACAGAAACTCACAGGACTCAACTCTCAAAACCCTGGGGTTCCAGCAATCTGAAATGAGCTACCATAAAGCTCCAACCAAACAAAAAACTAGAATTGAGCCTATTCCTTCAGCCTGAAGCCAGAGAAATCACAGAGAGACTTCTACAGAGATTCCTCGTAAGTTATAGCAGGTAAATGGTACACATCTTACCCACACTTGGGAGGAGAAAAGAAAACTACATTTGGGGCCTTATAGCCTAGGAAGGGACTACAGTCCATGCAGGGCTCTAAAAAGGTTATTTAAGCACATATTACACAGTGACTACATGGTTAAGAAGCTCTCACCTCTAGTTAAGAATTGATTAATGTTACAGCTCTCAAGGAACTGACTAGGAAAGCCTTTTTATCTACCAGCTCTTGCAGCTGGGTTTTTGCTCTTTGCCAGTGCAGTTGATAGTGTAACTCTATACTGAAAATAATGCCTTTTCTATGCTTCTATGTACAGTGAAGTTACTAAATACTCAAATGTGCCAGTAAAGCTGTTTGTTGTTCAAAGTGGTCTGTTCGCTGGTAAATTCTGGGATGCAAACGGATTATACACAGAACTCAGGGAACTACTGCTTCTTATGATATTAATCAACCACACTTCAGCAGGCTTAAGTCCCAGAACTCTGAATCCAGGTACAGGAAAGCTCATTCCACAACACTACATTTCAAAAACCTGAAGATGTACTGAGGCCTGCGCCCTGCAGTGCACAGATAGCCTAAGGGCAGATATGGAGCTCTGAAATTACACTTAAAAGATTGCCCAAGTTGGGAGGGCAACTATTTATTTATTTAGATTTTACTCACACCTTTTTCAGTAGTAGCTCAAGATGAGTTACATACAAGTACATTGGATATTTCTCTGTCCCAGGAGGGCTCACAATCTAAGTTTGTACCCGAGGCAATGGAGGGTTAAGTGACTTGCCCAAGATCACAAGGAGCAGCAGTGGGATTTGAACTGGCCACCTGTGGATTGCAAGACTGGTGCTCTAACCACTAGGCCACTCCAGGTGTCCATTTTGAGATTATTTTATAGAGACTTGTGCAGAGTTGCCAAATTACCCATTCCAGGAGGGAGACATTTTGGTCAGTCCTGGTTTTAAACTTACATCCCAAAGCAGTGTAGTGTTTGTAGTCCATGATCGTATCTATTGCAATCAGTGCTTCAAGTCCCATAATGCACCAGAATGAGTGGCAGAAAGAGTGGCTAAAATGGGGTATGTGTAAATGTTCACGTATAAATTAGATGCAACCACTTGTGTTTTATAATGTACACACATAAATCACTCCACCATCTGGGCTTCACCCACAATCTGCCCCCAAACACACCCAGGTAGTATCACAAAAGTACATGTTGTCATCGCGCATATTTTTACATGTGTAAAACGGTATCTGCACCATTTTACACATATAGATCTGCACGAAAAAGCCTTTATAAAATTACCTTCTAAATTTACTATGTATGTGCATACTTGATTCTGTGTGTGTGTGAGAGAGAATAATTATGTGGCTGAACATTTCTGATTCTGTGATACCAGGGAGGTCTAAAAAACAGCAGGGCAGCCGATCTGCAAACTCCAACGTGGAAACAAACCAAGCAGATCAATTGGAAATGCAAACAAATTTTTATTGGTGAAACACAAACCAAAATAATGCTCGACACAGGCTGTATTTTGTCCATATAAGGGCTGCATTAGGGGCTACAAAATAATAAATAAACATAATTACAAATGAATAAAACAAAAATACATAATAAAAAATATAAAACAGGACAAAGAACAAAACCATGACAAACATAAAGTAATATAAGAGAAAGTGTATCAAATGTAACATGCTTACTTAATAGATATAGCATAAAGACAATGTTGTATTTGGTGATTTATATATATATATATATATATATATATATATATATATAGATAGATAGATAGATAGATATATGTAAAAAACAAAGAAATATAAGCACACAACATATATCATTTGAATCCTAAAGTCCAATTTTAGGAGACAGAGCAGGAGTCTATCAACTAAGTGATAATGCAAAGAAATCATAAGGAGGACAATTTCCCCCCTATCTATAACTGTGCTTCTTCCTTTTTAACTTCCTCCAATTTCCAGATCTTTACCACTTGATTTTATACAATTATCCAGATGTAATTGGTCAAAGAAAATATATTTTTCTCTTGTAGTTGCACCAAGCATCTACAAGGAAAACATAAGAAAAAGATACTCCCCTGGCAAAACGTTTGGGTTTCAAAGGAAGGAATTGCTTCCTATGCTCTTAAGTGATAACGTGTTACTTCCAGAAAGATCTGTACATACTGCCCACAAAACACTACTTGTTCAAATTTAAAGTAAGACTTCAAAAACAAACATTTTATCTTTTTTCTGCTGCAAAGGTCACTAACTTAGTAACACATGAGGAAATTTGAATCTGGGAGTCCTCTAGAAAAGCAGTTAGATCACCATCTCCCAAATGCTGCAACTCCCAAGGAATAAACTCCAGGTCTTGGAAATTACATACATTTAATCACAGAGATAGTTTCAATATTATCTAAATGTAATACTTCTTTAAAGTACTTTCATTACAATATCTCAGATGCAATCAGATACGACATTGGAAAACTCAAAAATCTCAAATTATTAGAATGCAAATGATTTTCAAGCATTTCAGTTTTATGATGCAAGGTTAGGCTATCCTTCATTGCATTAACATTCACAGCTTGTAAAGTCTTTACCTGAACCTGCATCAATTCAGACCTTGTATGCAACGTGAGTGAATTTACCTTGCAAATCAAAAATATTCACAATTACATCTGAAGTAAAAGAACAAAGTTGTGCAATTTTCCCTTTTAGCATATCCTTTGTTCTGGTAACAACCTGCCAAATGTCCATTAGAGAGATTTATCCTTCGATAACTGATCTGAACGGGCCAGTCAATGTCAGCTCAAAATCAACTGGCATTATCTTAGGAAGGTGGCCATCACCAGAAGACTTCAACTGTGGGGAAATTGCAGTTTCAGAGTTGTCCCGCACCCCATTAGAACCAGACTACACCTGAAAATTGCTCATAGTGGGTGGCTGAAGGGGAATGCACATATTGGGACTGAAGGAGACACCATCAGAAGAAATTGTGGATACATTAGTCACAGTTGGTGTGTGACCCACTAGATGCTTAACCATAGGACCTTTAAGAACTGATGTAGATGACGATGTATTTATTTTCCCTCTCTGTTTCCCTATTCTATAATCAGTCTTATAGAATAGGCCCCCATAAACCCTAGGTCTTCAAAGTCCTTTAAGTGCTTTGAAGGGGCTTCAAAGGGGGTGTGCCTTTGCTAGATATTCAGAAGGAACTGGGCAGAGTCAATGATGTCACAGCAACTAGAGGGGTTTCAAGCCTCTTCCTCTGATGTAACCTCTGGCTTTCCTCACTGCTAGGCACACACACAGTTCCCAATCTGTCCCTCAAATCTTTGGCACACTTGCCAAATATTCAGAAGGAAGTGGGCAGAGTCAGTGATGTCACAGTAACTAGTGGGGTTCTCTTTCTATGAAAAGATGATTGTGTTGGAGGCAAAAACACGTAGTAAAAACTTTTAGAAGTTTATTAGAAGTAAGAAGCTGGTAAAAGAATCAGTTGGACCGCTAGATGACCAAGGGGTAAAAGGGGCACTCAGGAGGACAAGGCCATAGTGGAGAGATTAAGTGAATTCCAAATGGCAGATGACATTTAATATCAAACATAAGAAAACAAACAAATTCTCCATTAAATCATACTGCAGTCATTAAATGTGGATTTTACAATATGCACTAATATGTCTTAGGAGGTAAAAACCTCAGAAAAACATAAGCATTACTTTGATTTATTCTTACGGTGTCATCTGTCTATGTGTTTTTGCCTCTAACACAATCTTCTTTTCATAGAAAGAGAACCCCACTAGTTGCTCTGACATCACTGACTGCCCACTTCCTTCTGAATATTTGGCAAGTGCGCCAAAGATTTGAGGGACAGACTGGGAGCTGTGTGTGTGCCTAGCAGTGAGGAAAGCCAGAGGTTACATCAGAGGAAGAGGCTTGAAACCCCTCTAGTTGCTGTGACATCATTGACTCTGCCCACTTCCTTCTGAAAGTCCAAATGAGCATGGATAAAAACAAAGAACGATCTCACACTTAACACTTGGAAGTAAGCACATAGGAAATATAAATACGCAATAAGATAAGCCAAAAGATCATACTATAAAACCAAAATAGGATCATAAAGACACGAAGAAACTATACCAACTCGTACACAAATTACTAGACACTACTTCGGTAACTACAACCAACTCAGACATCCCATCGGCAGACGAACTTGCCAAATACTTCAACGAGAAAATTGTAAAACTACGGAACAATCTTCCTCAGAACACCACCAATATAGAAAACTTCATTTATGGCCTGGACCCAATCTCAGGAGAATACCCAGCGGATCAAATCTGGTTAAACTTCACTCTCCTCACCGTCGAAACAGTTATCCACGCATTGAACAGAGCTTCCAACACCCACTGCAAATTGGACACCTGTCCCTTCTACCTAATAAAATCTGCCCCTGACCGCTTCACAACAGATCTCACTTCTCAACTAAACTTCATGCTCCAACAAGGTCTCGTCCTCAAGGAAAATGGTAACATCCTACTCACTCCCATACCAAAAGATACCAAGAAAAAAAACAAATGATCTCACCAATTACCGCCCAGTAGCATCTATTCCACTACCAGTTAAGCTGATAGAAAGTATGTTAACCAAACATCTCACCGATTACATACACAAATTCTCTATACTTCATGAATCACAATCGGGATTTCACCCTCACCACAGCACCGAAACAGTGATAATCACTCTCCTGGCCAAATTCAAACAGGAAATAGCAGCAGGCAATAACAAACTTCTCCTCCAATTTGACATGTCTAGTGCATTCGACATGGTAAACCATAATATACTACTAAGACTCCTAGACTACTTCGGGATTGGTGGAAATATACTCAGTTGGATCAAGGTCTTTCTAACCACCAGAACATACCAAGTGAAATCAAATTCAACTATATCATCGCCATGGAAAGCAGACTGTGGAGTACCTCAAGGATCACCACTTTCACCAATCCTTTTCAACCTAATGATGACCCCACTAGCCAAGTCCTTATCTACTCAGGGCCTCAACCCATTTATCTATGCAGACAACGTTACAATATACATCCATTTCAAATATGATTTGGCAGAAATGACCAATGAAATCAACCTTGGCTTCCACACCATGAACTCATGGGCACATGCATTCCAACTAAAACTCAATACAGAAAAAATACATTGCCTTATCCTCTCATCCCAAAACTACACAAGCATACCTACAAACTTAATCACTCCAGATTACACCCTCCCTATCTCAGATAACCTGAAAATCCCTGGTGTCATAATCTACAGGAACCTTACACTCGAAAGCCAAGTTAACTCTACAATCAAGAAAATGTTCCACTCAATGTGGAAACTCAAACGCGTAAAACCATTCTTCCCAAGGGTAATGTTCTGCAACCTGATACAATTAATGGTACTAAGCTATACCGACTACTGCAACGGAATTTACTTGGGATGCAAAGAACAACTCATAAGAAAGTTACAGACCACCCAAAATACAACAGCCAGACTTACATTTGGAAAATCGCGATTCGAAAGCGCCAAACCCCTTTGAGAAAAGCTACATTGGCTCCCAATTAAAGAACATATTACTTTCAAAATCTGCACCCTGGTCTACAAGATTATCTACAGCGATGTCCCAGGATATATGTATGACCTCATAGACCTGCCAACCAGAAACTCAACTAGATCATCACAAACATACTTAAATCTTAACCACCCTGGAGGGAGACAAGATAGCTGACCAGAGCAGACGCAGGTGCCTGAGCTCCTGACTTACCAGGCCCTTGATCGTTAGGAAGTTTGTTTCCCCGTGCAGGTCATGGGGAAGCGGAAAGGAAAACCCAGGGCGTCGGCCTCCTTACTCCCTGGGAGTGTTCCCCCCTTGCGACAAATGGTTCTGGAACAATTCGGGATTCAGCCATTGATCATGCGGCAGCCGCTTCAGAATGCCCCGTAATAACATCGCCAGAGACCAGCGAGGAGGTGGTTTCGCTTAGTCCGCCTGGGAACATCAATCCTCCACAACCGGGAAGTAGAGTGACCCCGACGGTAAGAGCGGATGGGATGTCCGAAGTGGTCGATACCTCGCTGCCCTCAGGAGGCCTCGACGGTGGTCTTTCCCCAATTGGAGCAGAACAACAAAGGGGTTTGGTAACTTCTACCCCTTCTCCAGTGGGAGATACTCCGGTACTATTGGAGGTAAAAAAGCCAAAAGTAGTGACTTTAGACGCCCTATGGGATGTTATCCAGGGAATGAACATTCTGCTTTCTCAGGTAACGCATGATTTTTCTCAAGATATTGATAAATTAAAACAGAAGCAAAATCAACTTGTGGATAACTTTCAAACCCAAAAAGTGCAAATTGAATCTTTGAGAACTGAAATTTCCACTTTAAAAATTTTTGCGGGAAATTTGGCGAAGGACAGAGAGATTCTGACACGTAAGCTACAATTTCTTGAGAATCAGGGGGTAAAAAATAATTTGTGTTTTATTAATTTTCCCAAGTCGCCATTAATCCCAGCTATGGACATGTTGAGAAAATACTTTAAAGAGATTCTGGGTATACCAGCAGAGGGATTCCCGCCTATTACCCGAACACAGTACATAACTGGGAGAACAGTGAACCCCCTGAATCCTCAGTCCCTGAATCCTCAGTCACAGCAATCAGAACTTAATATCACAGAGTTTCTAGAAAACTCATTGGAATTAATTACGGAAATAACTACTCTTATCGTTTCATTCGCACTGGAAATGGACAAAACAAATATCTTCAATTATATATATATATATAATTTAACATCCATCTATTAAACAATAAATGTTGGATGCAGAAATGTATAATTTCACAACTTAATGGATATATAAATCTTCACCACCCTAGCTGCAAAGGTCTTAAGTACAAATCAATTTATGGATCCAGCTTCTCCTATATAAGTACGCAACTCTGGAATGCACTACCAAAGTCGTAAAGACAACGTACGACCATCTCAGCTTCCGGAAATCACTAAAGACCAACTTATTCAAAAAGGCATACCTTCTGATTGAACTTAAATGCTTAACTCAGCAATACAACAAACAAAAACTTATAATGAACACATTATAACCCCTCTTCTCTGTGATTCCCTACTGTGTTTGTAACATATTTATTTCACTGACTATAACATTACTCTGTATTTGTTTCATCACCGGAGGTAGATACCGCCTCACTGTATTATGTAAGCCACATTGAGCCTGCAAATAGGTGGGAAAATGTTGGGTACAAATGTAACAAATAAATAAATAAATCTGTCATAGGCATAAAACCCCTCCAAACTAGACAATAACATGCAAGTCACTGGTTTTATTAAAGTGATAAACTGAAAAAGTGTTTATCTTATCAAGTA
Organism: Microcaecilia unicolor; assembly: GCF_901765095.1. Classification (NCBI taxonomy): domain Eukaryota; kingdom Metazoa; phylum Chordata; class Amphibia; order Gymnophiona; family Siphonopidae; genus Microcaecilia; species Microcaecilia unicolor. The sequence continues at coordinate 54,745,465 of NC_044037.1, forward strand.
AAGGTCCTCCCCAATGACCCCAATGATGGCCAGTGTTTCATGGCATGGAGACCATTGCTTCAGGACTTTGGGATCATATCTGGAACATAAATCAAATATGTAGGTGCCATATAATCAAAACATGCACTTTCTCTTATTGACGTTGAAATTCTTCTGTGATAAGATCCCATAACAAGAGATCACTACTTCTTTGTTAATCATACGGTAAACTAAAATGGCACCTTGGCATTTTAACTATTCACTCACCAATAGGAGTGACTCAATCCTTATTGGCTGAAAACTCTGTCTAAATACTTCTCCAATCAACAAACGGCAAAACATTCTTTCATAAAAGCAGTCAAATACAATTACATGTGGTGCCAATCTGGAAAACAAATAAATCATCTTGTCCAAGAACAAAAACTGTATGCTAATAAAAATAGCACCAGCCTATCCATACATTCAATGCTGCAGGCTATATTGTAGTCAAAGTTGATGGTGAAGCCTGTACACAAATTATCATTAACCAACAACTTGTTGAAGATGTGGGCACCTTCACCTGTTTTGGCAGTCTTATGTCTAGTGAATGTAGTATGAGAGGGATATCAATTTATTTATTTAACAAATTTCTATCCCACATTATCTATGCAGTCTAAGCAGGTTCAAATCAAGCATACAAAATTTACATCAGAACATAAAATATAAGAACAAACAATAAAAACAGTACAAACAATAAACACAGAACAAACAATAAACACAGTAAAACAATACAAAACTAAACAGATAAGAGTATAAAAGAAAGTCATTAATCCAATAAAAAGCTATTTCCTTCATTATCTATCAGAACTGAATTGCAGTCCCATCAAATTGAAAAAACTCAGGACACTCACCCCTTCCCAATCTTGCTAAACAGAAGATCTGCATTTTCACCACATTAAAAAAAAACTGATTTATAGATTTTTTTTTAGTACATTTGTACCCCGCACTTTCCCACTCATGGCAGGCTCAATGTGGCTTACATATACAGGTACTTATTTGTACCTGGGGCAATGGAGGGTTAAGTGACTTGCCCAGAGTCACAAGGAGCTGCCTGTGCCTGAAGTGGGAATCAAACTCAGCTCTCCAGTTCCCCACCATCCTAACCACTAGGCCACTCCTCCACTCCATATATATATATATATATACAGTATATCTACTCTATAAATTGTTGGCAGTGTTAGGTGTATAATATAGACTTTGCACTGATGATTTACACTTTTTTGTTCCAATCATCCCTTCATTGGTTCCAGAGAGGTTGAAATTTGTAAATCTTTGTATTAGGGCTATTCATAAGTACATAAGTATTGCCATATTGGGACAGACCGAAGGTCCATCAAGCCCAGCAGCCTGTTTCCAACAGTGGCCAATCCAGGTCACAATTACCTGGCAAGATTATAGATGACTGCTAATCAGTTTTTTTGAATGTGGTGAAAATGCAGATCTTCTGTTTAGCGAGATTGGGAAGGTGTGAGTGTCCAGAGTTTTTTCAATTTGATGGGACTGCAATTCAGTTCTGATAGATAATGAAGGAAATAGCTTTTTATTGGATCAATGACTTTCTTTTATACTCTTACCTGTTTAGTTTTGTATTGTTTTACTGTTTATTGTTTGTGTGTGTGTGTATATATATATATATATATATATATATATATATATATATATATATATATATATATAAATTAAACAACATCCCAAAACTGCAATACAGTGGACAGAAAGAGAGGGAGCCCAAAAAAGACCTGGCATAGCACATTTAAAGAAGATATTCAGTACCTTGATACCAACTGAGAAAAGACGGAAATTTAAATCTGATTAAGTTGGAGAGTGTTTACTGCCCAAAATGTTCAGGTGCACAGGTGGGACCTAAGTCTAAGTAAGACTTACTCTCACAGAATGGTGTTCTTTACACTTCCATTCAGCATATCTTCCCTGCCTTCTCAGAAGGTGCAATCTCTGGTGATACCAATGATCATGTCTAGCAACAAATCTATACTTTAGGAGGACAGCAAATTCTTTGAGAGCTGAACTTGCTGTATAAATGGGAGGGCATTGCAGTTCATGGCTAGTTCTTCTATCTTATTCAGTTCCCTTGATGAATTAGTGACTTTAATTAGGAGAGAGTCAATAATGGGAGGAAGAAATAAATAAATAAATAAATAAATATTATCAGTGAGTGGTCTGTCCAGAAAAGGGCATTGATGGATACCTTATTAACATCATTAAAGGTAAGATGAAAAAGCCAGATCTAGTGAGTGGCCAGCAAAGGAGGAGAGTGCAGTGACAGGTTGGCTAAAACTTAGCAAGTCCATTAGAAACAGAAAATCTCTATTCTGAGTACTTTAGAACTCACTGGCATGACTATTAATATCACCTACAATAAGCAGATTTGATAAACGTGAGAAAACATCAGAGATTAGTATACAGAGCTGTCAGTGGAGGCCATACATTAGGATGGTAGATAGTAGATATGTAGTAGGGTGAGAATGCATTAAGTAAGGCCTCGGAGCATATACGCTGTTAAGGACAAGCCTTCTTGTTTGTCATCTCTGTTTTTAAATATAAAGAAAAAATTAGAAGGATAGGACTGGAGGAGATAGGAGGCCTCCCTGTCTTTCAGCCAGGCTTCAAGAATACAGAAAATGTGCAGCTGATTCTCCTAGATCAGGTCAGACAGAAGTGGCCTTTTATTTCCAAATTATGTGGATTTAATAGACCTACCTGTGATCCATTTGTTTGTATAATTACATTCATAGTTTTAGTTCCCAGACACGAGCATGGGACTGGGGTGAGAAATCTAACAGTAGATTTAGCAAATTTATTAAGATTCTTATGTGGATAGTCTATAAGTTGGTGTCAGATCACAGGGATGGATGATGAGAGCCATATGATCTGTGGCAGAGATCACAGGTGAGAAGGGGAGCCAAGTGAGAAGTGACAGTATAATATGCCCTTAGAGACACCCGGAGGAGCACCAAAAGGAGCACAATGAGATCCTTAGGCAATGGCAAAGTAAACTTGAAGTCAACTACACAAGGGAGTTGTGGGTGGAGTTAATTCAGACTCAGAATGCAGCACTGGCAGCAACAAGATAAATGTACTGACTCTATATACAGGGGCACAAAGTCTGGAAAGAAAAACACACAAAAAGAGAGAGAGAGAAAATAGAGAAGCCAGATAAGCAGAAGACTGGGAAAGAAGACAGTGTTGTAGTGTTCATATTGCTGCAGTAAACAAACAGCTACTGCCAGGAGAAGCAAGACACCTATCCTATCCACTGGCCACTAAGTAGTCCCTTGTTCATAGTACTTCCCTTAACAGCAGCTAACTTGGCATACGCTAAATAGATAGAGCATCTTTTGTAGTCTAAAACGGTTGCTTACTGAAGCTTTCACATATGGTTCTCATGGGTCACTTGTGCAATGAATTTTCAATTGTGATTCAGGAATAATGGCTTTAGGCTTTGTCATGCAACCATAATGTGCAGATTTTTAACTAAGTACGCCATGCGTATGCCCATTGCTTTTAGTGAACTGTGCCCCATGGGCAGTAGAGATGGCTACAAGGCAGTACATTAACTAGAACAGCTATGAAATGCTTTTTGATTTATTTAAAACTTCTGGATTTCATGTTTGACATCAAGTACACCTCTTGCTTTGCTCTGAATCGGTTGCATTAGCCTTTATTTTGAAAGACTTGCTGGTTTTTATACGCCCCTTAGGATTGCGTTCGAGTGTTTTAGTCACCTTGCAGTGTGCTGGTTTTTAAAAAAAAAGCAAAAAAAAAAAAAAACAATATTATGAAAACCAGCAGCAACCTGGCATGTTAAAATTAACTTTAAATGCCATATCATTACCATGTTGGTCAAGACATTAGGCGCCTCTGCTTTAGATGCAACAGTACATCTAACCTACATTTAAAAAAGACGTGAAGCAGGCAAAGAGACAGAGCACTTAACCTCTATTCATCGCAAATACATAGTCCCATGTAAAGAAAGCATGGACAGTGTCAGCTGAAACGCACAATTAGCCTCCCTCTCTCAGTGAGCGAATCCAACTCTAACATCTTGCCAACCATGATTAAGAATGATACAGCACATCACAATTGTCAACACTATTCAACCAAAGTAAACCTTAGTTAGAAATGTACTTGTCAGAGAAAAATACGCCTTTGATTTCTGTTACACTTTCCCAGTAATTGCTGTCATCGGTGGCAGGTTATTATTACAGCTGAATAGAGTTTCAGTAATTACTTTTGCACAGATTCTAACAGCTTTTAGATTGAAGGATATTCTGACAGTTTGAATACTCTTGACAACAATTACCTTTTTTTTTTCCTGGTTAACACTGATTCAGGAAAATTAAAAATTAAATCTGTTCAGAGGAAACACTTATGTATGTCACTGGTAATTGGGCCGATACAAAAATGTGTAAATTATAGAATGACTTAGAATAAAAAGTTGTCTTGCTCTTCATGTGCTCTGGAAAGATGGGGAGAAAAAAAAACAAAAGAGAAAAAAAAAAACAGAATCCTTCTATCACTTAAGGTGGGGGAAATAATAGGAAATGAAGTGAAATAATTCAAGGTGCTTCTAATTCTGTTATTGCTGCCTAGCAGCGTGCCTCATTGACCAATGTAACTAGCCTGACTTTACTTTTCACCTTTAGTGCCTTTATGATGGAGAGTAACAAAGAGACCCATCAGTGGAATGGAAAGGGAAATGTGTGTCCTTAGAGTCCGGCAGAAGAAAAATGTTAAACCAGATAGCATGCTATTTAGTGTCATTACAGGAATAGGCATTGATTTCAAATGTTTAAAAAGAATTATAATTAAACAGTAAGCTGCTGGCAATAGCATAATTTCAATGCATTATGCTTCAACTATGATAAATTTAATTCCAAGATTTTATTTATAGCTATATAGAGAAATAATCTAGACTTAGTATTCATGTGATGCTCTGCTGGAATAAGGTTGAAGATGGGTAAATCAATTTTTTTGGACCTTATAAAAATGTGTCAGCTGAAAAACTGTTCTACTATGCTAATAGTTTAGCAGGGAAGACCTCAAATTATTAAGGTCAAATCCAGTGTCTGGCTCCTGAGAGACCTAATTTTGCATGCACGCACACACAGAATATTCTCAATCGTAAAACATGTCACCTTTCTCAGTGACTGTTGCATTGACCTCAGTGTTCTATCACTAATTGTTCTGTTTTAGCATTTTACAAATGGATCTGAACCTCTGGCAAGCAATATAAAGAAGAAGGCACTGCCTCAGAGGTGTGCACACAGCTAATCACCATAGTATCTGTCTATCAATGGAACCAAAGCATGATAGCTCCGTTTCAAATTTAGAATTCGTCTGCTGGCAGAGTTAAACAGATGCATAACAATAAAAAATTAAGTATTCATTTTAAGTATTCATTCAGGAACAGATATTGCATGTATTAATTTTTAATTCATGATTTGGCAAATATATTTGATGTCATATAATCAAAATGCAACTAAGCAGCATAATGGTTTCAGGCTGTAACACATTTCAGTTATAATTATAGATTTGGGAGTCTGAATCCAGCAAACAGAATCTGGTAACGTCAATTGATTTCTATAAGCAGGGCTGAACTGGGAAGAACTTCTGACTGGGATCATAAATACAAATGCATACTGAAACCAGTGGAGGTTAGGAACAGATTTTTTTAGTTGAATTTTGTCTACATCCCATTCAGGGATGAATTTTTAAGCGAAGATACCTATGTAATACACATGTTTAACACTTACTGAGGGACCGGGAATAATTCTTTTACACACATTTTCCAGGAGACTTCAACACTCACAGATTTTACACCTGTGAACTGTCTGCTGACTATGATCTCCCTTCCCCTCTCCACATACCATGGGGAAACATTGGGTGAAGACAGTTTTACCCAACTAACTTCTTAGTTACTGGTAAAATCTTTAGAAAGTAGCTTGCATAACTCTTTTAAACTGAAATAAACTCTAAGTTCTCAGGTTAAGGACATTTGTAAGAATATAAACTATCTTGAAAAGAACCTCTCCCCCACCAAGTTTTATGATGCTCTGGATTTTATGTGCACAAATGCTATAAGAATATTTCTTTTTCCATAGCACTACTAGTATGCCTAGTACATAACATTTGCACTCGCACCACTTCTGTGCTCACTCACAAATAAAACACTCAATGCAGTTTTCAAGTGGAAAGAAAATTTGGCCGCAGCTTTATTAAAATCATCAAATCAGTAATTCATTACAGAGACAACTAAACTCAAATGACCTTCAATTTCAATTAACCATTTTATGTTGCTAGTTGGTGCTGAACTAGCCACCAATTTGACTGCTCTGTATATGAAAATATTCCACCTCATATGTATTCCAGTGAAACCTGCGGTGTCATCAAGGCCTCACCTCAGCTTGTGGCAGTCTCGCACACCAGCATATAATACCCAAAAGCAAATACTACTTCACTCATTACTGAAGGCCACTTAACAATTGTCTCTTGGTCTTCCTGCAGCTGTGACTCCTCCCCCAACACACCACAAGAAACCATCATACAACACAAAGTGCAGAAAATACAATAACCAATCCCCATGAATAGTACTACAAGCTCCATTAAATGACAGGGGCAGGATGGGTGGTCTTAAAAATTAGCCAAATTATACTCTCCTTGCCCCACTTAAACCACTTGCTGCCCTAGCCCTTATTCACCTAGGAACCCCCTCACACAATTAATAAACAATCCTCCTCACTTCCCGCATTCCTAGCCACTAATCCCTGTCCCCCCATTTTGCTCACTCCCAACACCAATCTGCTCCCACTCTCCTGAAATTCCCTCAGCAACACTCTAATTCATTTAAATTTATTTCATCCAAGCTCAGCCTCCCTTACCACTCATAATTAATATTAAACCTTAATACTTCCCCCACCCCTTTCCAGCCTATCCATTATTGACTGATTCTTTACTGAAACCTTACATAAAATTCCAAAACTAATATTCCTCTACCTCCCCATCCTGCCCATTAAAATAAATAAATGGCATACCCTCCATCAGGACCAATGCCACTGTTATTTTGTCCTGGGGAAATTCCTCAGGCTTCCTTTACAAAATACATTTGGCACCTCCTTTCTTCCCACTTGCTCTTTCATGCAACCTACTCATTCTCCTCCCTCCCCTCCCTGCGTATCATGCATTCCATCTCCCTCCCAGGCAGCACTCACCAATCCTTGCTATTCTCCACACCAGGTATTCACTAGTACCCTCATGATCAAAAGCAAATGCTGGCGCTAGAGGCTGTTAGCAGCATACTAGCATCGGCGTTTGCTACCGCCCCATGATTAGAGCCCTCGAGCATGTGAAACAACGCGCTCGAGGGCTCTTTGCGCAAGTAGCATGCTAATGCATGCTAAACAGGGCTCAGCGCATTCATCGCCAATGATCATGCTGGCAGGCCCCGTTCCCCCCCAAAAGATGTTTTTATCTGTTTACTTTTGGCTTGGAAGTTTTTTCAATCCTTTGGATTTCTTTGCTGATTCAGAACTCGCTCTGTTTTCTCCCATTTTCTTTCCCTTTTGTCCCATTATATCATAGCTGTTAAGGATGGGCAGCCCAAAAATGTTCATTTTGTTTTGTTTCCCATGCCGTGGGCAGTGTTGATTTTGTTTACCTCTATTTTTGTTTCAGGGGCAATGTTGTCAATAGTGTACACTAGATACAAAAAGGGTGCACTGTGGGGTTCTTTTATTAAGGTGCGCTAATGGATTCAGCACGCGCTAAGGGGACCTTTTACTAAGCTGTGGTAAAAGGGGGCCTGCGCTAGCATCAGTATGTATTTTTGACATGTGTTGAGGCCCCAAATGGCCGTGTGGTAAGTTAACCACTTACTGCATGGCCTTCAAAAATACTCATATTATATATGTCAAACAGACAGAAAACTTATCTTGCTAATATTGTATCTCCCACTGGTCTCCTCATTTTACTGGAGCACATCCACTTTACAGTGAGCAGTGCGCGTAAGAGGTCTTTGTAAAATGTCCATGTTTCACTGAACCAGTACTACAACTATCAACAGTGAAACAAAACCCAGACAGTGATACCACTGTTTCACAAGAACTGCACTGCGTCAAGAGGTAAGTTCAGTGCAGGAAATATTGACCCTCCCTGCAATGAACTTATCTCTTGATGCAATGGAGTTGGTCTAAGGTTATAGAACACTGACTAAGGGCAGTTAGGCACTTAACTGCACAGCAGTGCCAGTTAGTGCCAATTAACTCCAATCATTGCCAATTAGGTGTTAAATTTGCAACTAATTTCACAATTACATTGCATGCCTAACTGCGATCATTCTATAATCTGCACATGTAATTTTGCACACTAAGGGGGAGATTCTATAATCGGCGCCCAAAATATTGGTGCTGAAATCAGTGCCAACTAAGCATATTCTAGAATTAGTGCCTAGATTCAGGCACCAATTATAGAATATGCTTAGTTGATATTTCAGCGCCTAAATCTACATGCATCCATTTACACCAATGAAAATGTGGCGTAATCCCTGCGCATAGATTTAGGCACACTGGGCCATATTCTATAACTGTTCACGTAAATTTCAAAATGCCCAAAAAATGCCCATTTCCCTGCCTATAACCACATCCCTCTTTGCCTGCACATGTTGGACGTTTGGCGCACACAATTACAGAATACATTTAGGGAACCTTTTACAGAGTGGCGGTAAGCACAACATGAGTTTACTGCTCTTCCGGGCAGAGGCGTAGCCAGACTTCAACGGTAGGGGGGGTCCAGAGCCAAGGTGAGGGGGCACATTTTAGCTCCCATCGCTGATGCCAATGCCGACACCCCCCCCGCCATTGCCGACACCTCCAACACTTTGACCCCCCCCCCGCCGCCAACCCTCTCGACCCGCCATTGCCTACCTTTGCTGGCGGGGGACCCCAACCCCTGCCAGCCGAAGTCAGACTGAGAAACCAAACGAAGGAAGAAGACTTCGGCTGGCAGGGGTTGGGGTTTGTATGTCTTAAGTACATTTGTGTACTAAAACGATCACTGAAAAGATGTCAAATCATACTTGGAAATCCACCTGCCCTGCCTCTCATTCACTTTCCCTATATTATTCAGGGGCCCTTTGACCAAGCAGTGGTAAAAGTGGCCTGTGGTAGTGTTGGCACATGGAATTGCCAGGTGCAAGGCCACTTTTTACTGTGGCGGGAAAAGGCATTTTTTAAAAGTCATTAATGGCTGTGCACTAATATCAAATTTTACTGCGGTGGGGAAAAGATATTTTTTTTGGTCGTTAATGGCCGTGTGCTAATATCAAAATTAGTGTGCGACCATTTACTGCCTAAACCCGTATCGTTACCTATTTAGAAGGTGATAAGGGTTCACACATTAACACCGGCAGTAATCGGACAGCAGGCATCAATGTGCCCACAGTGCCCGATTACGGCCTGGAATGCCCACTCCCCGCTTCCCACACTAGAAAATAAAAATGATTTTCTAGCATGAGAAATAGCATGTGGAAAACTCAGAACTACTGTTGGATACCTGGGCATGCCCAGCGGTAATGCTGTTTTGCTGCACGCTACCCATACAGTAGCCCTATCACCGATTATTAAAAGGGCCCCTCGGTGGGCAAGAGGTCTAATTTCTTGCAGTTTTATCCAGTTGTATAAGCTATTCTGTGCCCTTAATTAAACACTACCCATAAACCACTTTTTGAAACTGGTTTAGGTGGAGAATTCATCAAGCAGCATTAGGGCCTTAGTGCGGCAGTTAAGGTGGGTGGGAGAGAGTGGGCTGGTTATGTCGGGGGGTGCCATAGGAAATGTTTTTGTTTATTGGGGCAGGGGGTGGGAGGGTATGTGGTCAAGTGATTTGGGGGTTAGGATGGGACAGGGAAAATACTATATGCATACCTTTTTTTTTGTCACCCTTCCTGTCAATGCCGGAGCCTGTCTCCACTCAGGCACTGATAGGGAAGGTGACATTTATCAATGAGTTGCCCATTACTGCCGTGATTTTAACTCGCCAATAATTTGCATGCTCATTGATTATTGCATGTCACGGTATTTTTTTAAAGTGGTAGATCTGCAGGCCTACCATGAGGCTTGCTGCATCTGCCCCTCTGGGCTTGAATTTTAGTACTGACTAAGTTTAATTGAGAGGAACCCAGCTACCTAAATCTAGCCTGTAAAATGTTGACTGGTTAGATTTAGGAAATATTCAGCTAAATGTATAGCTTATATTACCTACTCAGTGGTTCTTTAAATAATTGCTTCTTAGTAGCAGAGCAACTTGCAAAACAGATGGAACAAACTTGTCTGTACCAACAGTTTGCAAAGGAGCATGTGGCCAGCTTATAATGATACACACATACAAAACAAAAGATGATGATGATAATTATATTAATAAAAATAATTTATTAGTTTATCAGCTACCCTCCATGAAAATACTCACCAAGGCAAAGTACTGCCACATATAGTAATCATATATAATACCTTGAATATGCATAATCACATCACATTTATAATAATACACATTCACATATATAAAAACAAAAGATGATGATGATAATTATATTAATACAAATAATTTAATAGTTTATCAACTACCCTCCATGAAAATACTCGCCAAGACAAAGTACTGTCACATAGTAATCACATATAATATCTTGAATATGCATAATTACATATATAATAATACATAATCACATATGTAATAAGATTCTAGGTTCCACATTAGGAGTCACCACCCAGTAAAAAGTTCTAGGTATTATCTTGGACAATGCATTGAATTCTCCTGCCTAGTATGCGACAGTGGCCAAAAAGACAGTGTTAGAAATTTGTAGGAAAGGAATAGAAAATAAAACAAAGTTTATTATAATACTTTTGTATCCCTCTATGATGCATCTACACCATTACTAGTCACTGCCTTGCCAACAAAGATATAGTGGAATAAGAAAAGACGCGTGCCCAAAATGATTAAGGGGATGGAACGACTATCATATGAGGATACGCTAAAGAGGCTAGGGCTCTTCAGCTTAAAGAAGAAATGGTTGGGGGGGGGGGGGTTATGATAGAGGTTTACAAAATCCTGAGTGGAGTGGAATGGGTAAATGCAAGTTGATTGTTTGCTTTTTCAAAAAGTACAAAGACTAGGGGACATGCTGCATTTAAAATAAATAGGAAAACTACTTTTTTCACTCAGTGCATAGTAAGTGCTTTTACCAGAGGATATGGTAAAAGCAGTTAGCATAGCTGGGTTTAAAAACAGGTTTGGATAAGCTCCTGATGGTAAAATCCATAAACTGTTATTAAAGTAGACCTCGGGAAATCCACTTGTTATCCCTGGAGGTAGGTAGCATGGAATCTTGAAACTTTTTGAGATCCTACCAGGTACTTATGATCCGGTTTGGCTACTGCTGGAAGAAGATACTGGGCTAGATTGACCTTTGGCATGACCCAGAATGTCAATTCTTATGTTCTAATGTAATCATTATCATCATCATCATCATAGAGGCCAATATTGAAAGCATTTAGAGTCATTGTTATCAACATGGGTGACAATTAAAATTTTATTTTACCACTAACTCATGCTATGTTTGCACTGGTCCCATTTTATGCAATGAGAGGTAGTTACTAATAACTTGGCTTAACAGTAAAATAATACGTCTTAATGGTAGTCCATATTGATAACTTCCCCCCTTGTCTCCAACTTTAGGAATTAGGTTTCTAAATTGGTCTCAAATTTAATAGTCTGTTTTCATTAGGCTTCTAAATTTTGAACAGTTATCTATCCCTCGGTACACTTGCTCTTCTGTTGCTGGATTATTTTCTCCTCTTTCCAGACCTCCCTTTGTCTGTATTCTCCTTTTTTTCTTGTTGCAGCATGCTGCTTATTCAAACCTTGCTGGTTTGTGGATGAATTGCTACCTGGATGAAGTGGCAGAGTGGGTCATATCAGAAGCAGTACCCAAGCTGTAACCCAGCTGTTCTCTCAAACAGCATCTCCCCCAGAGTCCTTGTGGAAGGAAACATCAGGATCTTGCATGGAAGAACCTTTTATAGTTCTGTTCAGTAGGGAAAGGAGAATTCTCCTGCCCAATGAGTGATGGGAAAATCCCGCCTCTATTACATCATATTGCAAGCTGGGTTCAACCTAGGATCCAGAATGCTCCTCACTGTGGACACAGAGGGCACACTTCTGAGGCCACTGCTACATACATGTACAGTAGGTGTCAACATTTACACACATCGGCCCTTATATCGGTAACTGTTGGCACTTACATGTGCAAAATCCCAAGTGATGTTACTCTTTCTTTAGGTGTGTTTTTGTAAAGTAGCTGCTCCCACTGGCTGTGCTGCAAAAATAAATGTGTACTCCTTTGCATACTTGCATATTTCTACAAAAGACTCCATGTTTAGTATGCCTTTTGTAAAATATCTGTGAGATTCGGAATGTCCCAATTTGGAAGACCCTGTTCTAATCCAATCTAGGCAAATGATAGATTTTCAGGCGAAAGCTGGCTGTACAGCTTTCTGTGGCTAAGCTAGCCATATGAAGTTATGCATATACTCAGTTGATTTATACATTTAAGTGAACCAGCTGGATATACCATTGTAACTTTATACAGATCTCTTATCAATTTAGGGCCTGATATTCAGCTGACAGTGATCAGCGTTTGCTGACTACCACTGGTGTTAAACTAAGGAATTCAATGCCAGGTCACATCCAGGTACCAGCGTAGAACTTCTGAGTTTCCAGAGCCTGCTAACGTATAGCCGGTTAAGTGCTAAATATCAACACTTAACTGGCCAAATGCCAATTCCGCCCCTTGAATGCCCCCCAAAAATAGCCAGTTTTCTGTTTGGTGCTCACCAATTATTTTTAGCAGCACTAACTGGTTAAGTGCCACTGAAAATGAGTGGTTATCCTTGAGCAGGTGATTTAACCAGTCAGGCGCTGTTTCTGGCTGGCTAAATCACTTTGAATACCAACCCCTTAATGTTATTCCTTTTTTTGGTGAGCTTCATGTAACTGTATAAACGGAATTATACCACTCTCCATACAACGCTTTGGTCTTCTCCCAGCCTGCCCTAATTTAAAGTGCATAAATGTGGGCACAGAGGGGGCAATTCTGTAACTGGGCGCCTCCATTTTGGCATCCCAAGGACATGTGATTAGATCCTATTCTGTTCTTTGAAAGGTTTCTATCCATTGATGGAGTACCTTAGATTGCAACTGGCCATCATTGGTCTATATTTGATATTTTGTTTATGGTTTTGTAAACCTTGTCTGTTTATTTACTGTTTGTCACATTGAACTTGAGTACGTTCGGGATAATGAGGGGTATAAATGTAAAATAAATAAATAAATAATGGTATCTGGGAACCCAGATTCCAGTATAGAATACTAGTGTATCCTGGCATCGGCAAGTCTTACATTTATGTGTTCAGATTCACACCAGCCATACACCTGTAGTGTAGAGCGCAAAGAGCACAAGCAGCAGATGTGCTGGAGATAGACCCTCGAGGCCATGGGGTAACCCCAGGCGGGTGGCTAGGTATTTCTTGACACTAGGGTTATACTAATATTCTATAATGAATTTAGCTTTCACCTCATGTCCTTGGAGCACCTAAAAGGAGGTGCCCAATTATAGAATTTCCCCTAAATGGCCCAATTTTATCTGTAGGAAAAGGGGCTGTAATTATGGTGGGGCAAAGGTACAACAATCAGACACTCTTACATGTCAAGGGTATTTTATAAAAGTGTGCCAAGTTGAAGCACATTTCCAGGGACCTATTTTTGCTGAGTTATAAAGACAAGTAGGTCAGTTTTATAAGACCTATAAACAGAAAGCAAGTGCTGATGCTTAACTCTAGGCACTAGCTGGACCATCTGGTTATGAGGTCCTAAAAGTTAACATTCAAGAACACCTAAAAGATACAATTTTGTTTTATTCTAGGTCTTTTTAAGCCAGCATAAAATTCTGACCAATCATTTGAGAAATTACAATGTTATATGTTCTTTTATTTCTCAAAGAACAACTTACATTAGTGGGAGAACAGGGCTGCCGCTTGAAAATAGGTTTCATTCAATTAATGAGCTGGAAACAGGGAGACATTACATAGTAAATGAGGTTTACATATGATAATTTTGGATTTGTCACGTAAAAGATTACTTCTTTTCAGCTTTCTGAAAGGACTAAATTTTGCTTTTGTACAACCTGTACAATGATAATAAAAAAGCAACACTATGAAAAGTGTAACAATAAGAGAAGTCTATAATTCTAATGAGCTGAAAAGATTCTGTTATTCTAGCACAAAAGCGGATTGGCACTAAATAATAAATAGCTTTAAAAGCCAAAGAAAAAGTCTGGGGGAGCAGGCTGGTATGTTTTCTTGCATTTGTGTTATAACTATATACACCTATTTTTTTAAAGAAACGGAACCACTGAAAAATATGTAATGTCAAATAAAAACAGCATTGTTTTCTCTAAGCTGTGAAATTGAGTGTGTGTATGTGGTAGAAGCAGCTCAGATGTTTCAGTATCTCATGAAACCTTGCTAAATCTATCATCTGTAGCTGAACAGCTCAGTCTCAAAGAGATAGACTACAATCTCTGAGACTTTGCTATCCTATTGTTGTATTGGCATTCCTTTCTATTGCTTTTAACTTAGGGACTGATGATCAGAAGCAAACGCGGGCGCTAGAGGTAATTAGCTCCATATTAGCCCCTCTTGCACCAGTTCCCCCATGATCAAAACTAATAGCATGTATAAATTTGCATGCTATTAGTTTTGATCATTGGGGCTTTAATTCTCTGTGCTGTTTTTTCAGCGCTGTTCAGAACAACGTGGGGAATTTGATCATCGGCCTCTTAATCTGTATACCACTTAGCCCTGAATGTCAGAAAATGCGGTTTAGAAAATTCGTAATAAATGATAACTAGTAATGTACTCTTGTACTAGTAATGTACTCCTCTTATTGACCTATAAGTGCATTCACTCTACAGCTCCTCAGTACCTCTCCACTCTCATCTCTCCTTACATTCCTCCCCGGGAACTCCGTTCACTGGGTAAATCTCTCTTATCTGCACCCTTCTCCTCCACTGCTAACTCCAGACTCCATTCCTTTTATCTTGCTGCACCATATGCCTGGAATAGACTTCCTGAGCTGGTACGTCAAGCTCCATCTCTGGCCGTCTTCAAATCTAAGCTAAAAGCCCACTTTTTGATGCTTTTAACTCCTAACCCTTATTCACTTGTTCAGAACCCTTATTTTATCATCCTCACTTTAATATTCCCTTATCTCTTGTTTGTCCTTTTTGTCTGTCCTAATTAGATTGTAAGCTCTGTCGAGCAGGGACTGTCTCTTCATATTCAAGTGTACAGCGCTGCGTACGTCTAGTAGCACTTTAGAAATGATAAGTAGTAGTAGTCTTCAACCTATAAGTCTGTTATCCGGAGTTCATATGGGGGTAATCTATATAGGCTGCCCTAAGTTAGGCGCCAATTAAAATAACAGTAAATAACCACTTAAGCACCAAAACCAGGGGAAAATGGCAGGTACGTGCTATTCTATAACTGGGTGCCTGTGTTCTTTAACTGCAAAGGGGAGGGATCCACAGGTGCTCCTGGCCATGCTGACTCTGCTCTCAAAATGGATGCCATTAATCCCGTGAGAATATCTCAAGAGGTCACAGCAGCCATTTTGAGAGTAGAACTGACATGGGCAAGAGTGAGGGGATAATTCCTGCCCTGAGTACACCACTAAACCACAACGGATTGTAAGGTAGTCTGGGGTAGGGAAAGCTGCTCTTTGCATTCGATTGCAAATAATACAGTTATGATCTTGCATAGTAGTTTATATGGTAAGTAGAGTCTGTAAATTTGGGATGATAAGCTCCTTAGGATTTAGCCTCTCTGTGAAGATATGGCACCAGCTGTCACTCCAAATGTGGCAGAAAGTCAAACATTAGAAAAGCACTGTAGCTTTTAGTTTCAGTTTTCATTAGCTGAGGCCCATGTGAGCAAAGGCTATTTTGCTTAGTGGTGAAATATGGTCTTCCATTATTTAAATTATTCTGGCTTGGATACTATTTGGGTGATTCCAAAGCATTTTCAGGCTCTGTTGGGTATGATGAAGACGCAGCATTTTAATCAAACTTCTGGTGTGCAGAAACTAGATTCTATGAGAAAGGAACCTGCCGTGACTGTTTTCAAGCACAAGTACTGGTCAGCATATAGTACATAAGTACATAAGTATTGCCATACTGGGAAAGACCAAAAATCCATCAAGCCCAGCATCCTGTTTCCAACAGTGGCCAATCCAGGTCACAAATACCTGGCAAGATCCCAAAAAAGTACAAAACATTTTATACTGCTTATCCCAGAAATAGTGGATTTTCCCCATGCACTTAATAATGGTCTACGGACTTTTCCTTTAGGAAGCCGTCCAAACCTTTTTTAAACTCAGCTAAGCTAACCGCCTTTACCACATTCTCTGGCAACCAATTCCAGGGTTTAATTACACGTTGAGTGAAGAAATATTTTCTCTGATTTGTTTTAAATTTACTATATTGTAGCTTCATCGCATGCCCCCTAGTCCTAGTATTTTTGGAAAGCGTAAAGAGACGCTTCACATCTACCCGTCAACTCCACTCACTCCTTTTTTGGTCTGTGACTCCTAACGTGGAACCTTGCATGACGAAGTTATAATTTGGGTTCCTCTTTCCCACATGCATCACTTTGCACTTGCTCACATTAAACGCCATCTGCCATTTAGACGCCCAGTCTCCCAGTCTCATAAGGTCCTCTTGTAATTTTTCACAATCCTCTCGCAATTTAACGACTTTGAATAACTTTGTGTAATCAGCAAATTTAATTACCTCACTAGTTACTCCCATCTCTAGGTCATTTATAAATATGTTAAAAAGCAGCGGTCCCAGCACAGACCCCTGGGGAACCCCACTAACTACCCTTCTTCAATGAGAATACTGATCATTTAACCCTACTCTCTGTTTTCTATCTTTTAACCAGTTTTTAATCCACAATAGGACATTTCCTCCTATCCCATGACTCGCCAATTTCCTCTGGAGTCTTTCATGAGGTACTTTGTCAAACGCCTTCTGAAAATCCAGATGCACAATATCAACTGGCTCCCCTTTATCCCCTTTGTTCACCCCTTCAAAGAAATGTAGTAGATTAGTGAGGCAAGATTTCCCTTCACTAAATCCACGTTGACTTTGTCTCATTAATCCATGCTTTTGAATATGCTCTGTAATTTTGTTCTTAATAATAGTCTCTACCATTTTGCCCAGCACCGACGTCAGACTCACCGGTCTATAATTTCCTGGATCTCCTCTGGAACCTTTTTTAAAAATCAGCGTTACATTGGCCACCTTCCAATCTTGCAGTACCACGCTCGATTTTAAGGATAAATTATATATTTCTAACAATAGCTCCGTAAGTTCATTTTTCAGTTCTATCAGTACTCTGGGATGAATACCATCCAGACTAGGAGACTTGCTACTCTTCAATTTGTAGAACTGCCCCACTACATCCTCCAGGTTTACAGAGAATTCATTAAGTTTCTCCGACTCGTCAGCGTCGCATACCATTTCTGGCACCGGTATCCCACCCAAATCTTCCTCAGTGAAGACTGAAGCAAAGAATTCATTTAATTTCTCCTCTACAGCTTTGTCTTCCCTAATCGCCCCTTTTACTCTTCGGTCATCTAGCGGTCCAAACCGATTCTTTTGCCGGCTTCCTGCTTATAATATACCTAAAAATTTTTTTACTATGTAACAGGTAGGGGGGTATGACCTGGGTCTGCCTGTCTGAAGTGCACTGCAGTACCCACTAAAACTTCACCAGGAACCTGCATGCGCTATCATGGACCTGAATATGACATCTGAGGCTGGCATAGAGGCTGGCACAAAATATTTAAAAAAATGTTTTTAGAGAGTGGGAGGGGGTTAGTGACAACTGGGGGAGTAACGGGAGGTCATCCCTGATTCTCTCCAGTGGTCATCCCCGATTCTCTCCGGTGGTCATCTGGTCATTTTGGGCACCTTTTTGTGGCTTATTCATAAAAAAAACACGTCTGGGTGAAAAAGTCCAAGTGTTCGTCAGGGATGTCCTTGTTTTTTTTGATTATGGGTCAAAGACGTCCAAGTGTTAGGCACGCCCAAGTCCCGCCTTCGCTATGCCTCCGACACACACCCTTGAAATTTGGATGTCCTTGCGACGGACTGCAGTTGGAGATGTCCAAAATCGGGTTTCGATTATACCGATTTAGACGTCTCTGTGAGAAGGACATCCATCTTCCATTTTATGTCGAAAGATGGACGTCCTTCTCTTTCGAAAATGAGCCTGATAGTCTTTATCTGCTTTCATTTTTCTATGTTTGTATGTGTTATGAGACATGTGAATAAATGCTGTGAGCAGCACTCATGTGTTGGGGAAAAGCATTCATTCTATGGTTTTCTTCTTAATTAAAACCTGATTATTTGGATTGGTCAGGTAGAGAAAAACCCTTTGAGTATTTGAAAAATAGTTCTGTCACAGGCATTCAAATTCTTGTATGGCATATCTTGCTTCTTTATTTCTCAAGTTATGATTTCTTTTCATCAAAAGGGATTAATATTTTTGAGAGCATCTAGGAGGTCATTTTATTTCCTAGGTCTGTTTATTTGAAATGACTTGCATTATGTCTATTTGTTTACTGTCATTGATCAAATTCTAAAGTCTCTGGTGAGGCCCCATTTGGAGTACTGTGTGAAGTTCTGGAGACTGCACCTACAAAAAGATATAAACAGGATGGAGTCAGTCCAGAGGGCGGCTACAAAATTAGTAAGCAGTTTGGAACACAAAAGATATAGGATCAGGCTTATGAACCTCAACATGTACACGCTGGAAGAGTGGAGGAGTGGCCTAGTGGTTAGGGTGGTGGACTTTGGTCGTGAGGAACTGAGTTCGATTCCCAGCACAGGCAGCTCCTTGTGACTCTGGGCAAGTCACTTAACCCTCCTTTGCCCACCGCATAGAGCCTGCCATGAGTGGGAAAAGTGCAGGGTACAAATGTAAAAAAAAGAGGAGATATGATAGAGATGTTTAAATATCTCAAGGGTATTAATGTACAGGAAATGAGCCTTTTTCAACTGAAGGAAAACTCTGGAACAAGGGAGCATACGATGAAGTTAAGAGGGCTTAGGAGTAATCTAAGAAAGTATTATTTCACGGAAAAGGTGGTGGAAGCATGGAATGGCCTCCCGGTGGAGGTTGTGGAGTCGAGGACTGTGTCAGAATTTAAAAAGACGTGGGATCACTTAGGAAAAGGAAGAGTTAGGGATTACAGAGGACGGGCAGACTGGATGGGCCATTTGGCCTTTATCTGCCATCATGCTTCTATGTTACTATTTTTTTATTTTAAATTTGGGTTTTAGACCCACATCTTAAATTATGCTAGATAGAGCAACAGTTTGTTCATCATAATGTTCAGTCACACCTATAATATTTCAGCTGTGTTAACTGTAGTATCAGCCAAAACGATGTAGCAGATGTCTGGCTGGATACTTGCCCAGATATATTACTTATTTCTTAATTGTATAAGGAAACCACAGTAGACAGCTGCCACCAGTAATTCCCTGCCCTCCCCCTTAAATATGAGACTTTAGGAGAAATTATGAATAAAAATAAACACTTATGAATTGTGTCTGGCTCATCACTTAATTCTGTGGCTCCTTTTCTCAAAGTATTCTGAAGCCTTTTTTCTCATTTTGAATTCAGTATTTTGAGAGGTGTTAGACCTTTGCTATACAGATCTCTATTTTCTATTTTTCTCAGAACAAGAACAAGCAGATCCCAAAGAAATGTTCAGAAATGTACAATTCATTCACCAAGAAAATAATACATAAATAAAAAAATAATTGAACACCTCTCAAGAGCTGCATCAGGGGCTTGCAACAGAATCCAGAGGTGTTGTCACAGAATTTCACCTACTGGTTTTAAACAACTTTTCTTCAGAAAAGTAGCAGCACCATTCCACAGATGATTCATCGCCCTCAACATCTGAGTCCTTTCTGCATATGAGGAAATTGACACCAGGGCTTGGCCTCGCATGTACAACTTCAACTGGGACTCTAAGAAAAAGAAGTCCTGAAGACCAAGAAGGAGGAAAGACAAGGAAAAGCTTCTAAGGACTGATACCTAGAGAGAGAAATGGACTTTTTTTTGGCTAATCACTGGTAGCAGTGAAGGTTCTACTGCTATGCTTCTATTATTCTCTTTCACTGCAGCAGACATGCCAAGTCTCCTGCATTCAGCGGAAGACTCCCATTTTTGTGGGTCATCTCCTGTACGTCTGCTGGGAAGCAAGGCTCTCCCGCTGAGCTAGGAGCTGCCCACTGCTCTCGGGTCCCACTCTCTTCCTCGATCCTTACCTGCCCAGGTGTGCAATACCACTCTCCTTCCTCCTCTGCCTCCCCCCCCCCCAGTCACAAGGGTCCCTATGTTATTTGTATATCTTTATGTACTCCCTATTCTGCCAAACATATGTGCCAATATCACAACAGAATGACTCTTCCATGTGTGGTTAAAAATACATGTTCTTCACCAACATTTTTTTTTATTAATGTTTGCGGAAGGGCAAAATTTAAACAGTGGTTTGTGTATACAAGTGAATATTCATCCAGGAAAATAGCTTTTTTTGTTATACCACTTAAACCTAAGTGGTTTACAATTTCATTTTATAGGTACCGGGTCTGCCCCTAGTGGACTCACAATCTAAGTAGTACATTGTACTACTGTTGTACCTGGAGCAACCGAGGTTGCTGTAGAGGGAATTGAACCTGGTTCCCCAGGATGGATCTCAACCCACTGTTTACCATCTGGCAGCAGCAGGAATTGAACCCCATGTCATAAGTACATAAGTATTGCCATACTGGGAAAGACCAAAGGTCCATCAAACCCAGCATCCTATTTCCAACAGTGGCCAATCCAGGTCACAAATACCTGGCAAGATCCCAAAAAAGTACAAAGCATTTTATACTGCTTATCCCAGAAATAGTGGATTTTCCCCAAGTCCATTTAATAATGGTCTATGGACTTTTCCTTTAGGAAGCCGTCCAAACCTTTTTTAAGCTCCGCTAAGCTAACCGTCTTTACCACATTCTCTGGCAATGAATTTTAGAGTTTAATTACACATTGAGTGAAGAAAGCTTTTCTCCGATTCGTTTTAAATTTACTACATTGTAGCTTCATCACATGCCCCCTAGTCCTAATATTTTTGGAAAGCGTAAACAGACGCTTCACATCTACCCATTCAACTCCACTCATTATTTTATAGACCTCTATCATATCTCCCCTCAGCCGCCTTTTCTCCAAGCTGAAGAGCCCTAGCTGCTTTAGCCTTTCCTCATAGGGAAGTCGACCCATCCCCTTTATCATTTTCGTCGCCCTTCTCTGCACCTTTTCTATTTCCACTATATCTTTTTTGAGATGCGGTGACCAGAATTGAACACAATATTCGAGGTGCAGTCGCATCATGGAGCGATACAAAGGCATTATAACATCCTCATTTTTGTTTTCCATTCCTTTTCTAATAATACCTAACATTCTATTTGCTTTCTTACCCGCAGCAGCACACTGAGCAGAAGGTTTCAACGTATCATCAACAACGACACCTAGATCCCTTTCTTGGTCTGTGACTTCTAACGTGGAACCTTGCATGACATAGCTTTAATTCGGATTCCTCTTTCCCACATGCATCACTTTGCACTTGCTCACATTAAACATCATCTGCCATTTAGACACCCAATCTCCCACTCTCGTAAGGTCCTCTTGTAATTTTTCACAAACCTCCTGCAATTTAACAACTTTGAATAACTTTGTGTCATCAGCAAATTTAATTACCTCACTAGTTACTCCCATCTCTAGGTCATTTATAAATATGTTAAAAAGCAGCGGTCCCAGCACAGACCCCTGGGGAACCGCACTAACTACCCTTCACCATTGAGAATACTGACCATTTAACCTTACTCTCTGTTTTCTATCTTTTAACCAGTTTTTAATCCACAATAGAACACTACCTCCTATCCCATGACTCTCCAATTTCCTCTGGAGTCTTTCATGAGGTACTTTGTCAAACGCCTTCTAAAAATCCAGATACACAATATCAACTGGCTCACCTTTATCCACATGTTTGTTCATCCCTTCAAAGAAATGTAGTAGATTGGTGAGGCAAGATTTCCTTTCATTCAATCCATGTTGACTTTGTCTCATTAATCAATGCTTTTGAATATGCTCTGTAATTTTGTTCTTAATAATAGTATCTACCATTTTGCCCAGCACCAACGTCAGACTCACCAGTCTATAATTTCCTGGATTTCCTCAGGAACCTTTTTTTAAAAATCAGCGTTACATTTTGGCCACCCTCCAATCTTGCGGTACCACGCTCGATTTTAAGGATAAATTACATATTACTAACAATAGCTCCGCAAGGTCATTTTTCAGTTCTATCAGTACTCTGGGATGAATACCATCTGGTCCAGGAGATTTGCTTCTCTTCAGTTTGTAGAACTGCCCCATTACATCCTCCAGGTTTACAGAGAATTCATGTCCACAACCCGTTATACTAACCATTAGGCCATTCCTCCACTTTGAAATAGGACTCCCTGTTTGTTTTCCTTTTTATGACCTAAATATAAATCTAACTCATAGTACTATATTCATGTTGAAACCCAACCAGCAGTGAGAAAGAGCTATAGCTTAGGAAAAATAACAGAACTTTATGGCATATCCAACAGCTGATCAGTAGAGCTGCAGAAAGTTGTTACTTCCAACCCTAATAGACATTTTCTCACAATGGTGCTAGATTAATTTAATGAATTTGAATTCCTGGAATTCTCTGAATCTTCTTCTGAGTGTTATTATAAGTAAATATAAATGATATGTTTTTAGGAAAGCACTTTATATGACTGGAAATTCCAACATAGCTGACTTCTGGTCATCTACATTGAAAAGCTGCATTAGATGGTGTTTACACATTATTGTTTCTCTTTTTCCAGCCATGATCATTTTAGAAAGGCTGTAATTTGTGTCTGTACACTTAATGATACATCAAAGAAATTCACAGGGAAGCACAAACACTGTTAAATTTTATAATGTCTGTGACACCTTTTATAGGTTTTAACTAGTAGATAAAAGAATGCCAAAGGCACACACCTATTATTAATTCTTACAGATACTTTATACAGCAAAATGTATTTATTACAATATATATATATATATATATATATATATATATATATACATACATACATAGCACACTTAACTAAAGGAAATGTTAATAGTGTAAGAATTCGCATACCTTTCCACTGGCATTTCAGTGTTAACTTTAAGAAAATTTCACTGGTGTTTCTTCAAAGCTCATCTTTTTATATTTTAATCTGAAGGAACACTTTAGAGACTTTGCAAGCTGAGCTACTACTGGGAAGTTATCGACACCTCAAGAGGAGTAGATAACTTCCCCTGGGAGAGGAATATCACCAAGGTAGGGTGCTTGGCAACACCCCAGACCACCAGTTTAAAAGGACTGCAAATCCCTCCCTTCCCCCAGTCAAAATGCTTTGGTGGTTTATGGGGCAACCCCTGACTACCCTCTGTAACCCCACTCAGCCCACAAATTAATTAGAATATAATGAAGCATAATCCACATTACTCATGTTTCAACCTATCCCCCTTTACAAAAATGTCCCTCTCCTTCAGAAAGCTTAACTTCTATTCCTTGCACTAGGCGTACTCTATAAATCCTTGGAGTCTTCAGGGCTAATAATGATCCCCCTTCATTATTGCCCCTCACATGGGCAGGGCATGGGGCACTTAGGGTCATGGGGTACCATTTTGAATAATGGGAGGTATAAGGAAGAACCTGAAGGGGAGTGGAGAGAATGGGAAGAACTGGGAAGGGAAAATAGAATGATGTGTCAAGAGTAAGTGGGAAGCAGAGTAAGCTAAGGGTTGATAGGGAGTGTTATAGGCAGAAGAGTAAAAAAAACTATCTCTCCCCAAATATAAACGGGTATAGGCTGGGGGAGAGATGTGGATAGGCTGGGGGAAGAAGTGAGAGTGGTGATGGCTAAGAGATGGAGGGGAGGGGAAGCATGATGTGGATGGACAAGAAAGAGTGTGGTGTGGATAGACTACAGGAGGAGGATAGGATAAACTTCTAAACTGGAGCTGGGAAGCAGAATCACTGGGACTTCCTAGTCCATATTACCTGCTCTGCTTGTTACATTTAAATATGGGCTGATCGGTGACACACGCAATCTGCCATGATGTTTTTTCTCCTTTTTCTACTGGGGACAAGGATTAACTTGTACTGAGTTCACGAATTCAGCACCACTGACCATTTTCAAAAGTTGACTCCTATGGATCAATTCCAATATGAATCAGATGTTTTGGAGAAAGTGAGCAGCCATAAGAACTATGTTCAAAGAATTGTTACCTATCAAGGGAAAGCAGAATTCCATGGCACTTAAAGTTTAGGAACTAACATGTATTTTACTAAACATTGAATCCAAAAAGTCTAAGTGAATAACATGTTTAAGAATAAGATGGGATGAAAGGAATGGATTCTATTGCCTTTCCAGCAGTAACCATTTAAAATGCAGGTAATCCTCAACAAGGTGTGAATGTCACAAATTGTAGAAGTGTATCAACGTTTTCATTGAAGTCAATATTGAACTTAATGAATACCCAATCAATGGCTAATTTCATCAAACAGAATTTTAAAGGATCCCAAGATCACAAAAATGTTATTCTCATAGGTATCCAGTAATTCTTCAATAGATAGAATTCAAACAACAAAATCATTTATCTTCTTCAATATGATGCTTTCACACTATGTTGGTGACCTCAGCAGTGCTCATTGCTAAAGTTTTGAATATAGCAATGTACCCAGCACCCACCTCTTCATTGGTTCACCCGATAACTACTGTTAAATTATTTATACTTTATCAATTATTTCACTTATCTTTTTATTTCAAACCCAGGGGTTCTGTTGTGAATATGCATGAGTATGACTGGATTGTGGGTATTCGTAAAACATCAGCATTGAATTGCTCTGAGCTGAAGTTCTAGAAGGGAGATGTTGATTTAAGAAGATATATTGAGGGGCTGCTAATCCAGGGTAACTCAGTGACAGCTGCATGTGAGCTGAACTGATCTTTGCATACATTTAAAGCACTTCAGAGTGAAATCTTAATTTATTGGTCTACTTTCAGAGTCACATTCATTGACATTAAAATTTAACATGCTACTAGATTTTTTTGTAATATTAGACTGTTAATGTTGTTTAGGCCACTGCTAGTGATGGCATACTAGACTTGCTATTGTTACAGCCTGGGTGACTGGAGGGCTTTAGACCAGGCAAAGGTTATGGGGCAGGAGCAAAACTCCAGATTCATGACCCCTGAGGCCATGTTGTGTTTTTGTGTGGGGGGGGGGGGGGGGATGAGGGGGAGGGAGGAGCTAACTCTGAAGGCTCTATCTTCTGTGGGATGCAGTCTTCTTCTGGCTGCACCGATTCATTCTCTCCTCATGCATGCTACAGAGTTCACCGCTCAGACCAGCCTCTGAACAAAAAGAAACACTATTTATTATTGTGATTTCATCAAAGCGAAAAGACCAACACAAGTGGAGGTGTATTTTCAAAGCACTCAGACTTACAAAGTTACGTGGAGGGGCATTTTTGAAAGAAACGTCTAAGTTGGGATTTGGACGTCTTTGTAAAACGTCCAAATCCGGAGGTGGGGAAAAGCGTATTTTCAAAAAAAGATGGACGTCCATCTTTCGTTTCGAAAATACCAAGGACGTCTTTAGATTTGGACGTGCTTGAGTTTCGGTGATTTTCCAAATCAAGGACGTCCATGTCAAAAATGTCCAAATGTATGCCATTTGGATGTGGGAGGAGCCAGCATTTCTAGTGCACTGGTACCCCTGACACGCCAGGACAGCAATTAGGCACCGTAGGGGGCACTGCAGTGGACTTCATAAAATGCTCCAAGGTACATACCTCCCTTACCTTGTGTACTGAGCCCCCCAAAACCTACTACCCTCAACTGTACACCAATACCATAGTCCTTACGGGTGAAGGGGAGCACCTACATGTGGGTACAGAGGGTTTCTGGTGGGTTTTGGAGGGCTCGCTGTTTCCTCCACAAATGTAACAGATAGGGGGGTATGGACCTAGATCTGCCTTTCTGAAATGCACTGCACCCACTAAAACTACTCTAGGGACCTGCATGCACTGTCATGGGCCTGAGTATGACACCTGAGGCTGGCACGTAATATTTTTAATGATGCTTTTTTTGGGTGGGAAGCATTAGTGACCACTGGGGAGTAATGGGAGGTCATCCCCGATTCCCTCCAGTGGTCATGTGGTCATTTTGGGCACCTTTTTCTGCGTTATTCATAATAAAAACACGTCCGGGTGAAAATGTCCAAGTGTTAGACACGGACATCTCTACTTTTTTCGATTATGGGTCAAAAAAACGCCCAAGTCCCACCTTCCCACGCCTCCAATACACCCCCTTAAAATTTTGACATCCTTGCAACAGACTTCAGTTGGAGACGTCCAAAATTGGGTTTCGATTATACCGATTTGGACGTTTCTGAGAGATGACGTCCAAGTTCCAATTTATGTCAAAAGATGGACGTCCATCTCTTTTGAAAATGTGCCTAATAGTAACCTAAGGAACTTTGTAAGTCTAAGTGTCCTGGGTGTGCAATTAGATGAGAGACTTACTTTCTGTCCCCACAACTCTAAAGTTATTTGTAGCTGCTTTTTCACATTGAAGATGCTGTATTCTGTTCCTCATCTTTTCACAGTTCAGGTTCTTCATGTTCAGCTCTATTTGTACATACTCACAGATATTGACTACTGTAGTTCTCTATTTCAGGGACTCCCTAAAAAAGACATCCACTGACTACAATTGATCTAAAATGCAGCCGTACGCCTTCTTAATGGGGCAACATGCTATGAATCTGTCACCCCTCTCTGTCATGTAGAGCATTGGTTACCTGTCTCCTTTCAGATTTCCTTCAAACTGCTACTACTAATTCATAAGATTTACCATTCTGGCCAGCCCCCATATCTTTTACAGTACTTGATTCCCTACCACCCTTTGCGAGCATGTTGGCCCTCTCACTTCGCAACCTCCATCTCTCTGCCACACGTAGGTGAATATTCAGTGTGATGAACCCCCAGCTCTGGAATGCTCATTGATTAGAAACCTTGTCACTTACCTTCAAAGTCCAACTCAAGACTTACCTATTTGCCAAGGTTTTCAACCTTGGCAACACCTCGCTACCTGCTGGTCTGACATTGATTCCTTAATGGTATCCAACCTTTCCAACCTCTTCATCCTCTCCTTCCCTGGTTTCCTGTACTCTACCTAACCCTTTTATGGACATTCTTTCCTTTGCTTACTCTATTTTTTTTTTTTTTAGTTTATGGAGTTCCTTTCTGTTTCTATTATTAATTATTGAACTTGTACTGTAAACCACCTTGATGGATTCCCCTCCCCCCCCACACATCCCAGTTGGTATATCAAACTAACTAATAAACTTGGAAATGTAGAGGTAGAACTAAAAAAAAAAAAAGATGTTCTATGAAAACATTGTAGGGTTCCTCAGCACTTTATCTCTTTCGTCCTTGTGGTTCTTCTGATCATCTTCTTCCTCACCATAGGTTTCTTCTTCCCTGGGGAACTGTAACATACAGTCCCTTCTTCTCCTCCAACTTAAGGCTCTACAAAACACAGGCCCCCTGTGGAATCCCTGTTTTAGGCAACTTTCAACCTAGCAAACCCTCACTGTGTGGTCTCGCTCCCCTTTTTGGCTCTGGTTGCTCAGCTGCAAGGTAAAGACTTCTTTGCAGGATTTCCCTTTCCTGTCCCAGGTACATCCCAGTCTAGCAAGACCTTATTGCAGGGTCAAGGTTCTCCTCCCCCCTGAGTCTTGGCTGCCTCTCAGTAGGATGAAGGGAGAAAAGGAGACCCTCTAACACCTCCTTACTAGGAGTCATATACTACTCTATTACATCACTGCAACACATCTCCTTTAAGCATATCATACCAAATACTCCTTCAAACATAGAGATCCTGAGGGAGAGCAGTTATCATTCAAAGGTTGCAGGCACACCTCTCCTCTGGGAAGAGAGGTTGTCAATTACAGACAGCAACTTTACTGGTAAATATTCTATGGCTGGCTAATTTAGACTGGATATTCAGTACCAGGCCCTATCGAGGCAAAACAATTTTTGATGGTGCATGGAAGTTATTCAGATACAGCTGATATTCAGTGCTACACTTTCATAACTAACTGGCATAGTTAGGACTGCCTTTTGCGGTCCTACATGACTGTTTAGCTATATGGACACTGCCACTGAATACTGCTGGTGCCCACATAACACCTGGGCTCCTCCCTGATTCCACCCCTGGATTGCCCTAGCACTAACCAGCAACTGTTGCGGTGGACAAATTTGATATTCAGCTGCACCACCCAGTTAAATTCTGATGAACAGTGGCACCCGGGCTGCCCAGCACAATTTAACCAGCCAGGAAAACTAGTGAGGGGATAACCTCCCTACACCAGACATTTCTTGGCATGTGTAGCAGCCCATGGTTATCACTACCGTAGCACACAATTCTACCTTATATCTCACATCTGTATCTCTTTGGTAACCTCTTTTGCATGCTTTGATATTTGCACTGACTCCTGATTATGAATTATTGTGTCCTCTCTGTTTCCATCTAGTAGAATAGCACGGATACAGTGTTTTCTGCTTATGTGTGACAGAATGTAATAAATAAGGATAAGTTCTTTCTTTGTACTGTTGTCAAACATGTTTGGGTAAGCATATGCTATAATTATATGTTGAAAAAAAGATAAATGTTGTGAAGCAAAACTATTTTAAATTATGCATTATCAGATTTTTTTGCAGTTAACCATATAATAAATCAAAACCAATAAGCCAAAACAATCTATGAGGGGCAAATATTTAGTCAGGTGGTATATGGACATAGTGGGGATAAGCCACATGCTAACAATGCACACATAACAGATTTTAAGAATCTACAAAGAACTCTCATACTTCCATTGGCCAGCTATGCTGCCATGGGTAGAAAAGGACAATACCCAAAACATACATGAGAGACAGAGATAACGCCAAAATTACCAACAAGAATAACTCTCTGATAATATATCTATGTCAATGTTTTTATAATAAATTGTGGTGTGATACTTCATAGGACACCCCTTTTAACTAAGCACAATCCCAAGACTGTTGTTGCTATTTAAATAGTCCTACTTGCCTGGTTATCTATGCAGCCACTGGCACCGAGTATCACCATTGCCCACATAACTCCGTCATCAGACCACCCTGGCACTGCCCGGACAATGCAGGTGTAGTTAGAGAGGATATTCAGCGGCACTGCCAGGTGTAGCTCAGTATCTCCTCCTGAGCCATTTAGCTTGATTTAACCAGGCAAGAGCATCCGCCTGCATGGTTATATTATTTTGAATATGGGGCTCATAGTTGTTAGAGAAGGCAGGAACAGCAAAGAAGAAACCGCTTTGCAAATAAGCACCATAGCTCACTTATTAGCCTAATTATTCCCACTTATGTGTCTTAAACTGTCTCACTTATATGAACACCTGTTTCTCTCCTCAGCCCTCACACAGGGTCCCTTTTACAGTGCCGCGCTAGAGCTACCACAGCGTTGGCATGCCCCAATCTGGTACTACCGCCAGGTCGTCGCAGGAGCCGGTGGTAGTGCCGCCCCCACCATGCACCATTTCTGGCATGATGGAATTTCGGTTAGCGGCAGGTTAGCGCGGGAGCCCTTACCACTTCCTAAATAGGTGTCAGTAAGGGATTCCCTGGAAATGGCTGCATGGCAAAAGTGAAGTTACTGCACAGCCATATCCTTTTTTTGTCTTTTACCGCTGTAGTAAAAGGGGCCTTGGCATGTGGAAAATCCACATGCCAACACTACTGCAGGGACACCGCAGCTTCGTAAAAGGGGCCCATATTGTGTGGAACAAGCTATTATTGCTAGAGGTTTGATTAGTGCTAAGCTATATCTTTTGTAAAAAAAATTCAAAATGATACCATATATAAAAGTATTTCAGTAAAATCACCACAATGGGAGACATCTTTAGTTGGTTTCTATCTGTGCTAGGAATGGCAAAATTGGTGGACTAATAATGGGTTGCTGTTAGAATGGTGGGCTATTGTTCATTACTACTACTACTACTATTTAGCATTTCTATAGCGCTACAAGGCATACGCAGCGCTGTACAAACATAGAAGAAAGACAGTCCCTGCTCAAAGAGCTTACAATCTAATAGACAAAAAATAAATAAAGTAAGCAAATCAAATCAATTAATGTGAACGGGAAGGAAGAGAGGAGGGTAGGTGGAGGCGAGTGGTTACAAGTGGTTACGAGTCAAAAGCAATGTTAAAGAGGTGGGTTTTCAGTCTAGATTTAAAGGTGGCCAAGGATGGGGCAAGACGTAGGGGCTCAGGAAGTTTATTCCAGGCGTAGGGTGCAGCGAGATAGAAGGCGCGAAGTCTGGAGTTGGCAGTAGTGGAGAAGGGAACAGATAAGAAGGATTTATCCATGGAGCGGAGTGCACGGGAAGGGGTGTAGGGAAGAACGAGTGTGGAGAGATACGGGGGAGCAGCAGAGTGAATACATTTATAGGTTAGTAGAAGAAGTTTGAACAGGATGCGAAACGGATAGGGAGCCAGTGAAGGGTCTTGAGGAGAGGGGTAGTATGAGTAAAGCGACCCTGGCGGAAGATGAGACGGGCAGCAGAGTTTTGAACCGACTGGAGAGGGGAGAGGTGACTAAGTGGGAGGCCAGCAAGAAGCAGATTGCAGTAGTCTAAACGAGAGGTGACAAGTGTGTGGATGAGGGTTTTGGTAGAGTGCTCGGAAAGAAAGGGGCGGATTTTACGGATGTTGTAAAGAAAGAAACGACAGGTCTTGGCGGTCTGCTGGATATGAGCAGAGAAGGAGAGAGAAGAGTCAAAGATGACCCCAAGGTTTCGAGCTGAGGAGACAGGGAGAATGAGAGAGCCATCAACAGAAATAGAAAACGGGGGGAGCGGGGAGGTGGGTTTGGGGCTAGGCATGAAGTGGGGCTTGAAAGGTTTATTTGTAATGAGTGAGGGTGGGGTGATGGGGTAGTAGTTTGAGAGTGGTTGCACATTCAAAACCCATCTTACAAGAAGTTAAATAAATCCTAATAAATAAATACATAAATAGGTTTTAGTTTGCTATGCATTAGGGGGCAGTTCTATAAAGGTTGCTAGGAGTACCTAAATTTAGCTCGGCTGCTTATGCTTGCTGTATGGGAGGTGTAAGTGGGCACACCTCTATACACCCCCTTTGCAACTACATACTAGAACACTTGGAGGGATATTTTTGAAAGAAGGTCAAAGTCAGAATTGGGACATCCTGCTCATAAAGTCCAAAAACTTTGTCCATCTCATAGCCATTTTCAAGCAGGATAAATGTTGAGAACACCAAAAAATGTCTGTCTGATATCGTTTGTACAAAAATGGCCACACAGATGTCCTTGCAAAGCAGAGGGGCAGCCTAGTGGTCAGTGCAGTGGATTTTAAACAATGTTACTCAGGTACAAACCCCACCTTAATTCCTTTATATGTTATTGTGAGCCCTCGAGGAACAGATAAAAACCTACTTACCTAAAGGTTCATCATTATAATAGCCATCATGTTTGCAGGTGTCATATATTCAGGTACAGTAGGTATTTCTATGTTACAGGAGGGCACATATATTTGTACAGAAATAAATCAGTTAACGTTGGAGTCACAGGAACAAGATGGCGTTCAGAAAGGAAGTTGGTTCCTGAGCTCCCGACCTCTGCCTAAGCTTGCGGTGGTTTAAGCCTTACCCGATAACATCATGAGAAAAAGGAAGGGGAAAACGGTAATGCCAACCTCCTCGGGCCCTGTTAACTTCACTCCCCGTCAGCTGACGCTTGAGAGTTTTGGAGTTCAGAGACTGGAGCCGCAGACGCCCACGATAGTTCTGACATTGTTTCGCCGGACTACAGCATAGAAGGGGTCTCGCTGAGCCCGCCTTCATTTACTGCCCCTCCACGACCTGGAACTATGCTTGCATTAGGAGCACTGCCTGAAGGGCGGACCAAAGTGCCTAGCCCCCAGGCTGCGAGAGGAGGGCCTATGACAATGCCAACCCCAGAGGTGATCTCTACCAGGAAAGATGGGGTGGAAAACCCCGTCTCTGCCAGTGTTTCAGGGAAAGTATCCGTGGAGCTTCGTGGAGTGGTCAAACCAGCAGTAATTACTTTAGAGAACCTATGGGATGCCATCCAGAGTATGAACAAGAACCTGATCCAGGTAACTGATATCTTAAAAGAAGATTTATCTTCTGTTAAATCTTCTCAAGTTCTTATGGCTTCCCAAGCTCAAAAAAATGAAGAGAAAATTGAGACTTTAGATGGTGAACTAAAATCTTTGCAAAACCTAACAAGTCTAATAATAAAAGATAAGGAGATCCTGGTTTAAAAAGTTGAATATTTTGATAACCAGGCAAGAAAGAATAATTTTCCTAAAGCACCTCTAATACCACCTATAGACACGCTTAAGAGGTACTTTGAAGAAGTCTTAAAAATTCCTACAGAAAGCTTTCCTCCGGTTGTCAAGACCCAATACATACTTGGAGTAAAATCGGCAACGTCAGATCCTTTACCTGATTTGAATATAACAGCTTTTTTGAAAAACTCTTTAGAGACTGTTACACAAAGATTGACTTTACTAGTTTCCTTTGCTTTCGAAGTTGATAGGAATAATGTATTTTGTCTATATTTCAAACATATGCAAGCCAATTTTCTGGGGGGAAAAATTCAGATTTATCCGGATCTAAATAGAGATACACAGAAGAGAAGGCGAGAGTTTTTGGCCTTAAAACCGAGGACTCTTGCCTTAGGAGGCACATATATCCTGAAGTACCCATGTAGATGCCTGGTAACAATTAATAATGTTAGTTATGTTTTCCTGGACCCCCCCAAAATTGGCTGAATTTATATTTTCCAAGGAAAGGGGAAATGTTCAACCCTGAATGATCTCATAGGATGCTGTTTGTACCTGCTAGTGGGCGTATAACGCTCACCCCTCTGAGTGATTGCTTTTCTTTTTCCTAGACAGCTGAGGTGGGTTCCATCCCCGCTGTGTTTTCTTTTTTTTTTTTCCTTTATCTTGTTCCCAAACTATGGTGGTCAATATGTATACGAATATTTCTTGTCTCTTTAATTTAAATGAAGGGAAATTTATTTCTGTTGTAATTCATTTCTAAATCCAGCATTTATATTGATATGAAAGTACCATTTTGAAAATTATAAATAAATAAATTTAAAAAAAAAGTTGGAGTCACATTTGGGTCCTGTTGTTCAAAGTCCACTGCACTGACCATTAGGTTACTTTTTACACTTGCCTGCTGCTCTGTTAGGAATGGTCATAATACCTGAAGCTGTCATATAGCCTGTCACTTTCACTTCTTGGGGGGATAGAAGGGGGGTCAGTAACCACTGGGAGATTAAAGTGGGTTCATGCCTTCATCCCTCCATTGGACAGATGCTCAATCAGGGCACCTTTTCGTACCCTGGATGTAATTGAAACAGGTCTAGATAAAAATGGTCGTTTCTTCCCATGATAGGTGTCCTAATTTTGGGCCCACCCTAGTCCCATCCAAAAACGCTTCTAACACACTACCTTGCTATTTGGATAAACTGCAGTGTAAAACATCCAAATGCTGCCTTTCGAAAGTCATAATTTGGACATTTTTGTCAGATGGAGGGTTTTTTTTTGGCTATTTTGAGACGTCTGTCTGCTTCAAAAATGAGTGCCTTAAGCAGCAAGTTATAGAATAGCACCTGAGTGCACTTAAGTACCTCACTGCCATTTCACCTCGGTTTTGGTGCTTAACTTTGATTTGAGCACCAAATGTTATGGGCCTAATTGGCACCTAAGTTTTGGTACACTGTCCAGCTTATAATCGAAAGACAAAAACGCCTATATTGCAACCTAAATCGGGAGATAGGCGTTTATCTCCCAAAAACGAATAACGCGGTATAATCGAAAGCCGAACTTGGACGTTTTCAACTGCACTCCATCGCAGAAGTGTACAAAGTTGACGGGGGCATGTCGGAGGCGTGGTTATCGGCCGAGGAGAGATGGGCGCCTTTCGCCGATAATGGAAAAAAAGTATGCGCTTGTAGCTAGAATTTAGGGCACTTTTCCTGGACCCTGTTTTTTCACGAATAAGGCCCCCAAAAGTGCCCTAAATGACCAGATTACCACCAGAGGGAATCGGGGATGACCTCCCCTGACTCCCCCAGTGGTCACTAACCCCCTCCCACCACAAAACATGATGTTTCACAACTTTTTATTTTCACCCTCAAATGTCATACCCACCTCCCTGGCAGCAGTATGCAGGTCCCTGGAGAAGTTGTTAGTGGGTGCAGTGGACTTCAGGCAGGTGGACCCAGGCCCATCCCCCCCTACCTGTTACAATTGTGCTGCTTAATGCTTAGTCGTCCAACCCCCCCAAACCCACTGTACCCACATGTAGGTGCCCCCCTTCACCCCTTAGGGCTATAGTAATGGTGTAGACTTGTGGGCAGTGGGTTTTGAGGGGATTTGGGGGGCTCAAACACACAAGGGAAGGGTGCTATGCACCTGGGAGCTCTTTTACCTTTTTTTTTTTTTTTTTTTTTTGTAAAAGTGCCCCCTAGGGTGCCCAGTTGGTGTCCTGGCATGTGAGGGGGACCAGTGCACTATGACTCCTGGCCCCTCCCACGAACAAATGCCTTGCATTTATTCATTTTTGAGCTGGGCGCTTTCATTTTCCATTATCACCGAAAAACAAAAACGCCCAGCTCACAAATTGTCGAATAAAACATGGACGTCTATTTTTTTCGAAAATACGGTTCGGTCCGCCCCTTCACGGACCCGTTCTCAGAGATAAATGTCCATTGAGATAGACGTTTTCATTCAATTATGCCCCTCTGTATAGAATTAGGGGGTGGACCTACATGTAGAGCAAAAAGGCTCACATGCACAGCATAGAGCACTGATATTCTACATGCAGCTTATACAAAGAAGCCCTGATATTTGGCGCTTCTACTTATAACTATCTGTATAATTATGCATATATATGTATATGAATAGCGCTGCTGACTATACTAAGACGCGGTGAGCCTCGCGATTTCCTTTGCAACAAAATGCCAAAACAAAGAGGGAGACTAGCGGTCAGAGCCTCCCCACTACCTCCTTCCTTACCTGGACCTATGGATTGATTCGTGAGACCACAGGGAGCTGGTCAAAATGGCGGTACGTTTCCAGTAGGGAACGCCGGCAATCGGGAACTTTCAGCTTCCGCTGGTTTTGAAACCACCTTGAGTCCCGCCAAGCGTACTCCTCCTCCCCAGCCGATAGGCGCGAGTTCCTATCTCTCTGAATCAGCGGAGTCCCCCTTGGAAGGTTTCATGGGCCCCGAAGAAAGTCGAGGAGAGGCTTCGCTTCTATCTGAGAAGGGAACAGAGGGTTTTGAACCCTTGGAACCGCCACGGAGTGAGGGGAGAGGAACTGAGGGTCAAAGTGAGATTCGTCTGCAGTCTTCTGAAAGGTTTCTAATTCCTAAAGAGTTGGTGGTAAAACCAAAAGAAGTGACATTGGAAGCCTTATGGGACTTGGTTTCTAATCTGGGTCAAACTTTTCTTAAGCAGATAAATGATGTTTCACCAAAGGTAAAGCAGTTAGAAATGGATTCTCAAAAATGAGAAGAGGAGATTAAGAATATAAATGACAAAGTTGAAAAGCTAGATCAGAGAATTATGAAAATTGAAGCTTTACAACCTACAATGATAAAAGACAACAAATCTCAGGTTAAAAATGGAGACTTTTGACAATTATATTAAAAATCATAACCTGAGGCTTGTTAATTTTCCCAGAGTAAAAACTATTGCTCCTTTTGATATGCTAAAACGTTATATGCGGGAAATTTTGGATATACCGGAACAGAACATACCGCCATTTACATAGGCGGTCGGTGGCCCAACTGTTTGGGGAGGCTAAAGAGGGCGGGGTTAGGGGTGGGGCCAGGGGTGGAGCTTAAATCCATAATTGTCTGATACCACACAGAAAAAAAATAAAATTCACAATTAATACCTTTTATTAAATTTAGATATAAGCTATGTATCATATGTCAAAGAATAAAGTGGTTGCTCAAAGCATATACTAACCACAATCGCTCAACTGCAAAACACTATGCACAACTTTGTGCAAAAACACACTCAGAACCTTACTGTACCATAAATATTACACTGGGCAGACCCCAATACACCAATATACCACCTATATGGAAAATGCAGACCATCAACAATATGAAACAAGGGATCATAATATCATGATACATGTAGAGTCACAAAACACTCTAATTCATGTTTAATGTTTAATGTTTAATGTGGGATAAAATGCCATAAATAAGTAAATAAATATATGTTGAGCACCTAATTCTCAAAGTGGACATATTCCAAACACTATAATGAAAATAAAATGATCTTTTCTACCTTTGGTGACTTTGTTTTTCTGATCATGCTGGCCCAGTATCCAATTCTGCTGCTATCTGTCCTCTTAACTCCGTTTCCAGGGCATCCTTTCCATTTATTTCTTTACTTTCTGCCTTTCTTCTTCATTTCTTGCCCTACATCCGTAAGTAAAAGCTGGGTCCTCCACAGACTTGACTCTAGTGTATCCAGCTTCTGCCTATTTTCTTCTTCCATGTGCAGTTTTTCTCTCTTCCTTTTCCCTCATCTCATCTCCTTCCTCACTCTTCCCTCCCCTCCATCCATATCCAGCAACCCTCCTCTCCCCTCCATCCACCCATGTCCAGCAACCTTCCTTATGTACGGTGCAAAATATACAGATAGCAGATTTTAATTCCCAAAGCTGACAAATTTCAATCAATAAACGGAAAATAAAATTATTTTTCTACCTTTATGCCTGGTAATGCTATTTTTCTAAGCATAGTAGTCTCATTCTCTCTCTGTATCCCTTAGATCACTGTCCAGGGCCTCCTGTTCATTTGCCATGTTATATTTTCTCAATTTCTTCCACTCAGACATTGATTTTTTTCATGCTCATCTTCCCCCAATACATTTTTTGCCTCTCAAACTTTATCCCTCTTTTTCATCCTCCAGTCTTCCAGCTCCCTCTTTTTACTGCTTCTATAAAGCTCTGCATCTCTTTCCCCACCCATTTCTAACATCTCCCCTCTCTCCTTTCCACTGATGCCAAGCATCTCTCCTTTCTTCCCTTCCTTCTTGCCCAGCATCTCTTCCTGGTTTTCTCTTCCCCCTTCCTTCTTGCCCAGCATCTCTTCCTGGTATTCTCTTCCACCTTCCTTCCTAACCAGCATCTCCCTGATTTCTCTTTCCACCTTCCCTCCTCTCCAGCACCACCCCCTGATCTTTCCTCCCACCTTCACTCCTCTGTGCCCAGCATGTCACCCTAATCGCCCTTTTTCTACCCTCCTCCATGCCCAGCATGAACCTCCCATTTCCTTTCTCACATTTCTCCATGCCCAGCATGTCCCACAATCTCCCCTTCCATGTTCCCCAATCTTCCTTTCCACTGTCCATGCCCAGAATGTTTCCCAATCTCTCCTCCCCCATTCCTCTGTGCACAGCATGTCCCTCAAATCGATCTCGCTTCTACTCTCCTCCCAGCTCTGATCTGGCAGTGACTCTTCTCTCCCCCTGCCCCGCCCCCCCCCGGTCTCTTCGCTCTCACCCATCCGCGTGCTCAATCGTTATTAAAGCCTGAGGCGTTCTTCCTCCGACGCCGGCGAATTGGCGATGCACATACCAGCCTTAATCTGCTTGCGTCGGAGCCTCTCCCTTGGACACATCCCGCCTCCTCTAATTCAACTTCCTGTCTTACGCAGAGGCGGGATGCGTCCGAGGGAGAGGCTCCGACGCAAGTAGATTAAGGCTGGCTATGTGCATCGCTGATTCGCCGACGTCGGAGGAAGAATGCCTCAGGCCGGAGACGGAGTGACCACGCGGATGGATGGGTGAGAGCGGGGGGGGGGGGGGCGGCGGCGACGGTGCAAAGACTTGCGCGGGGGGGGGGGGGAGGCAGAGACCACCGGTCACTGCAGCATTTAAGAGCAGCCAAGGGAAGTCCACGATTGGCCTGGGGAGGCTTAGCCTCCCCAAGCCTCTTATATGGGGCATCTATGGCCATTTACCTTGGCATATTATATCCCAGGAAAGGAACAGAATCATTTAGATGAAAATCCTATTGATGTCTCTCTTTTGCTTGAAACCTCTGACACTGAACTTGCAACAGCCTCTACTTTGGTGGCGACTGTTGCACTATTACCTGACAAAAACTGGATTTTCCATATGTTTTTCCGAAGTAAAGATAAACCCTTTTTGGGTTTTAAAATCTTATTATTTCCCGACGTTTCAAAAGAGACACAGTGGTGGAGAAAGCAATTTTTGCTCCTTAAGCCTTGGTACTGCACTTGGGGGGGTACCTTTTTTATTTATTTTTTATTTTTTTATTTTTTTTTATTTTAAAGATAGTTTAATATACATAATATTCAAACAAGAATAATAATACACAATAATGAAATATCATAAGGAAAAGAAAAAAAAAAGGAAAAATTAACACATTTCCATCATCCACAATTTTACAAGAAATGATCCAAGAATTTAGAAAATTATCAAGCTATGAATGAAAATCCCATGCTTTTAAACAAATCTATTTAAATCAAAGACTGCGCCTTGCCTTGTAGGCTCACTCCAAGTTGCTATACAGTGTTACATTCAGGTCTAAAGTTTCACAACAACACTGTCTTTACTTTTAAGAAAATTATCCAACTGATTAGGTTAAAAAAATTGGTATTGCTTAGTGTGGAGTAAAATCCTACACACACAAGGAAATTTCAAAAGAAAATTTGCTCCCAGGGCTATTGCCCTTGACCGCAAAGCAAGAAATGACTTACGTCGCTTTTGGGTTTCCTTGGATAAATCCGGGAAAACCCGTACTTTTGAACCTAAAAATAAAGAATTCAAATGTCTTAGGGAAAGTCTGAGAACTGCATCTCTATCTAATTCTAGTGCAAAGGTCACCAACAAAGTGATTCTTTGGGTGACCACCTCCAAAGAAGATTCCAGGAAGGCCGTTAAGTTCATTGGATTTTGAGGGTTTAAATTTTCTGGGACTGGCCCAGTGCCTTGAATATAATATGCCCTTGTAATCGGTGGCAATGAAGTCTCGGGCATTCCCAGAATATCAACTAGATATTTCTTAACCATTTGTACAGGTGATATAAGAGGTGATTTTGGAAAGTTTATGATACGTAGGTTAAGTCTCTTGGTTTGATTTTCCAAATATTCCATGCGCTTAGAAGCAAAGTTCCTTTCTTTAATTAAAGATTGTTCCACAAGTTCCATTTTTTCAACTTTTTGAGAGAGGCTTTTTACTTCAGTCGCATGAACCTCATTTATTTGAATTTGTTTTAATGCAGCTTCAGCTAAAACTTTAATAGTTTCTGTATTCTTTGAAATAGCTGATTGTAAAGTTAAGAGAGTTGTGGAATTTAAGTCCCAAAGTGACTCTAGGGTCACTACAGCAGGTTTTTCAAAATTCCTCTCATTAAATACCAGGGGAGACGCTTGAACAACTCGTTCCAGGGTACTCACAAGTGCAGAATCTGCCACAGGAGCTGGTTTCTGCTCTGGCTCATCGGGTTGTTCAGGAGATGTTCTTTCTGCCTCCGTCAGGTTCCCTCCCTGCTCGTTCCCTTCACCTCTTCAGGCGGATGCTGCAGGACTTGACTGGAAGCTCTCACTTCCTGGTTGAGGAGGTGCTGCACGAAAGACAGGGCTAAGAGAAGCCCCGTCGCCACTGTCGGTCAGCGCAGAAGTGCTGACACCAGCTACAGGAGTGGAAGTCAACCCGGCACCAGACGCTATTCCAAAGTGTTCAAGCGTCGACTGGGAGAGCGGAGGTCTACCGCCAGGGTCCAAGGGAACATCCCTGACTTTCCCTCGTCGCTTGCCCATCTCAACAACGGGTAAGGAAGCTCTCTCCAGATCAGCTGAGCGCAACTTAGATCGCGTCCGTTAGCGCTAGCCTCTTATACGGGGCGCCTATGGCCATTTACCTTGGCATATTATATCCCAGGAAAGGAACAGAATCATTTAGATGAAAATCCTATTGATGTCTCTCTTTTGCTTATAACCTCTGACACTGAACTTGCAACAGCCTCTACTTTGGTGGCGACTGTTGCACTATTACCTGACAAAAACTGGATCTTCCATATGTTTTTCCGAAGTAAAGATAAACCCTTTTTGGGTTTTAAAATCTTATTATTTCCCGACGTTTCGAAAGAGACACGGCGGTGGAGAAAGCAATTTTTGCTCCTTAAGCCTGAAATACTGCACTTGGGGGGGTACCTTTTTTAAAGATACCCCTGCAAGTGCATAATAAGGTATAGGGAAAAGAAATATGTGTTTACAGAACCTGCACACGTTTCGACATTTATAACCTCGGTGAAAATGGAGAAGCTTTAAAGAAATATCAGCTCCGCTTAGTATAGTTTGTGTTACCTTAATGTTTTTCTTTTTCTCTTTTTGATGTTCCCGATTTCTTAAAATCTTGGATTCAATTTATGGACTTGAGTGTCACTTTACCTCATTAAATATGTTAATTTTATTTTTAAATATTCTGTTAATGATGCTTTACTAAACAAGATTTGTTTCTTGTAAGATATTGATTAAATGAATAAATAAATAATAATAATAAAAAATGAATAGCGCTGCTGACCATAAGATTAATATGAAACTTCTAGATTAGA
The DNA here is from genome assembly GCF_901765095.1 of Microcaecilia unicolor. Classification (NCBI taxonomy): domain Eukaryota; kingdom Metazoa; phylum Chordata; class Amphibia; order Gymnophiona; family Siphonopidae; genus Microcaecilia; species Microcaecilia unicolor. Next base: position 54,786,496 of record NC_044037.1, read on the forward strand.
CATTTCAAATGATTCCCTGCTCAGTATTGGGCTGATATAGTTTAAACTGAGTGGGATCTTTGGGGAGGGAGAGCAAAGTAGAAATTCTTACAGATACTCCCGGATTCTATATAGTACAACTTAAGTTTTGGGCATAAATCCAGTTTTATTCTGAATTTGCACATGCAACTTAATTAGTTAGCAGGCCAATCAGTGCTGATAATTGCACTTAATAAGCAATTATTGACACCAATTGGCATTAATTAGAATTTATGCGCATAACTGTCTAAGCGTATTCTATAAAGTGATGCACCTAAATTCTAAGATGCAGATCTGAAAAGGGGTAGTGGCCATGGGAGGGGCATGGGTGGGTCATGAATTTACGCAAAGTGTTATAGAATATGCCCATTCCGTGTATAATCTTGGCGTTAGTATTTACAACAGGTTTTCATTGGCGTAAATGGCTGTGACTAAATATAGTCACTGAAAATGGGCGCTGGGTATATTCTTTAAATTACACCTAGATTTGGGTGTATTCTATAAACCATGCCTAACCTTAGACGTAGTTTATAGAATATGCCTAGGCACTTTTTTTTGGCGCTGATTTTTTTGGGCGTCATATGTAGAATCTAGTCCATAGTGGCTTGTTATCTATAAAAGTGTTGATGCATAAATAGCAGATATAACTTTATACATGTATTTTCAGTGGTGGCACATCTACATATACCGCAGCTGAATATATATTTATTTTAAATTTGCTATACCGCCTTAAATAACTAGCAGATCTAGGCGGTTTACAATCTAAAATCGTAAGAATCAAAAGGAAGAAAAGCGTGGAGGAGTGGCCTAGTTAGAGTGGTGGACTTTGGTTCTGGGGAACTGGGTTCGATTCCCACTGCAGGCACAGGCAGCTCCTTGTGACTCTGGGCAAGTCACTTAACCCTCCATTGCCCCTGGTACAAATAAGTACCTAAGCCGCATTGAGCCTGCCATGGGTGGGAAAGCACGAGGTATAAAAAAATACAATATAAATAGGAGAGGGTAAACCATTCGTTCAGACACATGTCTCTCTGTGTCAGGTGTTCAGCGCTGCATGCGTCTGGTAGCGCTATACAAATGTTAATAATAATAATTCAAAATCATATATGATAGACAGAGGTTCAGGACCTGGGAGGAAAATAAGAGATAAAAAGGAAGGGAAGAGGGGTAGGGAGGGCACTGGAAGAGCAGCAAACAGTCCTAACTTAAATTCTATGTACAACTTTACATGGATTTTTTTAAATGAATGAAGTTATAAATTAAGCACCACACTGAAAATTTACCTCTAAAACCAATCGGTTTAGTGATGTAGGCTGATCATAACCTTATTTTAAACCACCTTGATGCGTAATTTTGTGTGCGAATTGTGGTATATTAAATTGTACAAATAAATAAATAAAATATTAGAAAATAACTGTAGTATGGAGGAGTGACCTAGTGGTTAGAGCACTGGACTAACAATTTGGGAAGTCAGGGTTCAATTCCTGTTGCTACTTCTTGTGATCTTAGGCAATCCTCTGTTGCCTCAGGCACAAATTTAGATTGTATGCCCTTCAGGTACAGGGAAATACCTACAATACATGCACTAACTCACCTTAAGGTAGTACTGATAAGGTGGACGTTAAATCCAAGCAAACAACTTCTGAAGTGAAATATTATACCAGTACATTTACCCTTTGTAAAGTATCAACATATGGTTTATACAAGGCAGTTTTCATTTACTTTGCTTCTCCCAAAAAGAGCTGCAAAAATAAGGCAGATTTTAAAAGGAAATAAAATAAAAGGGAAAAATCATTTCATTAAAAAAAAAAAGAAAGCACCAAAATAAAAAAAAAGGATTTAGTTAGGGCCATGTTTACTAAACTGTGCTATAGGCGTGCTAGCGTTTTTAGCATGCACTAAAAATTAGCACACGACAATGCTAGCGCACCTTAGTAAAGGGTCCTTAGACTTGATATGTCATTCATTGTGTTCAAACAAACTAAGAGCCTCTTTTACTAAATCATGCTAGCAATTCCCAGCGCAGCAAATAAGAGGAAGCCCTTTTAATTCCTAAGGGTTTCCTCTCATTTGCCACACGAGAATCACTAGCCCAGCTTTGTAAAAGAAGCCCTAAGCTTCAGATTATTTTAAAGCTCAAGTATATTTTGCTACTTTGAACCAAAAGGTTCGGGATATGCAGATTAAAAAATGTCTAGCCGCACTAGTTGCTTCAGTGCTTCTGGCAGAATGAAACTGACTGGCACACAGTTCTGTTCCCTTTAGATGGAAAATTCAATCAGCACAGCAATACACATGTGGCAGGGCCGCAAAGCAGTTGTGTCTACTTCCTAATAAAACACATGGGGCCTCTTTTATGCACTGTGCATTCTCTCTTTCTGTCTTGCTGGATCAGTGGAAAGCCAACCATAGGGAACTGCTGCCAGCTAACTTGTGTGATACTCATTTACTGAGACGGAGGCTAGCATGGAATGAATTGGAGCCTTCTAGCTTCCTAAATCAGGGCTGAACCCTTCCCTTTACTTTCCTAACCAAGACTATATTATGATGTTGTCTTTATTGGCAATGCATAAAAAAGAGGATTATATACAACTGAGCAGGCACATGAGGAATTAACCTGGGCATCGTCTGCTCCCAGCTGAAGAAATAATATGTGAGCCACAGGTCATGTGACAATACAGATACAGCAAAAGAGGAAAATTGCAAATATGTTAAGAGAGAAGAAAAAAAAAAACAAGTCTTCCAAATATATATATTTTGTTACATTTTTACCCTGTGCTTTTTCCCACTCATGGCAGGCTCAATGCGGCAATGGAGGGTTAAGTGACTTGCCCAGAGTCACAAGGAGCTGCCTGTGCCTGAAGTGGGAATTGAACTCAGTTCCACAGGACCAAAGTCCACCACCCTAACCACTAGGCCACTCCTCCACTCTTTAAAAAGATATACTGCCAGAGATGCTTTCTTCCTTCAAAAAAATCAAAATTGCTCATTAAGCAGAAGAAACGCATCATAGAAATTTAAGGTGAAGATCCATTCCAAGAGTAGCACGTCCCACCTCAGTAACACAAACTATGAGAAACAGAACTGCCAGCATGCACTTTTCAGATACAAGACAGGCACAAATTCATCCTGTGTAAATGGGGATATGATCTGGACCACTCTATGGCCACTTTGGGATTAATTTCATAAGCAACTTAAACATGTAGAACAGCATTTTACATGTTTATAATATTGTCTAGCATATATATGTATAAAATGAGGAATCTGGAAAGCACAGCACAACTGACGTGAAATATGTGTAGGCCCTCCTGGGTCTGGAGAATGGACAAAGCAGAGGAGTGATTGGCACTTAACATGTATGTAGTGGGTCCTTTGGGTAGCTCTGAGGGTTGGGTTACAGAAGGGGTTATGAATTCAATGAAGGGTCCTAAGGGCACATGAGTGTTAACTATCACAGCACTATGGGGTCCTTTTACTAAGGCATGCTAACAGATTTACTGCTTGCTATAAGATAAGACACCCAAAGGAATATAATGTGCATCTTACCATTTAGCACAAGCTAAATCTGTTAGTGTGCCATAGTAAAAGGACCCCTGTGTGGAGACAACCTATCCTCTTTGCTGTGTCTTAAATTCACTGCACATCATCTTCTTCCAAATAGGCCAGTCATCCCAGTGGTAGGTTTAAACAATATAATTTATTGACTGGTTAAAAAAATAGCACCTCATTTTACTTCTTAAACATTACATTGAAGGCAGAAATGGAAATTGGCAAAACAAACAATAAAAAAAGGCACAGTTTCATAGGCTAGAAATGAAACTTACTAAGCCTTCTTTGCTATTCTACTTTCCTTCCTTATGAAACTCATATGGATTCTTCTCCTCGGCTTCACCTCTGTACACTTTTTGGATGATTCCTTGGTATAATTCTTCCCTCTTCTTCCTTATGGTCATGTAATGAAAGTCACACATTCTTTGGTTCCAGAAACCTACAACTGTCTGTGCTGGGACCGCTGCTTTTTAACATATTTATAAATGATCTAGAGATGGGAGTAACTAGTGAGATAATTAAATTTGCTGATGACACAAAGTTATTCAAAGTGATTTATTCGCGAGAGGATTGTGAAAAATTACAAGAAGACCTTACGAGACTGGGAGACTGGGGATCTAAATGGCAGATGAAATTTACTGTGAGCAAGTGCAAAGTGATACATATGGGAAAGAGGAACCCAAACTATAGCTACGTCATGCAAGGTTCCACGTTAGGAATCACCGACCAAGAAAGGGATCTCGGCGTCATTGTTGATGATATGCTGAAATCCTCTGCTCAGTGTGCTGCGGCGTCTAAGAAAGCAAATAGAATGTTAGGTATTATTAGGAAAGGAATGGAAAACAAAAGTGAGGGCGTTATAATGCCTTCGTATCGGTCCATGGTGCGACCGCACCTCGAATATTGTGTTCAATTCTGGTCGCCACATCTAAAAAAATATATAGTGGAATTAGAAAAGGTACAGAGAAAGGCAACAAAAATGATAAAGGGGATGGAACGAATTCCCTTTGAGGAAAGGCTGAAGCATCTAGGGCTCTTCAGCTTGGAGAAGAGACGGCTGAAGGGAGATATGATAGAGTTCTATAAAATAATGAGTGGAGTGGAATGGGTAGACGTGAATCGTTTGTTTGCTCTTTCCAAAAATACTATGACTAGGGGGCATGCGATGAAGCTACAAACTAGTAAATTTAATATGAATCAGAGAAAATATTTCTTCACTCAACGTGTAATTAAACTCTGAAATTCGTTGCTAGAGAACGTGGTAAAGGCGGTTAGCTTAGCTGGGTTTTAAAAGGGTCTGGATGGCTTCCTAAAGGAAAAGTCCATAGACCATTATTAAATTGACTTGGGGAAAATCCACTGCTTATTTCTGGGATAAGCAGCGTAAAATGTACTGAGTTTTCTGGGATCTTGCTAGGTATTTGTGACCTGAATTGGCCACTGTTGGAAACAGGATGCTGGGCTTGATGGACCTTTGGTCTGTCCCAGTGTGGCAATATTTATGTACTTATGTAACTAAAAGAGATACTGGTTTGGTACTTTCCTCCCAAAGGTCAAGACTCCCCTAATTTAAACCCAACACATCCTCCTCCACAGCTGATTATAGGCTCCTACATAGTTTTATATGTAAACACAAAGTTTCTCTCTGGCAGCTGCACGGATGGATGCCACTTTCCTTCAAATACATCACCTCTTTTCTTCTTTCCCCTCAGCCAGGTTGACTTAATGAGATCCACCTGCAACAGGATCTGAGGCTTCTCTTCCTTTAACTACAGCCTGATTTTGTGAGAAAAGAGCCTAGGTGATTGGAAAAATAGCCCCTCTTTAGGCTCGGACCTTAGCCAGCACCTCAGATCCTGCTAAGGGGGTAATGCTATAAAATAGGCACTAAAGTTTGCAGGCCTATTACACATGTAGATAATTAGAATAATGACAAATGTGCATATATATGGGCAACAAGTGTGCAGATCCAACATGTCTTAAGCAACACTGTGCAAATAGTCATCGATCCAAAATTTTAACTTTTTTTTAACTTATATTTCAAATGTAGAATAGATATAGCTACTTAGCTACCAGCAACAGTCAGAACCTTTGCCAACATGGCCAGATTTGATTTTCTTCTTCAGGGAAGAGGTCTGCTGAAACTTAATAAACAGAAGAGCAATGTACTCAAAATATTACTGTGGTAGTGTCAGCATGGTAACTGAATAGCACTTCTGCACCCATTCTCTGAGTTCATTTTCACCCCCCCCCCAAATAATGCAAACAGATGGCAAAACTAGTGCAGAATGCTTTAGTGCATGCTGCATTATGTCATTTCTTGTGCGATAAACGTGTTTTTAATGCAGCTTAATAAAAGGATCCCTAAGTTTTTAACTGCAGCATAAGGAACATCAGAGGGATTTGAACCCTGGCTCCTTTAGTTCACAGGACGCTACTCTAACTGTTGCTACTCTTCCAGGGCCAATGTGAGAAACAGTGCAATGAGAAACAATTATGCATAGTCCGACCAGAATTCCCAGTAGCGAAGGCAAAATATTTAGGAACAGACTACACAGCAAACTGGTGAGCTATTCTCTTTAGCTTTTGCGTCAGCTCATCAGTAAATATACTTCAAAACAGCTATTGCAGAAAAAATATTGTAAACACAATTAATCGTGTCAAGGTTCAGTCTTGATTCTGAAGGTATTTTCCCAGCGGATTATATGCCACTGGATCAATAAATCACATTTTAATGGTAAGGCATCCACAGCTAACATTAATGCTTCCTTTCTGAAAAGAAAAAAAGAGTTCTTTTGAATCTAACATGATTTGATTCAGTTTCAAAAACAGAATTAGAAAACAGAAATTCTAAAAACAAAGAAACAAATCCTCCCCCAACATAAAAATAGTAAATGACGGCAGGTAAAGACCTGAACGGTCCATCCAGTCTACCCAACAAGATAAACTCATTTTACATGGTATGTGATACTTTATTTGTATACCCGAGCTTGATTTGTCCTTGCCATTCTCAGGGCATGGACTGTAGAAGTCTGCCCAGCCCCACCAAACATACAAAACAAAAACAACAACAACAACAACAACAACAAAAAAAAGGTCTTGAAAGGAAAGTGCCTGATTCACAGTGCTAGCTCACAAATTAATTTGTCATTAAAATACTGTTTTTCACTGTGGACACAGTAAGGCAGAGATCAATCCATTTTATAAAGGTACTAGTAAAAAAGGCCCGTTTCTGACACAAATGAACGGGCGCTAGCAAGGTTTTCCTCGGAGTGTGTATGTTTGAGAGAGTGTATGTGAGAGTGACTGTGTGTGAGAGAGAGAGTGAATGTGCGAGTGTGTGTGAGAGAGTGAGAGAGTGAGTCTGGGTGCGAGTGTGTCTGTGAGTGAGAGAGTGTGTGTGTGAGAATAAGAGTGTGTGCAAGTGTGTATGTGAGACACAGTGAGAGAGAGAGAGAGAGAGAGTGTTTCACACAGATACAGTGTGTGCGAGAGAGTGTGTGTGAGACACAGACTCTCTGTGAGACCGAGTGTATGAGACCAAGACTGTGTGAGTGACTGTGTGACACATAGAGAGTGAATGTGATACAGTGTGAGACATAGTGTGTGAGAGTGAGAGAAAGACATTGACTGTGAGAGAGTGTGTGTGAGAGAGTGTGTGTGTGTGTGTGTGTGTGACAGAGATATCCCCCCTCTGGTGTCAGCCCCCCCCCTCCCTCTGGTGTCAGACCCCCCCCCCCCCCTGTCTCTGGTGTCTGAGCGTTACTGTGCAGGACGCTGAGCTCTGGCTGTGCTTCAAGGAACTGACCAATCCTATTTAATAGAATGCACCTCCAACATTCTGAAGCCGAGAAACCTCGTGTGGTTGGTCACTTCTGCTTGTGACGAACCCGGAAGTACGTGATGTCAATTCAGGAGATGGATACAGAGAGCAGGAATGCCTTAGCTTCAGAATGTTGGAGGTGCGTTTTATTATATAGGATGTTTTATGAAAGCACTCTTCTGTACATTTTAAGAGGACCCTTGCCAAAACAAAAATTATATTTATATTGTAATATAGCATTTTAATAAAATGCTGTCATTCTTTCATAAGATCTTTCAGCTATGTACCATGTAAACAAAAACAATTATCATCCATTTTTCATAGTTATCATTTCTGCTGAAAATAAGGACAGACAGCATTCTCTCCTGTCTCATTTGGTTGTCTGCCACAGGTGGTGTTTGTCTTACAACCTTATATAAACTATTGTAATTGTCTTTTTTTTCCTCTGGAGAGACATGATAGTGAATTAGTCAGTGGGATAAGCACTGCATTGGCTTTGATTGCAAAACTAATTTGTAAATGTTCTTATCTGAGTCACCAGAGTGGAAGCTGCTTTAGAGCTGCAGACTTTGCAAGCTAGTTACTTGTTGTCTATAGGCAGCTCCGTTTTCTCAGTAATAAAAGGCAGTTGTATGTATGCTCGGTGTTTATTAGTGTTGGGCAGAGGGTGCATGTGTAGCTTATGCAGTCTATAAACCAAACCCGATAGTAGCACCAGAAGCAGAGCCAGGTTGACGGTGCGGGGGGAGCAAGAGCAGACTTCCGCCGGCACTGGCGCACATTTTCAATGCAACACATTGAGAAAAACATAGGCGCCGGAGCTGGCAGAACTCCATTTGGTGGAGCGGCTGCTCCCCTAGCACCCCCCCTGGCTACGCCACTGAGTAGCAGCAGAGGCAGTGCATGGAACAATAGGAAGGGAGTCTGGGTGTTACCATCTAAAGAGTAAGCGATGCTGGGGGACATAGCTGACGGGGAGGTAAAGTCCTGCTAGTCAAAAAAGAAGCAGGGCAGAATAGACTGAGCAGAGCAGTGAACAGAAAGCTGAGGCTCCACCAGCTACAGTTGAACCAACCCTGGGGGACCTGTATGATATAGCTGCGGGGAGGCCTGGGTTCCACAGGTTAAATCAGAAGAGGAGATGCTACCAATGGAGGTAGAGATGTACTTTTCCAGCTGCCGTTGCTTGTTTACTGGCCTCATTATGAAAAGAAGTTTCTGGATATTTTGAGTGAAATGGTGTGGTATCCACGTTTGTCCACTTTTAAAGGTAATAAATAGAAATAAAACACAGAAAAAAATAAAATTAGATGATATCTTTCTATTTGGACTGACAATACAGTTTTTGATTAGCTTTTGAAGGAAATACGTTCTTTAGATCAGAAGTGAGCAAATGATGACATTACTGATATACCACCTAGTCCGGCTAGCGGGTCAAGGCAGTTTACAATATATGTAAAACAGAAATTACATATATCAATTTCAAAAGTGAATACCAGGCACACAAGAGCATACAACATATGACTGATTGTCATTGCTGGCAGTAGATAAGGCACAAACAGGTAAACACCTCTACAAAAATCCAAAGGAGGCAGAAAAGTAGAGAATGCAACATGAGCTGTGGCGTTTTGGCACCAATGTGTTTTTCAGTAGTGCATTTTGGATCTGTGCGATTCTAATATTGGCTATTTAACAAAAACAATTTCATCACATGCATCACTTCTTCATCTCACCAATCACTGTAACCTTTTACCCCTGAGGCAGGCGGCTTGTTCCGCCAAAACATGGCCCCATGTCAGGCCTCTGTTTGGTGCTAATAAAGATAGTTTCAGAGGAACATCAAGTTGGACACTCTGAAACATCCCTGAAGAAATGGGTCTTCAAGGCAGTCTTGAACCTAGGGAAAGATTGTTCTTTGTGGATACATGGAGGCAAATTGTTCCTGAGTTTTGGGGCTGATAAATAAAATGCTGAATTGTTTAATCATAATGGGCCGATTAGGGGCAGGGCAGAACTTAAGCAATGAGAATCCAGTGACTTTATGGTCCTGGTTGGGGTGTAGGATATCATCATGGATTAGAGCTAAAGAAGGAGTCATGAGTGGTAAGCTTTATGAGTCAGAGAATTTTAAAGAGGATATGATAATGCAATGGTAACCAAGGTAAGCGAATGTATAAAGATATTAAATGGTCCAATTTCCGCACATGACAGATGAGTCTTGCTGCCCTGTTTTGGAGGGTTTGCAGATGTTTGGATTGTCGAGAAGGGATTCTAGTGTAAATGCAATGCAGTACTCTAAACAGGATATATAAAATGCTAGTATGAGGGTGTGAAATGCCGAAAAAATCAATAAGAGTATGCAAGTGCCTCAGTCTTTATAAAATTAAAAAGCCAGATTTGATTACATCAGAGATTTGAGTCTGGAAGTTTAGTTTGGAATCTGCAGTAATTCCCAGATATCAAAAGGAGGAGACAATTGAAATCAGAAGATCAAAGAGCATCAGAATTAACAATATTTAGAGAGCAAGTCCTGTTATCCAACAGGTGATCATTTCATCAGGATTCAGACCTAACCTTTCTTCTTTTAACCATTTAGCAAGTGAGTCAAGGCAGGATTGTAGCACATTGAGAATAATATTGATAGTTGAAATTGAAGAAAATGAGCAAATTGTCATCAGCATATACTGAAAGGATAGAGATAAGTGGAAGAAGCTTTGATTGAAAATTAACAGTGAAAGTGTGGCCTTGTAGGAAGAAAGCAAATCAGTTGAGAACTGTTCTTTAAAGTCCAATCTGTGAAAGTTGAGATAGGAGAAGCAAGTGATTTACCAAGTCGAAGGCATCTGAGAGATCCAAAGAGACTAGTGCAATATTGCCATTGTTCAAGATTGCATGAAGTTCACTAAGAAGAGCAGTCAGCATAGTTTCAGTGCTGTGGTATTGATAGAATCCAGCCTGCCTTGGATATAAGACTGAAGACTGCTGAACATGTGACAGAAATTACTCAAAAACTACTTTTTCAAACAATTTAAGACAGAAAGCAGAGGTTGAAAACAGGGCAGTAGTTGGTGAAGAGGAAAGGATCTAATGAGGTCTTCTTCAGAAATGACCAAATTACAGCTTTCTTCCATAAAGAGGAAAACAGTTCAAATGAGAGACTATGCTGAATCAGTGTAAGCACCAAAGGAAGGAGCCCTTGCGAGGCAGATTTTACCCAGGAAACAGGGATAGCATCCAGAGCACATTGTGTAGGTCTCATTGAAGACAAAAGGATTGAGAGAGATGTAACAGTAGACATTGAGAAGGCTGATCACTATGAGAGGGCTTTGGAGTAGGGGAGCAGAGGTTTTGCAGGTGACAGGGGTGGGTTCTCTTCTTTCAAAAGTGAATTAACCAAAATAAGATCTGGGAATGGAATTTTGAAGATGCTCAATTTTTGAGGTAAAGCAAACAGATAAAGAATCTGCAGTTAGTAGATCAGTAACAGTAGAGTTGGGAGGTCTCTGAAGGAAATGTGAGGTTAGGACAAAAAGACACTTAGAAGTATTAGGAGAAGATTTGATTACATTAGAGTAGTAATTTACTTTGGCTTGTTTATGGAGAAAACTTTTCACTCATCTACTTTTTCTTATTTGTCTCCTCATTGGTCGAATATTTTATTGGCAGCAGTTAGGTCTTTATCTATATATAGATTATTTAGAAAAGCTTTAAAATCTTTTCTATTTAAAAAAAACCCTGATTTCTAAGCAATAAAGAGATTGTACTGTCCCTGAATGTGATGTATGTATACTGCAATATCTCTACCTCTGACATTTCTTGTCTTTGAAGTTTATGATCAGTTTGTAAACCACACTTAAACTCAAGACTAATGTAATGCTGAATTAACTGGGAACTGGTTTGAATATTCCCGGTTTATGTCTGGGTCAGCGCACATAGCCTGATATTCAATGGTGAGAGCCGTGCATGTTAGATCAGCTGCAGCTAGTTGCAGCTTACAAGCCGCTTATCGCCCTGGGCTGAATAATACCCCCCTATAACTTCCTACAATATTAGCATTTTAACATTTCTATATTTTGATAAGTTGGCATTGTTTTTTGATTTCTTGGTTATTGTATTGTAGCTAATTTCCTAACCTTATCTTGAAGATTTCCCCAACAAGCTGAGATTTCAAACTAGCCACAATGAATATGCATGACAGCTATTCACATAGATGAGTGTATACAAAGATATATAAGAATAGCCATACTGGGTCAGACCAGTGGTCCATCTAGCCCAGTATCCTGTTTCCAATAGTGGCCAAGCCAGGTCACAAGTACCTGGCAGAAACCAAAATAGTGGCAAGCATTCCATGCTACCAATACTGGAGCAAGCAATAATTTTCCCATATTCATCTCAATAGAGACTATAGACTTTTCCTCCAGGAGCTTATCCAAACCTTTTTAAAACCCAGATATGATAACCACTGTTACTACATCCTCTAGCAAAGAGTTCCAGAGCATAACTATTCATTGAGTGAAAAATATTTCCTCCTATTTGTTTTAAAAGTATTTCCATGTAATTTTCTTGAATCTCCTCTAGTCTTTGCACTGTTGGAATGAATAAAAAAATCAATTCATTTCCACTTGTTCTACACCACTCAGGGCTTTGTAGACCTCAATCGTATTTCTCCTCATCTGTCTCTTTTCCAAGCTGAAGAACCTTAACCTTTTTAGCCTTTCCTCATATGAGAGGAGTTCCATCCCCCTTATCATTTTGGTCACTCTTCTTTGAACCTTTTCTATTTCAGCTATATCTTTTTTGAAATATGGCGACTAGAACTGAACACAATACTTAAGGTGAGGTCGCACCATGGAACAACAGAGAGGCGTTATAGTATTCTCGGTCTTATTTACTATCCCTTTCCTAATAATTCCTAGCATCCTGTTTGATTTTTTGGCTGCCGCTGCACACTGAGCAAAAGATTTCAGCGAATTATCTACAATGAAACTTAGATATTTTTTTGTGGTACTGATCCCCAAGGTAGACCCTAGCATCAGGTAACTATGATTCGGATTATTCTTCTCAATGTGCACCACTGTGCATTTGTCCACATTAAATTTCATCTGCCATTTGGAGGCCCAGTCTTCTAATTTCACAGGTCTTCTTGCAAGTTTTCACAGTCCGCATTTGTTTTAACAACCTTGAATAGTTTTGTGTCGTCTTCAAATGTAATTACCTCGCTCATCGTTACGATTTCAATATAATTTATGAACATGTTAAATAGCACCAATCCCAGTATTAATCCCTGCAGCACTCCACTGTTCACCCTCCTCCATTGAGAGAAATGACCATTTAACCCTACCCTCTGTTTTCTGTCCAATAAGCAATTCCTATTCCACACTAGAATATTGCCTTCTATCCCTTGACTTTTTAATTTTCTCAGGAGTCTCTCATGAGGAACTTTGTCAAAAGCTTTCTGAAAATCTAGATAAACTACATCAACTGGCTCACACTTATCCACACATTTATTCAAAGAAATGAAGCAAATTGGTGAGTCAAGACTTCCCTTGGCTGAACCCATGCTGACTCTGTCCCATTAAACCATGTTTATTTATATGTTCCACTATTTTACCCAGCTCTGATATTAGGCTTACTGGTTTATAATTTCCCGGATCACCCCTGGAACCCTTTTTGAAAATCGGGATTACATTGGCCACCCTCCAATCTTCAGGTACTATGGATGATTTTAATGACAGGTTACATACTACTAATAGAAGATCAACAATTTCATCCAGTCCAGGTGATTTACTACTCTTTAATTTGTTGATTTGGCTCAGTACGTCTTCCAGGTTCACTGAAACTTCTTTCAGTTCCTCCACATCGTCACCCTTGAAAAACATTTCCTGTACAGGTAGATCTCTTACATCTTCTTCCGTAAAGACCGAAGCAAAGAATTTATTCAGTTTCTCCACTATGATCTTGTCCTCTTTGAGTGCCCCTTTTGCTCCTGTGATCTAACAGTCCCATGAATTCCCTTGTAGGCTTTCTGCTTCTGATGTACCTGAAAAAGTTGGTAGAGTGAGTTTTAGCCTCTGCGGCAAGTTTCTCTTCAAATTCTCTTTTAGCCTTCTTTATCAATCCTTTGCATCTGACATGCCAGTGCTTATTCTACTTCTTATTTTCTTCATCTGGATCCTTTTTCCATTCTTTGAAGGACATTCTTTTGGTTCTAATAGCCTCTTTCACTTCACCTGTTAATCATAATAGCTGTCGTTTTCTCTTCCTTCCACCTTTGTAAATACGTGGAATGCATCTGGTATGGGCTTCCAAGATCGTATTTTTGAACAATGTCCATGCCTGATTTAGAGGGGCATAATCGAACTGGGCACCCAAGTTTTCCTAAGGATGTCCTCACAGGATGTCCTGGCGATGGGGTGGTGAAACCTGTATTATTGAAACAAGATGGGCGGCCATCTTTCGTTTTGATAGTACGGTCGGGGACACCCAAACATGTAGGTCGACCTTAGAGATGGTCATCCCTGATTTTCGGCGATAATGGAAACCGAGGATGCCCATCTCAGAAACGACCAAATACAAGCCATTTGGTCATGAGAGGAGACAGCATTCGTAGTGCACTGGTCCCCCTCACATGCCAGGACACCAACCGGGCACCCTAGGGGGCACTGCAGTGGACTTCAGAAAAAGGTCCCAGGTGCATAGCTCCCTTACCTTGTGTGCTGAGCTCCCCAACCCCCCCCCCCCCCAAACCCACTCCCCACAACTGTACACCACTACCATAGGCCTTAGGGATGAAGGGGGGCACCTAGATGTGGGTACAGTGGGTTTGTGGTGGGTTTTGGAAGGCTCAAATTTTCCACCACAAGTATAACAGGTAGGGGGGATGGGCCGGGGTCTGCCTGCCTGAAGTGCACTGCACCCACTAAAACTGCTCCAGGGACCTGCATACTGCTGTCAGGGAGCTGGGTATGACATTTGAGGCTGGCAAAAAATATTTTAAAAGTTTTTTTTAGGGTGGGAGGGGGTTAGTGACCACTGGGGGAGTAAGGGGAGGTCATCCCCAATTCCCTATGGTGGTCATCTGGTCAGTTCGGGCACCTTTTTGAGGCTTGGTCGTAAGAAAAAATGGACCAAGTAAAGTCGCCCAAGTGCTTGTCAGGGACGCCCTTCTTTTTTCCATTATCGGTCAAGGATGCCCATGTGTTAGGCACGCCGCAGTCCTGCCTTTGCTATGCTTCCGACATGCCCCCGTGAACTTTGGTTGTCCCCGCGATGGAAAGCAGTTGAGGACGCCCAAAATCGGCTTTCAATTATGCTGATTTGGGCGACCCTGGGAGAAGGACACCCATCTCCAGATTTGTGTCGAAACATGGGCGACCTTCTCTTTTGAAAATAAGCCTGATAGTGTCCTAACCTTTGCAGCTGATCCTTTTAGCTTCTTTTTAACCATTTTCCACATTTTATTGTAGTATCCCTTTTGAAAATTAAATGCAGCTACAGTGGATTTCCTTTGTAGTGTCATTTGAAATAGTAGCTCAAGCTTGATCATGTTATCATAACTGTTTTCCAGGGGACCCAACACCATTACCTCTTTTAGTATGCCCTGCACGCCACTAAGGACTAAATCTAAAATGGCTCCCCCTTTTGTCGGTTCCTGGACCAGTTGCTCCAAGAAGCAGTTATTTATTATAGCCAGAAAATTTATCTCCCTGGCACTCTCTGATTTAACATTTATCCAATCAATATTGGGGTAATTGAAATAACCCATTGTACTTTTGCCCAATTTGCCAGCTTTCTAATTTCTGTAAACATTTCTTCATGTGTCTGTTCATTCTATCCCGGTGGATGGTAGTACAGCCCTAAAAGAATACGCCTTCCCTTCATGCATGGAATTTCTTTCCATAATGATTCCATGCTGCTATCTGTTTCATGTGGAATGTTTATTTGATTTGAATCAATTCCCTCTTTAACATATAGCACAACCCCCTTCCAATTTGATCTTCTCTATCATTGCGATACAATTTTTACTCTGTTAACACAATGTCCCACTGATTGTCCTCCTTCCACCAATTCTCTGAGATACCTATTATATCTACCTCATCATTTAAAACTTACTAAGGTACTAAGGATATTAGTCTAATATAAAAAAGCCTTTAGCTTATATGGTATATTTTGTGATTTATTAGTGTTTTCTTTCTTGAAAGTAATGAAATGTAATTAAAACTTTGTAAGATGACTCATTTCTTGTTATCCTAACTGACTATAAATGAAGAGTTGTGTTTGGGGTGGGTGGAAGTTGGGGAGAGTGGATGGGAATGAAGACTAAATTAGGCCCTGTTGTGCCTTCTAGAGGCTATTTGTTAATGTTGTAGGCTGTGACAGAAAGTTCAAGTTTTAAAGTTTTTAAACTATAGAGAAAAGAGTTTTATACTATGGAAACTAAGCTGTGCTTCAAAACTAAACTCTACACTGGGGTTTCCGTGACTATCAGCTCTGCTCTACACTGATGCTATGGTAAACTCTAGAATACTCCCTTAACTGTTAGCCTATGAAACTGTAATAGAGACTTTAAATGCTAAACAAAGAAAGCCCTAAATTCCTTAAACTGCCTTTGCTAAATAAGTAGAGTAACTTAAAAATAAAGACATTGAGATAACCTATTTAACTCTAAATCTATCCTTCCCAAGTTAAAAACCAATTTCAAAGCAAACAACTTACCACTGAAGATTTATCCTGCTCTGGAAGTCCTCACTTCTGGACCAATGGGTCTTCACTTCTGGATATCTATCTATCTATCTATCTATCTCTAGATAGATAGATAGATAGATAGATAGATACTGGGTATATTCTAAGAATGAAATCTATTAGGACATCTGGTTCAGGATACTGTGTGTGATCTTCGATTTTATAGTATAATACAGGCACCATAAGGCAAAGATAACATTGCACCCTTATGTCCCTACTTTAATGTTATTTAAACAATGTTTTCTATTGGTGTTGAATATATATATTTAGATATATATATACATGAGGCATGACATCCAATGCAATACATTTTTAGCAACAAAGAAAAAAAGAAATGATTGACAGAACAAAGCATATGGAAACGAAGACGAATCTAACCCACATTTAGATCTAAGAAAAAAATATTTGCCTGAAGGGAAAATATTAATTAGTTTGTCTACATGCAAAGAGATAAAAGTCTGGAAGACATATCCATCAAAAGGCAGTGGAATAAACAGCAAAATGGAAATTATTTGTAAATTGACAGTAAACTTGGCAAACATTGAGAGGGTAAACAAGTTATTTGGCATGCAAAGCACTCAGAAATCACAGCCTCTGTCAGGAGGCATCTGTGCATATATTCACTTATTTGACAGAAATTAACATTTTGCAGAAATCTTTGTTGCATGCTAAGGACTTTTTTCACCCTCCTTAATTATTCTAATTGCTGCTTCAGAATATTACATGCAAACATAAAAAAGATGGTAAAATCCAAAAAGGCTAGTTCCATATTATCAATTACACAGGGAAATTTGGAAAGGGGGGGGGGGGGGGTCATGAATTCGACCAAGGCCAAAATTAGAAGCACATCTGCTTTACATGCTAAAATGTAAGAAACCTGTGGAGAAATTTAGGGGCTAATAATATTCAAAGGTATCTATCCAATTAGCAGGCACTGCTAACTGGATAAGTGCCAGTGAGAAGGATATTCAAAGTACTAACCTGATAGTGCCGCTATCTAGAAAGTGCAGAGAACGTCTGTGGGTGGAGCTTGGGTGAAGCAGGAAGTTACCTGGTTAGTGGTCTTACTCATACTTCTAACTGGATAACTGTAGGATAGCAAAAACTATTCTAACTTCATCCAGTTGGCTATGTAGTTAGTGTTCTGAAAATGGTCGCTTATTGGATAGCACTGCCTGTGTGCACCACTGAACCAAGATATTCAGTGCTGACTGGGGTCCAGATACTGGGGCTGAATTTCTGGTGTAATTTTAACCATGGTAGTTGATATTTAAAAAAAATGTCATCCCTATAATTTTTAGTTTTAAGATTATGAAAAATTGCTATTGCTTAAGCACTAGGCTGCTATAGGAAGTGAAAATGTGTAATTAAAACCAGTTGAAATGATATTAACTTTTTGAAAACTAGACATATTTGTGCCAATATACAAATGGACATATCCCTAAAACTTCAAAAGTTATATAACTATGTCCTTTGCTTTCAAACTCCTGTGCCTCTGAATGGATACTTTTCGACTATATTAGCAATGGAGTTGATATTCAAAGTGATTTAACCAATCAGAAATGGCTTCTAGCTGATCAAATCTCTTGTTCAGGGCTTACCACTCATTTTCAGTGGCACTTAACTGGCTAGTGGATATAATGGCTGAATATAGAGCTATATGGATAACATCTATATATCTTTAATTTAATTTGGCATTTATAACCCACTTTACCAACAAGTTCTAAGCAGTTTACATTTAACATATGTTATCAAAAGATTAGCTAACATTAATTGGTAATAACTTACAGTGGAACTGTTCAGTATACAGTAAACAATATTAAATTACATCTTATTAACTAACTAGACATGGTTGAGCATAATTGTTTATGTAAGATCATATTTAATATGAAACTTGATAGTCTTTGGAACTCATGGAGGGGCATAACTGAACAAAAACATCTATCTCCATGGGCGTTTATCTCCGAGAACGGGTCCGTGAAGGGGCGGACCGAACCGTATTTTCGAAAAAAATAGACGTCCATGTTTTATTCGACAATTTGTGAGCTGGGCGTTTTTGTTTTTCAGCGATAATGGAAAATGAAAGCACCCAGCTCAAAAACGAATAAATCCAATGCATTTGTTCGTGGGAGGGGCCAGGATTCGTAGTGCACTGTCCCCCCTCACATGCCAGGACATCAACCGGGCACCCTAGGGGGTACTTTTACAAAAACAAAAAAAAAAGGTAAAAGAGCTCCCAGGTGCATAGCACCCTTTTCTTGTGTGTTGAGCCCCCCAAATCCCCCTCAAAACCCACTGCCCACAAGTCTACACCATTACTATAGCCCTAAGGGGTGAAGGGGGGCACCTACATGTGGGTACAGTGGGTTTGGGGGGTTGGACGACTAATAAGCATTAAGTAGCACAATTGTAACAGGTAGGGGAGGGATGGGCCTGGGTCCACCTGCCTGAAGTCCATTGCACCCCTAATAACTGCTCCAGTGACCTGCATACTGCTGCCAGGGAGGTGGGTATGACATTTGAGGGTGAAAATAAACAGTTGTGAAACGGCATATTTTGTGGTGGGAGGGGGTTTGTGACTACTGGGGGAGTCAGGGGAGGTCATCCCCGATTCCCTCCAGTGGTTATCTGGTCATTTAGGGCACTTTTTGGGGTCTTAGTCGTGGAAAAACAGGGTCCAGGAAAAGTGCCCTAAATTCTCGCTAAAACGCATATTTTTTTCCCATTATCGGCGAAAGGCGCCCATCTCTGATCGGCCGATAACCACGCCCCAGTTCCGCCTTCACCACGCCTTCGACACACCCCCGTCAACTTTGTACGCTTCCGCGATGGAGTGCAATTGAAAACATCCAAGTTCGGCTTTCGATTATACCGCGTTATTCGTTTTTGGGAGATAAACGCCTATCTCCCGATTTAGGTCGCAATATAGGCGTTTTTGTCTTTCGATTATAAGCTGGATAGTCTATAATGTAGACCTGTCGCCATTTTTTATCAGGAGAAGTCTCTGTGTTTATTTATGCGGTCTCTGTGCAGCTGACTATTTCCCTCATTAAGGGTAATTTTCAAACCCATCTCTGCGTGTAGAGCAATACCTGCAGAAATGGTCTGTTACAAAATGCTCACTGAATATGAGGCAAATTCCATAAATGGGCACTAGATTTGGGTACCTAGAGGGTGTCTAATTAGATCCAATTATATCATGGAAAGTAGGCACCTACTTTCCTATATAGAATACCAGTGTAGGATGTATGCATATTCATATATGCATATGAATTTAGGCATGAGCACTTGTGCCAACCATAGAGCTTGTGCTCAGTAAATGCTCACACCTAGATTCTGGAGATATGTGCCTAACTTACAGTATTCTATAAGTTACATATATAAATGTGAATCTTGTCCACATTTTGTCTGGACTTTGCTGATGTGAATACCCACCAGTAAAATATGTGCTATGGAAAATATGCACGTATCTACAGAATAATGTGTAGCTGGATTTTTGGCATTTACTCGTGTATGTGCAGATATTCTAGTCACTTATGTGTGTCTCCCTAGAACCCAAGAGATCACTTGTGGAGGGGTGAATGGCTGCCATTATCCCCACTAAAGAATCCATATACCAAGCCCCAGAGCCAGAACCATCACCTTGCTTCAGCTATGGAGAATGGGGGCATTTTGCCAGACATTGCTCTGTGGTTGAAGAGGAGGTTATGGATGTTAACCCGATGGTACTGCATACTTGCAACTTCATTGATGCTCCACATCCTGAGATATAGAACTTTATGGTCCATGTTGAGTTGGATGGGGCCACTGTTCCCTCTAAGTTGAGCGGGAGTCCTCCAACTGCATTGGTGCCAGTGGGGGGTGGCGCTTCAATATTGTGTTTTCAATTGCTATGGTCAGGCAGAATGCTTGGAGTCCTGCAGATCTTGCTTGTCCTTCACTATTGAAAATGTGATAGTGAAACAGCACCACCTATTGGCAGGACTGTAGGTAGAAGACTCCTGATCAGCTTAGAGAGAACAGTGGATGGGGCCCCCACTTAAGATCTGGTACTCTCTGAAAATTTTAAGATCCTTAATTGGAGATAATCAAGAGACTGTAGGTCAGTTTTGAATGGACAGTGACCTTAGCCTGCAATCTTGGAGACCAGAGGTAATGCCTAACAGCTCATGTCTCAATCATGACCTCAGCAGAGCAAGTTAAGTTGGAAGTAGGAGTCTTACCATGGTTTCCCTATCCAGTTGTCCTGGGCTGGGACTATGCAGACTTTGGAACTGTGTGGGTCCAGCTAACTGCCAGCCTGGAAAGCTGAGAAAAGGAGTAGTTCACAGAGATCTTCCTGCTGGAAGACATGGACTTGTATGTCCAGGACTCTAAAGTATCTAAACCCTGGTGGTAATGTTGACTTGAGAAGTCTCATTGCATCAAGAATAGGCTGCAATAGAGAGGAACCCTGAAGTGGTTGTGGATGCTCAAATTCCCTAGTAAATAGAGAACATACCTGAATGAGGTGGAGAAAATAATCAGAGAACTTTGAGTGAGCTCAGATGGAGGAACAATCCTTTATATTTTCATGGACTCAAGTTCAAGCTATAGATGGAAAGCCCATACCCAACTAAGGTACAAAAGGGCAGGCCTTCTTTATTATGTAGTAAAATGGGATCTGCTTCTAGAGGGTAGTAAAAAGAAACGCAAACAGAAAGGGGGAGCTGATGGAACAGCTCCTTTACACCACCTTATTGCCAAGAAGTGCTTCAGTTGATTCAAAGTCACTTCTTGGGGGCAATTTGGGAGAAGAAAATTTCATTTCTATTGGAGTTACACAAACAAGTACAAATTTATAGTCTGTCTTGCAGTAAGTGCCAACTAAGTCTGCTGGGATCTGACCTGCTTCCTTGGTACCAATGCCAGTCATAAAGAGAGAGTGGCAATGGATTTGGTAGGGCCACTAGAAAGAACCACCTGAAGTAATACATATATTCTTGTAATTTTTGACTTTGCTATCCAGTACCCTGTGGCATTGTATAATATGAAGATGACCAAGGTAGCAATCATTCTGATAGAGATCTTCTCATGAGAGGACTACTCAAGGAACTGCTCACAGACCAGGGAATGGCATTTGTATCATGGAAAACAAAGCAAGTGTACACACTGCTGAACATGAAAACCCTTCACACCATAGTA
Organism: Microcaecilia unicolor; assembly: GCF_901765095.1. Taxonomy (NCBI): domain Eukaryota; kingdom Metazoa; phylum Chordata; class Amphibia; order Gymnophiona; family Siphonopidae; genus Microcaecilia; species Microcaecilia unicolor. Next base: position 54,807,812 of record NC_044037.1, read on the forward strand.
CACCATCCCCAAACTGATGGACTTGCCAAATACTTCAATAAAACTTTCAAACAGATTCTAAGAAAGCTTGCTGAGGATGGCAATAACTTAAGACTCCTAGCTGCCATATGTATTGTTCCCTGTCTGAGAAATATCCCAAAACTAAATGATGTTTTCTCCATTTGAACTGCTTTATGGAAGAAAGTCTAGGCCCTGAGCAACAGAGAGGGGGAAATTCCTCTGTAGTTTTCAACTTCCACCTAACTGTCTGATGTTTAGAGTCTGGGGAGAGAATAAAAACCTTGCTTGGATTACAGGCTTACTTGTCTATTTTGTACTGTGCTTAACCTGGTTATGCTGTGAATGATTTATCCTCCCTGGGAGAGCAAGCCCAGAAAGGAAGGAGAGATGCCCTTCTACCTTAAACCTTTTCCTGAAATGTAACCCTAGCTTGAGTCCGCCTGCAGGGGACAACAACCTATACGACTTTCATGCTTGTCTCAACAACAATTATCAATACCCTCATTGCCAACTTTGTTTTGAATCTATTCACTCATCAATCTTTAGTGTATTAGGGTCTGCTCTATGGAACTTTCTGCCACTTGATGGAACTCTCTGCCACTTGGTATAAGACTTGAATCTTCTTATCAAAAATTCAAGTCTAGGTTGAAAGTTGCTACTTTAGGAAAACTTTAGCATGTAACTAAATATTTTAGGCATTCAGACTACAGTATGATGCTGGATTTTGAGACATGAAGTAAATTAAAGGCCCATTTCATTTGTTTTAACTGTAATTTTGCTGTATCCTCTGATTTTATATGTTATAATCTTTTGTGATGTAATTTATTCTCTGTATTTTTTAATGTAGACCACTGCAATTATATTTATCAATTAGCAGTATATCAAATACTAAATAAACTTGGAAACTTGGAGATACACGTGTAACTTATAGAATACTATAAGTTACGAGCACTTCAGGACACAATTAGGTGCCAACAGTTACAACTGCCATTGATTTGGCATAACTGTTGGAACCTAACTTTAGGCATACTGATACTGACTTAGAAACAGAGAAAAATGAAGGGTGATAAAGCTATCCAGTACGAATTTACTGCCCTTTCAATGAAGAAATATTTCTTCAGGTTACTTCTAAGTCTATCCCCTTTCACCTTCTTCCTTTGCCCCATCATTCTAGAGCTTCTTTTCAATTGAGTCTTGCCTTCTCTGCATTTATGCCTTGTTGGTAATTAAATGTCTCTATTGTAGGTACTGCTTCTAATATGTCAATTTTCTAAGATCGGGAGACTATTAAGGTACCGGTTCATGCTATGCCATTATCGGCATGGGGTGGTATCCCAGGAAGAGAGGGCGGGAGGGAGGGGAGGGGGTAGCTTGGGGTTAAATGAAGGAAAAGGAATTATTGTCTGATGATTGTCTGATAATGGTCTGTTGTATTAGAAATGTTCTTTGCTGAACCTTGCTGAATGTATATTCTCCGTTCTGTTACAGTAAACAGATTTAAACATGAAATATACAAAGCTGATAAGTACAAGGGGAGAGAGCTATAAGAAATCAGGCTCTCTCTACTTCCTTTGAATGTTGATGGTTACAGAAATTGATTGAAATGTTGAGTTTACTTGTTAGAACCAGGTCTAGAACTAGTAAACAGATTGCAATAACCTCTGAAGGGGCGGGGGGGGGGGGGGGGGGGGTGGAGGGGGAGGGGAAGGAATGTTAAAAATTTTTGATGATATCGCAACAAACTTGTATTCAGTTTGTCTTATTTTCAAATGGAATATATGGCGATTGTTGACTGTTAATTCTGTTATATCATCAATAAAAATTGTTGAAACATAAATGTCTCTATTTTATCTCCCTTCTCCTGCCTTTCTTCCAAAGTATATATACTGAGATTTTTAAGTCTGTCCCCATAAGCTATATGATGAAAATCACTTACCATTCTAGTAGCCAGCCTGTGGACCGATTTCATCCTGTTTATATCTTTTTGAAGGTGAGGTCTCCAGAATTGTACATAATATTCTAAATGAGGTCTCTCCAGAGTTTTATACATGGGCATCATCACCTCCCTATTCCCACTGGCCATTCCTCTCCCTAAGCAACCAATCATTCTTCTAGCTTTCACCGTCACCTTTTCTACCTGTTTGGCCACGTTCATAACATCACATATGAACACACACAAGTCCAATTCCTCTTTCATGCACAAAAGTTCATAACCCCCTAAACTGTACCTTTCTCTTGAGTTTTGCAGCCCAAATGCATGACCCTGCATTTTTTAGCATTAAATTTTACCTGCCAAATTCCAGACTATTCCTGTAGCTTAGCTAAGTCTTTCCTCATGTTATTCACACCAACAGGGGTGCCTATTCTATTGCATATTTTGGTATCATGCTCAAAGAGGCAAACCTTACCAGACAGCTCTTCAGCAATATCGCTTAAAAATGTTAAAAATGAATTGGCCCAAGACCTGAACCTTGCAGCACATCACTGGTAACATCCTTTTCCTCAGTATGAGCTCCATTTATTTCTACTCTTTGTCATCTTCCACTAAACCAGTTCCTAATCCAGTCAATCACTTTACGGCCCATTCTGAGGGCACTCAGTTTATTTATTAGTCATCAATGTGGAACTGTGTCAAAGGCTTTGCTAAAATCTAAATATACCATGAAATTCTGGGGCCAAGATACTGTTATAGAATTGACACTAAGTACATGGCATTGGCATCAGTTTATAGACCAGCTTATAATTGAAAGTAATCGCCGGCTATTGCCTGACACAAATCGGGATATGGCCGGCGATTTCACAAAAGCGGCGAAAAGCGTATAATCGAAAGCTACATTTGTGATAGCTTCGCCACTTTCCCTTTGCCTCGCCGGCGAAAGTTCAAAGGGGCGTGTTGGTGGCGAAGCAAAGATGGGACATGGGCAGGCTTGGGCGTGGCTACCAGATGACTGGCTTTCGCGGATAATGGAAAAATAAAACCCGGCGATAAGCAGTATTTCGCCGGGTTTACTTGGTCCTTTTATTTTCACAACCAAGCCTCAAAAAGGTGCTCCAACTGACCAGATGACCACCGGAGGAATTGGGGGATGACCTCCCCTTACTCCCCCAGTGGTCGCCAACCCCCTCCCACACTAAAATTATTAAAATACAAACCTTTTTTGCCAGCCTGTATGCCAGCCTCAAATGTCATACCCAGCACCATGACAGCAGTATGCAGGTCCCTGGAACAGTTGTTGTTGGTTGCAGTGGACTGCAGAAAGGCAGAGCCAGGCCCATCCCCCCCCTACCTGTTCCACTTGTGGTGGGTAATGTTGAGCCCTCTCAAACCCCCCAAAACCCACTGTACCCACATGTAGGTGCCCCCCTTCAGCCCTTAGGGCTAGGGTAATGGTGCACACTTGTGGGCAGTGGGTTTTGGGGGGGGGATTTGGGGGACTCAGCACACAAGGGAAGGGTGCTATGCACCTGGAAGCTAATTTGGTTGTTTATAAAAGATGTTTGAAGTGCCCCCTAGGGTGCCCGGTTGGTGTCCTGGCATGTGAGGGGGACCATTGCACTACAAATGCTGGCTCCTCCCACGGCCAAATGCCTTGGATTTTGCCGGGTTTGAGATCGCCGGCAGTTTTTTCCATTATCGCGGAAAAACAAAACTGGCGATCTCAAACCCGGTGAAATCTAAGGCATTTCGCTGGCCCACACCGTATTATCGAAAAAAAAAGATGGCCAGCCATCTTTTTTGAAAATACGGTTCCGGCCAGCTGTTGCGCCGCCGCCAAAATAGATCACTTGCAACCTATTTCGCCGGCGACGTTCGATTATTCCCCTCAGAATTACTTCCACAGTGTAGCTGGAAATTGACCACTGAACAAATTAAGAGTATCAGTCACACCAGTTACCTAAACATCTGGAACATGTGATGAGTAGCTCTATAAGCTGTTGCCTAAATGTTAGGTGCCAAATATGCAGATAGGTTATAGAATACTCAGTCTTACTTGCATCATTGACACCACTAATAGGCATTTTTGCATGTAAGTGCTAGGCACTATTCTATAAAATATGCACCATATTCACTTAGAACAGAATTCTATAAATGGCAGAATAGCGCTTAGCGTTGGGAACCATGAATACATTTAGGCACGAACATTTACACCAATGAAACCTTGGTATAAATCCCTGTGCCTAAATTAGGCATGGAATCCCTTTATTCTAGAACAACATGTGTAAATGCAAGGAACACCCTTGATCTACCCTTGAGCTGCCCATGGCCACACCTCCTTTTTGGACCTGTGTGTAAAATTTACACATGTAAATTTTAATTAAATCTCAATTATCAGCTCTAATAGGCTCATTATTTAATTAAAATGCTTGCACAAATTGGGAGCACATCCAAATTTGTGCATGCAATATTTAGCACTTTCTATACAATTTGGGGGTTAGTGTTTAACTGCAAGGGACATACACATAGGCGGGAATATGGGTGAGCCATGGGCCATGAGTGTGTCACCAAGCGATGTGCGCAACTTATAGAATACTATCAGCTGGGTGTATTGCATGGTGCACCTAGGCATGTCAACATACACCAGACATTGGCCTGTTGCAATTAAGCATACCAAAGTTTTGGCACACCAACAAGCCTTTGCATAATATTCTAAGTGCTGTTATAGAATTGGTGCTGTTTTTCCCATTGTGATGCCTAAATTGAAGTTGCAAGTTAAATTGCCCCAAAAGAGCCTCAAGTGAACTCAAAGGCAGAATACATGCAACTGAAATAGCTGATATGCAACTGGGACCAATGGCATACCAAGAGCAGGGCAGTGGGGGAGGTCTGCCCCGGGTGCAGGCAGTAAGGGGTTGCACTAAGCAGTCGCACGGCTATTGGCTCTGCCTGTTCCCTGCCCCCTCTGACATCAACTTCCTGTTCCAGGGCAGAGGACCAGCACAGCTGACAGACATGGAAACTGCTCAGTGCACCCCCTTGCTTGGAGGAGGGGGGGTTAAGTGCCTGGAAGAGTGGGGTGCTGCGCCCTGGGTGGAAACCAAGCTAGGCAAGCCACTGACTAGGACAATTACTAGGGCTCATGGTAGCCAAATAAATGCACGGAATGGCATAATGTTGGCTGCCAAACACATTTCATCAGCTGTCAGTTACATGGCATGTACCATATCATGCCTACCAGGTCTCTAGCTGGATTTTTCTTTTATATTAGTCCCTTACCTGTAGTTTTATTATTTATGAAGCTCCCACAATAAAAAGCTTTACAAAATGAATTTATCAACTGATCACAGTACAATAAATAAGAACATTGGAAAGTCATAAATATCAAAGCAGTAAATTTGAGTAGTAGTGAAAAGAAAGGGAAGGAAAAAGTCAGAGGCATTAACCCTAGAGCTGGTTAAAATGTGTAGTCTTTTTGTCTGATTTCTGTCTACTAATTTCTATTTTGAGCCTGGTATTATTCTTTTACATGAAATACAATAACACAAGCAGGAAAAAGAGAACAGGTAATCTGCTACGTTATGGGAATGTTGTCTGGTGCAACCTATCAAAATATAATGTGACTTATCCTTCATTGCTTGAGGCAGTATAGATGGTTAGTGCAAATTGCATTCAACAAACTGCTCATTCTAGAATATATCATTACTGGCATAAGGGTTCCTCTCATAACCAGTCCAATCACAATTTCTTTTCCACACATGTCAATTGAGTAGAGCTACAGTTTGAAAATATTTTATTTATATTACTTTGCTAGGAAGGGTATATGTCTTCCTAGCAGCAGTCCTATTCTTTTATCAAGCTGCTAAGATCTGGAACACACTGCCAGCATCTGTGACCTACATTACTTGCTACACTCAGTTCCACAAAGTTATAAAGCCCATTTTATTCAGGAAATATGTTCTATCAGAATAAACTTTTCTCGGTTCTGTATACAAGACATATGTACTATCACAACAAGTTTCTCTATCTCTCTACCCTTCAACCACCTACCTAGGGGCATCTTTTACAAAGCCGTGCTAGTAATTTCTGCGGGGCAAACAAGAGGAAGCCCATAGGAACTGAATGCGTCCTCTCATTTGCTGCACTGAGAATCGGCAGCGTGGTTTTGTAAAAGAAGCCCTAGGTAACCAGCAGGCTTATTTTCGAAAGAGAAGGACGTCCTTCTTTCGACATAAATTGGAAGATGGACGTCCATCTCCCAGAGACATCCAAATCAGTATAATCAAAACCCGATTTTGGACGTCTCCAACTGCAGTCCTTCGCAAGGAAGTCCAATTTTCAAGGGGACGTGTCGGAGGCGTAACGAAGGCGGGACTTGGGCATTCCTAACACTTGGAGGTCTTTGACCCATAATCGAAAAAAGCAAGGATGTCCATGATGAACACTTGGACGTTTTCACCCGGACGTGTTTTTTTAACAAATAAGGCAAAAAAAGGTGCCCGAAATAACCAGATGACCACTGGAGGGAATCGGGGATGACCTCCCATTACTCCCCCAGTGGTCAGTAACTCTCTCCCACCCTCAAAAAACATCTTTAAAATATTTTATGCCAGCCTCTATGCCAGCCTCAGATGTCATACTCAGGTCCATGACAGCGCATGAAGGTCCCAGGAACAGTTTTGGTGGGTACTGCAGTACACTTCAGACAGGTGGACCCAAGCCCATACCCCCCCACCTATTACATTTGTGGAGGAAACAGTGAGCTCTCCATAACCCACCACAAACCCACTGTACCCACATATAGGTGCCCCCTTCACCTGTAAGGGCTATGGTAGTGGTGTACAGTTGTGGGTAGTGGGTTTTGGGGGGTTCAGTATACAAGGTAAGGGAGATATGTTCCTGGGAGCATTTTATGAAGTCCAATGCAGTACCCCCTAGGGTGCTCGGTTGGTGTCAGGGGAACCAGTGCACTACAAATGCTGGCTCCTCCCATGTCCAAATGGACGTCTTTGGTTTCGAAAATCGCCGAAAGTCAAGGACGTCCAAATCTAGGGACGTCCAAATTTAAGGACATCCTTGGATTTGGACGTCTCTGATGGCATTTTCAAAACGAGAGATGGACATCCATCTTTTTTCGAAAATATGGTTTTCCCTGCCCCCGGATTTGGGCGTTTTACAAAGACGTCCAAATCACAACTTGGACGTTTCTTTCGAAAATGCCCCTCCAGTTGTTTTAAGTCTGACACTTTAAACTCTTCCCATGAACGAAACACAAAGTAAATAGGTTGATGTACCCCACTCCCTAATGTTATCACTGACTCCGTTCACGGTAATCAATTTTGAAATGTTTGATATATTATGTAGCTTGCTATAAGTTGAAGTAACTGATTTTTTACAACTGTATTCTGCTTTCCAAATGTTTTCTATATTATGCACCTTGCTATAAGCTTACTGTAACTAATGTTTCACAACTGTAATCTGCTCCAAACCTCTGTAGGTGTGAGTGGAATAGAAATCCCAGCTAAAGTAAAGTCTTTATGTTAATGCAAGGCACTGTGTACTGTAACAATGTTTTATGATTAGGGCTTCTGAATTTAGGTTTTAACCAATAAATAGCGATAAAACTGTCCCAATGCAAAAGAAACGGGTTTTATTGGAAAAAAACCCTGGTTGGAAAATCAATTCCCCTAGTACTCTTTCACCCCTTCCCTGGCTTGTCATGCACCGTTTGAGCACTGATGACTCCTAAGTGACACAAACATAAATATTTTATTCCAATAGAAAATGTACCTAGCAATGGGGCCTGTCATGAAACACCTAGCCACCCGCGTGGGGTTACCCCATGGCCACTTAGAGGGTCTATCCTCAGCACAGCTCATGTCCACCTGCACCTGCCACTTGTGCTCTACACTAGCATTCTCTTCCCACCAACTGGGCATTCTCTTCCCATCAACTGGGTCACAACCGCCTCTGGGTGAGTCTCCCACTCTCAAATTATCCCCAGTGATTTCTAGATTACTGAGACCACACTCCCAGTGGTCTCACAGTTCCCCTACCCCAAAGGACCCTTTCTAATACCAGGCGATGGCAAGTTTGGGATCTTTGGCCTATGGGCATGTGTCTTGTGACTTCAGTTGAAGAGGTGAAGAAGGGGTCAACATGTAGATGACCTTTAATCTTATATTAAGGGGGGGAGTTGACCCTCAATTGAAGCTGCCATTAGCAACTGCTGGTAGCACCAGTGAAATGGCATCACTGATAATACATAAATGTTTTCTTAACTAAAATTTATGATTTTAAACCTAGTCTACTAAAGGATTTACAGTCTTAATGGCTAATTTTAAAGTGAGTCAATGGTCTATTTTAATATGTATTATTACTTTGGCACCTACCTTTCTATAACTACTCCCTTTGATGGAAAATATTAAAAATTGCTGTTCAGTCTTGCTTTAATCGATAATACATTTTTAAAATCCCCTCTCTTTGACCAAAAGTGACTTTCCTGGTATATCTCAAAGAACAGGCTGGAATGTAAGGCACATCTCAAGAACAATGTATGAGATAAGGCACACTCAAAAACAATGTATAAGATAAAACACATCTTAAGAACAATATATGAGATAAGGCACATCTCAAGAACAGGTTGGAATGCCCCTGAAGCCAGCTTATGCAAGAGGGAGGCGGGGTATGCTTGATGTTCGGGAGATAAGCCACCTGGCCAGTGGTTTGTTTACCTGAACTGAGAGCATATGACTGAAACCTCATGTACATTCCTGGATAGGTTTTAGCTTAATAAAAAGGGGGCTTTTTGCAGCAGAGCCTTGGGGCTCATTCTATGGATGGACGCATCGTGCAGAAAAAACTTGTTCCTGGTCATATGAAGACTTTGGGCTTTTGCTGCAACGGGCCCCCCAGCTGATGAGATAAGGGCCTGAAATTCCTGTCCAGTGATGTTGTATGTATATACATATATATCTATATCTATATCTATATCTATATCTATCTATCTATCTATCTATCTATCTATCTATCTATCTATCTATCTATCTATCTATCTATCTATCTTATTTTACTTTTCTATAGCCTTCCTTTAGTAATATACTCGATAAGTGTGTTTATTTCTTAATCATTGTGATGCAGTAACAATAATGACTTATACACCTCCATTTAAAGTACTAATAAAGAGTTTCATTTACCCAATATGGATCCAAAAGAATCTGTAGTATTTTATTCTGTGAGCAGTCTGTGGTGATCAAGTGAGCAAGCTGCAATACCAAAGCAGTACACTCCCAAAATGGTTCTGTCCAGCTGACAGTTCTCTAATTCATCATTATTATGATTTGTAAAATTAAAGCAGCTCAATATTTATTAAGAGATGATTTCTGAACACACCCAAGTCACTAAAACATTAGCTTGTAATCTGATTTTGCCATTAGCTCTCGACATTTATATCCCACGCATGGCAGGCTCAATGTGGCAAGCAATGGAGGGTTAAGTGACTTGCCCAGAGTCACAAAGAGCTGCCTGTGCCGGGAATTGAACTCAGTTCCTCAGTTCCCCAGGACCAAAGTCCACCACCCTAACCACTAGGCCACTCCGTGTAGAAATGTTTTACACAGAATTTGAGATAGCTACAGCAAGATTAAAATGCATACTTGATTTATTTTCTCTAAAATTTTGTTTATAACAATTTGCTACAGGTATAAGGGACCGCAAGCTTCCATTTATATCTATTATGTATAATCAATTTTGCTTCTAAATTTGTCTATTTACATAGAACAGAATTGTTAAATAACTCCATTTGTAGACTTTGAATCCTGAACCTTGTGGACCTGCCTCCCAGAAATGCTGTAAGATCATCCCGCAAATATCTCAATCTGCACTTCCCCAGCTGCAAAGGACTGAAATACAAACTGACACACACCACCACCTTCTCCCACTTGAGCACGCAGCTGTGGAATGATCTACCTACAGACCTGAAAGCTATTGACGAATTAACTAACTTCCGCAAATCTCTGAAAACTCATCTCTTCCAAAAGGCCTACAAGGAAAATACATAGCCTACAAACTACTTCAACAAATCACACATTTACCACAGCTCACCTCTAACTTACCTAACACCTCCCACCTATCCTCCCCTACCCAATCTTTAAACAGCAAGAACGGTACTTGTCATCATGAAACGACTATGCTTATCTTCTCTTACCAACATTCTAACTATAAGAAATGTACCTGTTAACACGAAATGATTATGTCATAACCACACTCTGTAAGCCACTTTGAGCCTTCAAATAGGTGGGAAAAGGTGGGATACAAATGCAATAAATAAATAAATAATATGCATATTGGTTAGTCTTTTATGTTTTATAGTTGCATTTCCCCATCTGTCTTTTTTTGTTAATAAAAAAGCCTTTTTTCAATTTTATTAATGTCTAATATGTTAAAGACAAATTTCCTTCTAAAGCTGATCTTTCAATAACTTTGCATACTTGTATAATCTTTGTTAGCGATATGGTAAAGATGGACACTAATGAAGCCAAATCTCCCTCTACACCTAGAGATGTTCAGCTCTGCCATGAAGAATTAAATCCCTTCTAGCTCTGGCTGCGATGTAATAAAAAACCTTGCAATTCAAATCCTTCTGAAGGTTGCCAACCTTTTTGTGAATGTTTATTGTATTTCTGGGAAGAGAGGTCACAACTTAACCTTTTATTCTTCCTCATGCTCCTGCCAACATTCTATAATTAAATTCATCACTAGGAACAGAAGCCAGTGCACAGTGTTTGATCAAAATATGAAAATTATTTTTTTGAAAGAGAAATTGCAAGTTAGTGCACTCTTTGAGTCGCTCTTTTCAAGGCAAAGGGGTATGATATATAGGCAGAGATGTTTTAAGCTCTGCTACTGAGAACGACCCTACAAACAAGTATAATTTTCAGAATGAGGAATAGGAGACATATGACACTTAGAACAATAATGTATAGAAATCATTTTGAATAATCAGTTGTTTGACACTGACATATTTTCTATTGGAATTGGATTATTCATTGTACCATAACATTAAGTAATTTCACCTTTGATGGCATTTCTTCTACAAGTAGAAAGTAATGGAGTATTTTCAGAAGCGAGCAAAAGTTGCACTTAAGCAATAATCTTGGGCACTGCAAAAATAACTTCTATTTTTTTAAGCTTTTCATTTAATTAGTACATGAATGCAACATGGGCACAACAGAATCTTTTATTCAAGTGTTTGTACTGTTAACTGCTGAAACTAGATCCATTTTAATTAACTGGAATGATGCATAAGAAACAATGAATATACCCATTATTACAGTTTTTCTGTACTTTCCTAACTTTGTGATCTGGGTATTTTTCTTAAAGCCACTGTAGGAGCAGGACAGTAGCCATGGCTGGGCCTGAGCAGACCATGGACCTTCCAATTTGGAGTCAGGCCTACCTAGTCAGTGGTAGTGGCACAGACCAGTGGGAAGAGAATTGAATGCAATGTCAACATCTGTACCTGGAGGGGCTCACAATCTAATTTTATACCTGAGGCAATGGAGGGTTAAGTGACTTGCCCAAGATCACAAGGAGTAGCAGTGGGATTTAAACCAGCCACCTCTGGATATCAAGACTGGTGCTCTAACCACTAGGCCACGCCTCCACTCTAATTTGTAGAATAATGGCACTCATGCATGTGATTGTCGCCGATAGTTAGCAGTTATGTGTAAGTGCTAGGTGCTATTCTATACATATCATGCAACTGATAGGGGGCTTACATCTGGGCAGAACATGGATGTGTCATCAAGCGATGCACACAACCTATAGAATATCATTATTTGTGCACATTACATGGCATACTTAAGTGTGCCCCCTTATGCCAGCCATTTACCTGTTGTAAGTAGGCACACCTAACTTTTAGTGGACTAATGTGACTTTGCAGTAATATTCTGTAACAGCTTAGGCACATCCTTCAGCCATTATAGAATTGGTGCTATGAATGCCCCTTTCTGGAGCCTATAATAAAGCACCAATTTATAGAATTTCTACCAATGTGGGTCAAAGGCAAAGTTCAATGTTGAGGGAATTGCTTATATTGTATACTGCTTTCATAGGTGGAAAGCTTAGGGTTTTTTTTTTTTTTAGCCTTATTATACTTTGATAACCAGGTTAAAGTGGTGGAGAAAAAAATCCTTTGGCAAAGCTATGGGTCATATGGAGGGGCATAATCGAACGAAAACGTCTATTTCCATGGGCGTTTATCTCCAAGAACGGGTCCGTGAAGGGGCGGACCGAACCGTATTTTGGGAAAAAATAGACGTCCATGTTTTATTCGTCAAGTTCTGAGCTGGGCGTTTTTGTTTTTCAGCGATAATGGAAAATGAAAGCGCCCAGCTCAAAAACGAATAAATCCAAGGCATTTGTTCGTGGGAGGGGCCAGGATTCGTAGTGCACTGGTCCCCCTCACATGCCAGGACACCAACCGGGCACCCTAGGGAGCACTTTTACAAAAACAAAAAAAAAGGTAAAAGAGCTCCCAGGTGCATAGCACCCTTCCCTTGTGTGTTGAGCCCCCCAAATCCCCCTCAAAACCCACCGCCCACAAGTCTACACCATTACTATAGCCCTAAGGGGTGAAGGGGGGCACCTACATGTGAGTACAGTTGGTTTGGGGGGCGGTGTGGAGGACTCCCATTTACCAGCACAAGTGTAACAGGTGGGGGGGGGGGATGGGCCTGGGTCTACCTGCCTGACGTCCACTGCACCCCCTAACAACTGCTCCAATGACCTGCATACTGCTGCCAGGGAGGTGGGTATGACATTTGAGGGTGAACATAAAAAGTTGTGAAACGGCATACTTTTGTGGTGGGAGGGGGTTTGTGACCACTGGGGGAGTCAGGGGAGGTCATCCCCGACTCCCTCCAGTGGTCATCTGGTCATTTAGGGCACTTTTTGGGGCCTTATTCGTGGAAAAACAGGGTCCAGGAAAAGTGCCCTAAATTCTCGCTAAAAACGCATATTTTATTTTCTATTATTGGCGAAAGGCGCCCATCTCTGATCGGCCGATAACCACGCCCCAGTTCCGCCTTCACCACGCCTTTGACACGCCCCCATCAACTTTGTCCGCATCCGCGACGGAGTGCAGTTGAAAACGTCCAAATTTGGCTTTCGATTATACCGCTTTATTCGTTTTTGTGAGATAAACGTCTATCTCCCGATTTGGGTCGCAATATAGGCGTTTTTCTCTTTCGATTATAAGCTGGATGGTACAGCATTTTCCACTGTTGCTTCCCACCTCTGAAACCTTCTTAGAGGTGGGAGGGATTATCTTGCTCTCCATAAAATTCTGAAGACACGATTCTTTGAGAAACTGAATAATATTGCTTAAACCTTGTAGGAGAACTGTAAGATTTCCAGAGGATTGTCTTGGGTATCTGCCTTTTGCTACGAGAACTATTTGTGTGTTTTAAATTTGTTTTCTTGGATTGTTTTATTATTGCATGCTATCTTATTGCACAGTTTGTAAAGCATGGAATATAGATTTGTAAATTAAAAGTAAAAGTGACAAAGAGGGGCATTTTCGAAAGAAATGTGTAAGTCGGAATTTGGATGTTTTACAAAGACGTCCAGATTCCAAGGTGGGGAGAAGGTCATTTTTGAAAAAGATGGATGCCCGTCTTTTGTGTTCGAAAATACCATGGACGTCCTTGGATTTGGACATTTTGCAATTTGGACATCTTTGATGTTTGTCCATTTTCGAAACAAAGACGTCCAAGTTTAAAACGCCCAAAGTCAAGCCATTTGGACATGGAAGGAGCCAGACTTTTTAGTAAACTGGTCCCCCTGACATGCTAGGACAGCTATCAAGCACCCTAGGGGGCACTGCAGTGGACTTCAAAAAATGCTCCCAGATACACAGCTCCCTTACTTTGTGTGCTGAGCCCCCCAAAACCCACTACCCTCAACTAGACACCACTACCATAGCCCTTACGGGTGAAGGGGCACCTATATGTGGGTACAGTGGGTTTCTGGTGGGTTTTGGAGGGCTCACAGTTTCCTGCACGAGTGTAACAGGTAGTGAGGGGATGGGCCTGGGCCGACCTGTCTGACGTGCACTAAAATACTCCAGGGACCTGCATACTGCTGTTATGGACCTGAATATGACATCTGAGGCTGGCAAGTAATGTCCTTCACCACACATTTTGGGGGTGGGAGGGGGTTAGTGACCACTGGGGGAGTAAGGGGAGGCCATCCCTGATTCCCTTCAGTGGTCATCTGGTCATTTGTGCCTTAAACATAATAAAAACAGGTCAACATCCAAGTTTTAGTGCTGGACGTTTTTGCTTTGTTCCATTGTGGCTCAAAGACATCCAAGTCTTAGGAATGCCCAAGTCCTACTACTACTATTTAGCATGTCTATAGCGCTACAAGGCGTACGCAGCGCTGCACAAACATAGAAGAAAGACAGTCCCTGCTCAAAGAGCTTACAATCTGACTTGAGCACGCCTCCGATACACCCCCTTGAGATTTGGACATCCTTGCGATGGACTTCCGAGAAAGACGTCCAAAATGCGGTTTTGATTATACTACATAAGTACATAAGTAATGCCATACTGGGAAAAGACCAAGGGTCCATCGAGACCAGCATCTTGTCCACGACAGCGGCCAATCCAGGCCAAGGGCACCTGGCAAGCTTCCCAAACGTACAAACATTCTATACATGTTATTCCTGGGATTTTGGATTTTTCCAAGTCCGTTTAGTAGCGGTTTATGGACTTGTCCTTTAGGAAACCGTCCAACCCCTTTGTAAACTCTGCTAAGCTAACCGCCTTCACCACATTTTCCGGCAATGAATTCCAGAGTTTAATTATACGTTGGGTGAAGAAAATTTTTCTCCGATTTGTTTTAAATTTACTACACTGTAGTTTAATCGCATGCCCCTTAGTCCTAGTGAACAGACGCTTCACATCCACCTGTTCCACTCCACTCATTATTTTATATAACTCTATCATGTCTCCCCTCAGCCGTCTCTTCTCCAAGCTGAATAGCCCTAGCCTCCTTAGTCTTTCTTCATAGGGAAGTCGTCCCATCCCCGCTATCATTTTAGTCGCCCTTCGCTGCACCTTTTCCAATTGTACTATATCTTTCTTGAGATGCGGCGAAGAGAATTGAACACAATACTCAAGGTGCGGTCGCACCATGGAGCGACACAATGGCATTATAACATCCTCACACTTGTTTTCCATACCTTTCCTAATAATACCCAACATTCTATTTGTTTTCCTAGCCGCAGCAGCACACTGAGCAGAAGGTTTCAGTGTGTTATCGATGACGACACCCAGATCCCTTTCTTGGTCCGTAACTCCTAACGTGGAACCTTGCATGACGTAGCTATAATTCGGGTTCTTTTTTCCCACATGCATCACCTTGCACTTGCTCACATTAAACGTCATCTGCCATTTAGCCGCCCAGTCTCCCAGTCTCGTAAGGTCCTCTTGTAATTTTTCACAATCCTGTCGCGAGTTAACGACTTTGAATAACTTTGTGTCATCAGCAAATTTAATTACCTCGCTAGTTACTCCCATCTCTAAATCATTTATAAATATATTAAAAAGCAGCGGTCCTAGCACAGACCCCTGAGGAACCCCACTAACTACCCTTCTCCATTGTGAATACTGCCCATTTAACCCCACTCTCTGTTTCCTATCCTTCAACCAGTTTTTAATCCACAATAGGACTTTTCCTCCTATCCCATGACCCTCCAATTTCCTCTGTAGCCTTTCATGAGGTACCTTGTCAAATGCCTTTTGAAAATCCAGATACACAATATCAACCGGCTGGCTCCCCTTTGTCCACATGTTTGTTTACTCCTTCAAAGAACTGAAGTAAATTGGTCAGGCAAGATTTCCCCACACAAAAGCCGTGCTGACTCGGTCTCAGTAATCCATGTCCTCGGATGTGCTCTGTAATTTTGTTTTTAATAATAGCCTCTACCATTTTCCCCGGCACCGACGTCAGACTCACCGGTCTATAATTTCCCGGATCTGATTTGGATGTTTCTGTGAGATGGACTTCCAAGTGCCGATTTATGTCACTTTTTGGACGTCTATCTCTTTCGAAAATGAGCCTGTTAGTCATGCTTAAAACAAATTAGACACAGTTTTGGATTATGCTTCTTGCATTTTGAAATGTATCTTGGAACTTCAAACACACATTATTGGCTGAATATTTTTAGCATCCAACCCTTTTCATTTGCATGAAGTGTAACTGCTCATCAACACTGATGGGGAGATCTCAATTAACCATCAGAAGAAGACATTGTAATACTTTTCACTTTTGCTAAAGATTGACTAATAGAAAAGTAGTATAAGTGTTTCAATTAGGTATTGTAACCCAGATTACAAAGGAATTCAATGAAGTTGGGAAGCCAGTGTGGAGCAACCTTAAATCCAAAAAAGCGCCATGAGAAATCCTCACCCATATGATCCAGTGTAGTCATTCAAAAAATGATGTGCTACTGTTTTAAGTATCTTTAGCTTTCAGGTGGTATAAATTATATGCTTCTTTTTAATCTGCTCAGTAGAGTATAATTCTATCTAATCTTTTCCTTTTTATATGTAAAATGACACAGTTTAATGCTCCCTGTTTAATATCTGTGAAGTTTTATCTTTATTTGTTTGGAACATTTTCGTCAGATACTCACCTAATTTCTAAAGAATAAACAAATGAAAAAGGGCAGTCCATTCTTATGCAAATCCTACCAGCTGTTTCATGGAGTCTGCCCTCGCTTGCTCTGATGTGAGCATCTGCATAAAAATGAAAGCACAGATATGATAAAATACAAAAGACTGACAATAACATGCAAATAGAAATCAGTCATTGGAAAACTGTGGACTCATTGTCATCAAAAGAATTAGGGGGAAGAGCAAAACAAAGGAGCCCTGCTGATAAAAATAAGGATGGCTTGATGGGCTTTGAATTTGCAGATTTCTTACATCACAGAGAAAATGGAATATAAACACCTCAGTGAAATGTTTGCTTTAATCCATCCTTGAAGCCTCCTGTCAGATTTAGTTTCCTGTTAAGTCTTTAGCCAAATTCACTTGTAGCCATCTCTATGTGAAAATGAAGTCAGTCTTTCTCTGGTGACATTAAGGGGCTGTTTTACTAAATTGTGGTAAAATTTGTAATTACCACAGCTTAGCATGGGACTTTACAATGCAGTAGCTGCAATATAGAACCTATTTTGTTGGGTGTTTGTGTCTGTGTGTGGGGGGGGGGGGGGGGGGGGGGGGGAGGGGGAGAGAGGGGTCCTTGTATTTGTCACTGTAGGTTGTGCATTAACATTTTATTTATTTTTATTTGTAACATTTGTATCCCACATTTTCCCACCTATTTGCAGGCTCAATGTGGCTTACATTTGCCGTAATGGCAATTACCATTCCGGACTACAAATATGCATTAATATGTGGTAACTGCTCCTGGTAAATGCAGAAGCTGTTAACATCTCTTATCTAGGAGGTGGTAAGTTGTCCCATGTTAACACTGCCTTAGTTAAAAAGTGGTAATTGAAGCACATTAACTGCCAAATGCATTCCACATCTATTCTCTGCTATGCTAGGCTCCCTCACACAAAAAGCACTTAGCACCAAATTCTATAAATGGCGTGCAAGATCAGCGCTGAAAAAAATAGCGCTAGCACTATTTTATAAATGGCACTCAAAATAAGACGCTGTTTACTGGGATTTACACCATCTGAACCCTGCTGTAAATTTTCATGCCTAAATCAGGTGTGGATCACACCTTATTCTATAACAGCGTACATAAATTGTGGGAATGCCCCTGATCCACCCATGACCCTCCCATGGAAGTGCACCTTTTTTTGAGCCATGTGTAAAATTTACACACAGATCTGGGTGCATAAATATGTTCATGCAAATTTACATTAATGCCAATTAGCACCGATAATTGATTGCCAGGGCCCAGTTATTGGCACTAATTGGCTTGCTATTCAATTAAATTGCACATGCAATTTAAAGTGCTATTTATAGAATTTGGAGGTTACTGTGCAGCTTACCATGTTGTAAATGCTAATTTACTGCAAACCCTTTAAAGTGGCTCTATGCTAGAAATTACTGAGTGGTAATTAGCATGTTAAGTGCTTAATGTGGTTTAGTAAAAAAGATTCCTAAGAAAAGAGTCCACTGTATAGAACTTTCTATGTTTATGGCACTATAGGTACTGTAATGCAATTACATTTTTATGAACAAAATGGTCTTCTAGTTTTATTACAGGAATGTTGATGATTAGCAAATACAATACCTTTGGCTATCAGGGCTTGCAAAAGTTAAACTGCAGTAAGAAGAAATCATAGAAAATCTAGGAACAGGTATATATCAGAGCAAGGAAATTGGTGTAACGGCTCGTTGGTATTGGCCCATGTTGCTGTGAAGGTGGTCCTAGATTCCATTTGTGAATCAGATCCTTAGCACCATGGATTGGCCAGGGTTTGGGATGCCTTGGAAGGGGAAGCGGCAGTCATGGTCGCTGTTAAGCGGATACCTGGTGGCCAAAGGTAGAGCCCATTATACAGATTTCCAGAAGGAGCCCTGGTGCATGGACTTCAGTCTCTCATGATCAGAATTGATAACATATAGCTAAATTCTTGAGGTTATTAAGCTAATTATGAGACTTGTATGGTACTGCCTACAGGACCATATAGAAGACCTGAATTTTGATCCTCACTCACACCCCGATGATCAATTTCCCCATGCTGTTCAAAACAGCACTGTAAAATTAGTGCCCGAACAGTGCAGGGAAATAACGCCCCTATGATTGAAGCTAATAGTATGCAAGTTTATGCTTGCTATTAGCTTCAATCATGGGGGTACATCTGTAGGATGATTGTGCCTGAGCATGCGCCCAAGGCACAATCGTCCCACAGAAATTGTTTGACAGGTCCAGGCTGCCAAAAAAAAAAAAAAAAAAAGCCCAGACCTGTCAAACATTACCAATGCAAGGGGCTTGAGGTCTGGTGGAAGACCCCCCCAACCCTCCCCCCAGACAGAGGACTAGAGAGTTGACGAAGGGTTTGCCGCGGTAGCATCACCTTTGTTTGGCACGCTGCCTGCTGAGTATTGGGGAGGAATAGTTAATGCCCTGTTTAGCATCCATTTGCATGCTACTTGAGGTCAGAGCCGGGAAGTGCATTGGGGCGGGTGAAAATGCGGGCGCTAGTATGTTGCGATAACAGCCTTTAGTGCCCGCATTTGCTTCTGATCATCAGCCCCTCAGAGCCTATGCTCCCAGGGTGACTGGAGATCAGCTTTTTTAAAAAATTGGCTGCAAGCATTAAAAAAAAAAATCCAGATATTCAGTTCCACTATCTGGAAAGTGGCTGGTGTTCAATATCCAGAAAAGGCAGTCGGGACTGAAAGATATCCAGATAGTAGCAATAATGAGTCTGTTAATAACTTGGGACTGATAACAGCCTACCTGGATAGCAGACTAAATACTGTCACTATCTAGATAAATTCTGGGACTACCCTGCCTCTGCCAATGCTCTGCATAATCCTGGGATGGTTTCTAAGGATATTCAGGAGCACTCTCCAGATATTGCCTCTGCATATCCTGGTCGGCATCACTTTTCTAGATAGCAAGTACTGTTATCCAGATAAGTGCTTTTGAATATTGGCCTGCTGACCAGACTTATTTACTTAGAAAGAGTTCTATTTGTTCAGTGCAAATTACAGGCAAGATATATAATAACAAGCAGAACGCCGACACATAAAATAGACATACAGTAATACCTCGGTTTTCGTTGACTTCTGATATTGCAGGTTTCAGTTTTCATCAATTTTTTCTGTGAAAAATTTGTCTCGGTTTTCGTCGGCATGCCCACGTGACCTCACTGCTAATTTTGCAAAAACAAAGGGCGACCCACGCATTCTCCTGCTCAGTGCTAATACTATAATTACATGTAAGTAATTGCCTCAGTTTTCGTCGGTTTCGGATTTTGCCGATTGTTTTCGGACAGATTATCGACGAAAACCAAGGTATCACTGTATAGGACTAGATTGTATACATCATGCCTAAAAAATTGGTGTTGGAATGAAATACACCTAGGCGTGTTCTATAAAGTATGCCTAAATTTCTGCATGGTTTATAGAATACACCGAATGCCCTTCCACATGACTAAATTTAGTTGTGGGCAGTTATGCCAAGTAAAACTTGTTTTAAATGCTGACAGCTAAATTATGTGCAGACCGGTGTGTTCTATAACAACACACATAGATTTTAGAAATGTCCATAGCCCACCTATTCCACGCCAATGACCATGCCCCTTTTCAACTATGCAACTTAGAATTTAAGTGCATCATGTTATAGAATATGCTTAGGATGTAACAAAAGAGATGGAACAAAGTACAAACTAAAGTCCAAACAAAAAAACAGCACCACGGGCCTTTAAAAATGGAACACAGTTCTTTAATGAATGAGCCTTGACAAAAAGACCCGACACGGGCCGTGTTTCGGTGATCACAGTGATGACGTGGAAAACTTGGGGAATAACTCGAATATATTCCTCTACAATATATTATTCCTTACCCCACGTCTCATGTAGTAAAAGCTACAAAGCACCAAGGCACTTTCACTTTCTGTATCATTTTGATACAGAAAGTGAAAGTGCCTTGGTGCTTTGTAGCTTTTACTACATGAGACGTGGGGTAAGGAATAATATATTGTAGAGGAATATATTCGAGTTATTCCCCAAGTTTTCCACGTCATCACTGTGATCACCGAAACACGGCCCGTGTCGGGTCTTTTTGTCAAGGCTCATTCATTAAAGAACTGTGTTCCATTTTTAAAGGCCCGTGGTGCTGTTTTTTTTGTATAGAATATGCTTAGACAGTTCTGCGCATTAAATTCTAATGAATGGCAATTAGTGTCTAATTGCTTGTTAATTGGCAATTATCGACGCTCATTGACTTGTTAACTAAGTTGCATGCACAAATCCTGAATACGACAGGATTTGCACGTATAACTTAATCACGCTATATAGAATCCAGGGGATAGAGGGTAATTTTATAAAATAGACACAATCATTTATGAGCCAATTACACATGTAATTAATTAGAATAGCACATACCACACTTCTGCTTAAGTGCTATTCTGTAAATATGTACATATCTTTCATAGAAAACAAAAATGAGTGGAAGTGACCAAAACCTGAGTTTGTTCCAGGATAAAATTTAACAAAGCTTTTATTGGTACATACACAGTCCCAAATAAAAGCACATCTTTTTTATAAAGATACGTACACTTGCTAAATGGACCCAACACGGGCTATGTTTCAGCTACCAAACCTTCATCAGCAGTCCTGCAAACTAGTGCATAATCCAAAAATCAGACAGGGCCCCTTTTACCAAGCTGCAGCAAAAGGGGGCCTATGCTGGTGTTGGTGTGTGTTTTTGATGCGCGCAGAGGCCCCTTTTTGCTGCAACGGGTAAAAGGTAGGTCTTTTTTTCAGGAAATGGCCATGGGGCAAGTAAAGCTCTTGCTGCACGGCCATTTCAGGGTGGAATCCATACTGTCACCCGTTGAGGTGATGGTAAGAGCTGCCCAATTACTATCAGGTTAGCGTGGGAGCACACGGCACTGCCCGATTATCGCCGGGTATACACCAGCACTACAAAAATTATAATATTTTTGTAGCACTGCAAATGACATGTGCTGGGGATGGGAACTACCGCCAGGCTGCAGCAGTAGCCTGGCGGTACTTCCTTTTTAGCGAGCGGTAAGCCCACATTGGGTTTACCGCTGCTTTGTAAAAGGGGCCCATAGTGGTTTAATGGTGTGTAAAAATACAATGTGTGAACATAGCAAGGCAAATTCACCTCTCATAAACATCCAACGCTGCCTTTAAAAAAAAAGTCTGACAGTGTCTGCTTTTATTTGGGAGTGTGTATGTAAGAATAAAACTTTTGTTAAATTTTGGCCACTTCCACTCATTTTTGTTTGCTTTGTTGTTTTTCTCTTTCAAAGTGTTTGTGTCTTCCCTTTTTTTATGTTTTGCATATCTTTCATAGTACATAAGTGACAGATAGACATATGCATAGGTGGAGTCTGGGTGGTGTGTGGACCAGGCACATAGCCAGACCTCAATTTTTGTTTTGGGGGGGGGCCTGAGCCTAAAGTGGGGAGGGTGCACAATTTTCATGCCTCCCCGCTGCTTTCTGCCACAACCTCACAAACCTGGGCTGTTGGTGGTCCCCAAGCCCTGCAAGCATAAGCCTTCATCCAGTGCTGTTCACCCCTGCTTCCCCCCCCCCCCCCCCCCACACACACACATACTCAGTACCTATATATAGACACACTGTTAAAGTATGGCCTTTCGCAGGCAAAGATATGAAGGGTCCACATTACTTATAATCTGGATTGAGTTGGGGGTTGTGGGCCTCAGTCAAGGACTATCATTGGGAGGGAAATAGGGATGAATACAGAAAAAACTTTCTGGTAATTTTTGGGCTCCCAATTCCACCCCCCCCCCCCCTATTTAACAGTGAAGTCCTCTGCTTAAATACACCTGTATGTATATTCAACCTCTTGATTTGTAGTTCTTGAGCATAGTCATAAAATAGCTGCAGAGGATGGGGATAATTAAGTTGGGCTGGTTTGGGAGGGGGTTGGTCACTTTCAGATTGGGGGAATACAAGTAGTAGCTAGGGATAATTTGTGCCTGGTGGGTACTGAAAGAATATTTTGTATTCTATGGGTGGCTATTTGGTCTGGGTTTTGACCAGAAGGGAGGGTGTATTATTAGAATGGTGGGACCACCTGGAATCTGAACACAAGAATCCCACTAAGGAAACAAGTAAAAAAAAAAAAAAAACAAGGAGCGGGAAACGGAAGAAGGCTCAGCAGGCAATGGGACTTAAAAGTATAGAACAATATTTTAATTCATATAAATATAACTTATAAAATAGTCCTTAATCATAGCAGTGTAAAAGTCTTTTCTTGTTCAAAATAATCCATTATAAACAAATGACCTTGGAAAGATCAAAGGGAAAAGGATACTCCTCTGCAGTATGTAAATTGTTAAGCAGTTTACGTACTGCGGAGGAGTGTCTTTTTCTCTGTGATCTCATTTATTTATAGTGGATTATTTTGAAACATATTTGTTGTTTATGAACAAGCAACATAAAAAATATAGGGATGGACAAGTAGCCTTCCAGAAAGGGATCCAAAGGAGACACTTGGGGGCAGATATAAGATCAGCTTTATTGGTGTCATCAATTATGTCCAATTTGGTATTTTCAAAACCAATTTTTAGACTTTTTCCAATGAAGTCCATCAGAAGTGCGTTCAAATCACAAGGGGACGTGTCAGGGGCATGTTAAGGGTGGGATCTGGGTGTTCTGATACTTGGACATTTTTCTGTCATATCAGAACAAAACAAAAACATCCACGGGTATAAGTTGGATGTTTTGGTCTAGGCCTGTTTTATTAATGTATAAGCCACAAAAATGTGCCCTAAATGACCAGATGACCACTGGAGGCAATCAGGGATGACCTCCCCTTACTTCCCCAGTGGTCACTAACCCCCTCTCACCCCCCCCCCCCAAAAAAAAATATGATTAAAAACATTACCAGCGTCTATGCCAGCCTCAGATGTTATACTCAGGTCCATTAGAGCAGCAGTTCTTTGGAGAAGTGTAGTGGTGAATGCAGTGCAATGCAGACAGGTTGACCTAGGCCCATAACTCCCCCTACCTGTTACACGTGTGCTGTAAACTGCGAGCCCTCCAGAAGTCACCAGAAACCTATTGTACCTACCTATAGGTGCACCCTTCACCCATAAGGGCTATTGTAGTGGTGTACAGTTGGAGGTAGTGGGTTTTGGGTGGGTTTGGGGGGCCTCAGCAGAGAAGATAAGGGAGCAATGGTGAGATGTGTACCTGGCAGCATTTATGTGAAGTCCACTGCAGTGCCCCCTAGGGTGTCTCATTGCTTTCCTGCGATGTCTGTGTGGCCAGTCTACTAAGAATGCTGACTCCTCCTACATCCCAATGGCTTGATTTTGTGCGTTTTTCACTTGGATGTTTTTTTTTTTTTTTCAAAAATGGAACAAGAAGATAAACGCACAAAGAACAAAAACATCTAGCAAATAGTTATTTTGGAAAAAAAAAAAAGATAGTCATTTTGAAAATGGCTATATTCCCCAATTAAATTTTGGACTTAGACGTCATATTGGAAATGCCCCTCTTTGTAAATTACAAAGTGGTATTTCTTATGTTGTCAAGCTTTCAGTTGCATGGTCCATTCTTAAAATCAAAGCAGATACTATCAACATTATGTAAGGGAGTTTTGATTCTTTCTTTAACAAAGTATAACTGGAAGTATTCATCACTAATTGTATTAGCTAAATCTGATTCATAATGAATTTTTGCACCAGCACAAACTATTCTGAAGGAAATAAATCATCAAATTAGTTTTATTTTCTGCCTGTGGAAAAATTAATCATGAATTAGGTCTTAAACTGCTACTATTAATGATAAGTGCATCAATGTTTAAATCTCAGCAAAGGAGAAGATTGACAACTTGTTTTTTTTATTTTTTTTGTCTGTTAGAGAGTACTATATAAAGTCTCAGATAAAGATTATATTTCAGTACCATGTATAGTTAGTATTGAGCTTCTATATGCATGTGTACTATAATACTAGGTCGGTAAATTGACCTATTAAAATTAAACAGTAAGCTAATTTACTAATTGTGCAGACCTTTCAATGTGTTTGTGAAAAAAAAAAGATTATCTTATGAAACACAGCAGTTGCTATGAGCCCACTCAGCAAGTAATATACACATGTCATTATTTCTTGGAACAAATCTGTTTCTGAATGGTTACAAATATTATTTTTAAGTCTACTCCACTTGTTTTGTTCTTTTAATGGTATTTAATCATTAGGCAGATCAAGGGCACAACCTTTACAGAAAAACCTGCTGTAAGAATCGCAGAGGTCCTTTTACTAGGGTTACCATATGTCTGGGTTTCCTGGGACATGTACTCTTTTTGAAGGCACCGCAGCAGTGCACGCACAAGCACTGGCAGTAAGGTCAAGAGGTCAGGCGAGACGAGAGAGGATTGGAAGTGCATCGCATCTCGCGTGCAGTGAGAGAGAGAGAGAGAGAGAGAGAGAGACGGCAGAGCCTGAGGCCGGGAACCAAATTTGTCTTCATTTCTCTCTTCTGACTGCTTATCTTGCTCAGGCTGCCTGCACCTGCAGAGTGCGGGAAGCTGCTGGCCCTGCTGAGTTAGCTGTCTTCTGCAGATTGCAGACAATAGAGGCTGCAGACACAAGGGAGGCTGCTTGATTAAAGTTGACTGGGCTGGGCTGGCTGGCTCACTGCCTTGGCGGCCCTCCCCCCCCCCCCCCCCCCCCACCCCCAGTGACACACAACATAACTCGGCTGGTACAGAAGGGTAAGGAATAAAGCTGCAACTGAACGTCTGAGGGTGACACTGTAGCCAGCCCTGGAGGAGTCAGTCAGAGTGGCCCAGCTGAGCCTGATCAGTCCAGAATTCTGCTGCTGCCCCCCCCTCCCCCATGGCTGTACAACACCACCATCTGGCACTGCACAGCCAGCACAAGTAGGAGAGACTGTGATCTTGCAGTGCACACAAGGTAAGGAATTAGGAAACTTTTAGAGGCTGGGATTGAGCCGGGTGTGTGTGGCGGGACAGGGTGGGGCAGGGGGACAACATTTTATTCTTTGTGTTCTCTTTTGTGTCGCCACAAATATGGTAATCCTACTTTTTACTAAAGCGTGGCGCAGTGGTTCCCAAACCTGGTCCTGAAGTCACCCCAGCCAGTCAGGTTTTTAGGATATTCACAATGAATATTCATGAGAGATATTGGCATGCACTACCTCCACTACATGCAAATCTGTCTCATGAATATTCATTGTGGATTTCCTGAAAACCCGACTGGCTGGGGTGCCTCCAGGACCAGGTTTGGGAACCACTGGCTTATCATATGATAAATGCCAAGAAGCCCATTTTATATCTATGGGTTTCTTAGCAGTTAGCACGTGCCAAGCTTTAGTTTAGGCCCCTTAGCTAGGATGACATGGACAAGGCTATTTGGGCCATATTTGCCAGTATCTACTATATTAAATGGCCTTTGCAATTTTGAGAAATATCTGTATTTGCTATTCCAGCATGTGAATCACTACGTCTGAAGATCTTTGCATTTTAGTCTACTGGCCTCACTATCTGTAGAAATTTCAGTTCACAAATGTCTTCTGTACAGCATTGGATCTGCTGTGTACATTGCCTGAGTTCTGCTCCAGAGCATGCTCTCTGATGCAAGCTCTGGAGCAGAACCCGGGCAATGTACGCTGCAGTGCCAGTGCTGTATAGAATCAATTTCAATGGATTGGAGTAGATCTAAATAGCGGGGGCTGCAAAATCCAGTTATAAAGCAACCCAGTGTTGATAATCATATACTTCCTCATATACCTCAAGGGCCACTCAATCAACCACAAGAACCTAGTGGCTGTCCTTAATCTTCATAGGCCCTGAGACCGAACTAAGTGATGAGATTGTTTTCAGTATATTCAAATACAAAATTTAATTATTATCTTCATAAAAAGTTAACAAAACTTCAATTTTGACTGAAAAAAGGACCAACTGACAGAGGCCATGTTTTGACTGCATCAAGGAAGGTCCTGTGAATGAACTGGTATCACTTAATTCTCTATAATGCTTAAAGTTAATGCATTAACATTGAGCGTTATGGAGAATTAAGTGATACCAGTTTATTCAGAGGACCTTCCCTGATGCAGAATTGGACACTGTATCAGGGAAGGTCCTGTGAATGAACTGGTATCACTTAATTCTCTATAATGCTTAAAGTTAATGCGTTAACATTGAGCGTTATGGAGAATTAAGTGATACCAGTTTATTCAGAGGACCTTCCCTGATGCAGAATTAAAACATGGTCCATGTCGGTCAGTCCTGTTTCAGTCAAGCTCAAGATAAATTGAAGTTTTGTTAGTCTTTATGAAGATAATAAGTAACTTTTGTATTTGAATATGCTAAAAACAATCTCACCACTTAGTTCAAAGACTAAGAAGACTAAGGTGAGCCGCGAACTGTTGCTCATGTGAAACAAGTTGCCACTGAGGCTTTTGTGGTTTAATTGAGTGGTCATTGAAGTATATCAGGAAGTATTTGATTATTAGCGCTGGGTTACTTTGTAAATGGGTGCTGTATAGAAGATGTTTGAGAACTGAAGTTTCTAGGCCTGTGTACTAAAATGTGAAGATCTTCACACGTGGTGTTTCACATGCTGGAATAAAAAAAATACAGATATATTTGGACCCCAGATGTAGGCCACAAGGCCGAAACATGGACCGTATCAGGTCCTCTGTTACCTGAATAAAGAATACTTTTAACAGTTTGTGTTTACACCCCTTCTGGTTTGGATATTGTGTTTGTGCTTCACTTCTATTTGTGCTTCTACATTGCTGTGAAGTTTTTGTCTTTCTTTTTCGTTCAGCATAACTTATGGTCAATGATTTAATTTTCCTGTAATTTGCAGAAGGGAAAAATTTCCACAAGAAAAAAAAAAAAAGAAAAGACAAGAAAATCAGGCTGGGGGGGGGGGGGGGGAGCTTTTGCTTTCCAGCTAGATTGAGGGACTGGAGTGGATGCATAGAACACAATTATCTTTTCACTGGAAACTTTTCCTTCTATAACTTAGAGCAAAATAAAGCCTTTACTAATTCTCAAATTTTACAAGATAACTAACATTTTTACATTTTGATTTCCTCCATTCATAAATTATACTGACTCTCGTAGCCTGGTATCTACAGTTACAAATTTAAGTTCTATACATGAATTTTATTATTTCTTTATTTTTGAACATTTATACCCCACTTTTTTCCACAGTCGTGCTGACTCAAAGTGGCTTACAATGTGCAGAATAGGCCAAATTACATTGGGAGAATTACAAATCTCAAAAGAATAATAGACAGAAGAGGGATGAAGAAAAGGGGAAAGAGCTAGAAAGACGGAAAGTAAGATGAGGTGATACAGAAGTAGGAATCCAGGCCAGGCCAGTCAAAGGTGGAGTCCAGGCGCTGAAACGGCACTGAGTGACTAGAACAGCTTCCAGCAAGGCAATTACTCTCTTTCCTCTGTCCCCATCTGTAGGATTCTGTTATGGTCCTTCCTCTACAAATCACATAGGGGACCTTTTACTAAGACATGCTAGCGTTTTTAAAGCATGCTGAAAATAGGCGAGCGCTAATCGCTAGAGACACCAAGGCGGTTAGCTTGGCAGAGTTTAAAAAGGGGTTAGACGGTTTCCTAAAGGACAAGTCCATAAACCACTACTAAATGGACTTGGGAAAAATCCACAATTCCAGGAATAACATGTATAGAATGTTTGTACGTTTGGGAAGCTCGCCAGGTGCCCTTGGCCTGGATTGGCTGCTGTCGTGGATAGGATGCTGGGCTCAATGGACCCTTGGTCTTTTCCCAGTGTGGCATTACTTATGTACTTATATAATGTATTTCTATGAGTGTCTCTAGCATTTAGCACATGCCTATTTTTGGTGTGCACTAAAAACGCTAGCGACCCTTAGTAAAAGACCTCAATAGTCCTCTGGAGTTTACTGTTTTAAAAATCTATCTTTAAACCAGTGGGTCGCGATCCAGTCCTCAAAACACACTCAGCTAGTTGAATTTCCCAGTTATCTACAATGAATATGCATAAGATATATTTGCATACAATGGAGGCAATGCACACAAATTTATCTGTTGCTTATTCAATGTGGATATCCTGGAAAACTAGCTGGTTGGACTGGCTGAGAACCCTTGCTTTAAAAGCCATAGAAACAAAGGCAGATAAAGACCATATGGTGTATCCAGTCTGCCCATCCATGCCATCTACTCTCCCTATCACTTCCTTAGAGATCCTATGTACTTGTCCCAAGCTCACTTGAATTCAGATACTGTTTTCATCTCCACCACTTCTACTGGGAGGCTAATCCATGAATTCACCACCCTTTTCATGAAGTATTTCCTCAGGTTACTTCTGAGCCTATCCCCTTTCACTTCATCCTTTAGCTTTCTTTCAATTGAAAGAGACTCGCCTCTTTTGCATTTAAGCCATATATGTATTTAAATGTCTCTCACATATCTCCCTTCTCCTGCCTTTCTTCCAAAGTATACATATTGAGATATTTAAGTCTGTCCCCATATGCTTTAGGATGAAGACCACTGACCATTTTAGCAACCACCCTCTGGTTGACTCCATTGGAGCCGACTCTGTGGGTGCTGTGGGTGCTTGAGCACCCCCAATATTAAGAAAGTTCCTTGTATGTGTCCAGGGAGGGATTATTTTCATTGGGTTTAGCAGATATTGTCGGCTGTCTTCCTCTTTTTGTGATCTCTTATAATTTATAAAGGCTAATTTCTTTTTCCTTACCTTTTCAGCTACTACTTTTGAGAACCAAAGCAGCTTCCTTTTCCTCTTCCTTTTATTTACTTTCCTAACAAATAGTTTGTTGCCCTTACAATAGCTCCTTTCAGTTTTACCCACTGCTTTCCAACTTCTTCTAGATGTTCCCATCCTGTGTTGGTTGTTCTTTGCTTGTTTAGTATGTAGTGGTTGTATAATTGTTCATGTAGTATGTCCATATTTTTTATATATGTTTTATTGTGCTCTACCCTGGATAAGGGTGGATTATAAATAATAAATCTAATCTAATCTATCTTAATATTAAACCACATCATCTGGTGGTCACTGGATACCAGATGATCATCTACTATAACATCAGAAACTCTCTCCCCATTAGTGATCAGTAAGTCCAGTATGATCCCATCCCGCGTGGGTTCCATTACCAACTGCTGGAATAGTTCCCCCTGTAGAGAATCCAGGTTCTTCCTGTTCTAAAAGACCATGCAATAGGGATATCCCAATCAACATCTGGTATATTAAAATCACCTATTAGTAGTATTTGTCCTTTCACAGCTATGTATTGAATGTCTTCAATTAAATATCTGTCCATTTCTTCTGTCTATCAAAGAGGCCGGTATATCACACCAATGTAAATACATTTGTTATTCCTTTTTCCCAGATTGACCAACAGTGCCTCTTCCTTACCCTATAGGCCCTGCAATTGTGTAGCTTTAATATTATCTATAACATATAATGCCCTCCCCCTGCCTTTCTTCTTACTCAGTCTTTCCTGAACAGATTATAGCCCAGTATAACTATATCCCAGTCCCAGTTCTCTGTGAACCATGTCTCTGTGATCACCACTAAATCCAAATTAGCCTCTTCCATCACAGCCTTAATATCTAAAACCTTATTTCCCATACTTCGGTTAGCTAGTCTTCTTCTGAAGATATTTCTTCCCTTCTTAAACACCTAGTCAAAGAAATTAATCAGATTTGTCTGACAAGACCTGTTTCTAGTGAAACCATGTTGCATCGGATCCTACAATCCATTGGATTCAAAAAGCTTTACTATTCTCTTTTTTTTTTTTTTTTAAAGCTGCTCAGCAGCTCTTGGAAAAGCATCCCATGGTCCAGGAAGCTAAAATGCTCTTGACAGCACAATCTGTGCAGGCACATATTCATTTCCAGGATGCGAGCTTCTCTGCCTTGGCCTTTACCCTCAATAGGGAGGATTGATGAGAACACCACCTGTGCACCTATCTCCTTCACCTTCTCTCCCAGAGCCATGAAGTCACTTTTGATATGTTCAGAGGGGTACCTGGCAGTATCATTTGTACCAATATGGATGAGTAGCATTGGATAATAGCAACTAGGCTTGATGAGTCTCGGCAAGCTCTGTGCAGCATCTTGAATTTTGCCATGTGGCAGACAGGACACCTCCCAGGACATTATCCACCTTACAATTGAAAGAGAAAAACGCCTAGATTTCGACCCAAATCGGGAGATAGACGTTTATCTCACAAAAACGAATAAATCGGTATAATGGAAAGCCGATTTTGGACGTTTTCAACTGCACTCCATCGCGGAAGCGTACAAAGTTGACGGGGGGCGTGTTGGAGGCGTGGCGAAGGTAGAACTGGGGCGTGGTTATCGGCCGAGGAGAGATGGGCGCCTTTCGCCGATAATGGAAAAAAAGTATGCGTTTGTAGCTAGAATTTAGGGCACTTTTCCTGGACCCTGTTTTTTCACGAATAAGGCCCCAAAAAGTGCCCTAAATGACCAGATTACCACCAGAGGGAATCGGGGATGACCTCCCCTGACTCCCCCAGTGGTCACTAACCCCCTCCCACCACAAAAAATGATGTTTCACAACTTTTTATTTTCACCCTCAAATGTCATACCCACCTCCCTGGCAGCAGTATGCAGGTCCCTGGAGCAGTTGTTAGGGGGTGCAGTGGACTTCAGGCAGGTGGACCCAGGCCCATCCCCCCCCACCTGTTACAATTGTGCTGCTTAATGCTTAGTCGTCCAACCCCCCCAAACCCACATGTAGGTGCCCCCCTTCACCCCTTAGGGCTATAGTAATGGTGTAGACTTGTGGGCAGTGGGTTTTGAGGGGGATTTGGGGGGCTCAACACACAAGGGAAGGGTGCTTTGCACCTGGGAGCTCTTTTACCTTTTTTTTTTTTTTTTTGTAAAAGTGCCCCCTAGGGTGCCCGGTTGGTGTCCTGCCATGTGAGGGGGACCAGTGCACTACGACTCCTGGCCCCTCCCACGAACAAATGCCTTGGATTTATTCGTTTTTGAGCTGGGCGCTTTCATTTTCCATTATCACTGAAAAACAAAAACGCCCAGCTCACAAATTGTCGAATAAAACATGGACGTCTATTTTTTTTTTTTTAATTTGTTTATTTATTGTTTTAATGATAATACAAAGAATACATCTTTGAAAAGATACACCAGATATAAACACAAATACACTAAAGAATATAATATATATAGGAAACATCTCTACAATCTGGTTACAACAGTCCACCATAAAGAGAAGGAGTGGGATTCAGGATTGATTAAACCAAAGGAAGTTTGGTGCTATTAACTTAAAGTTTAAGGAAAAACAAGCAGTGGTACTCCTTAATTTACAGAACCATAAACCAGAGATGGAATTAGCATTGGTTTTTCTTCATATCAAGGAATGACCTTAATTGTTCAGGTTCAAAGAATATATATTTTTTATCCTTGAATATCAAAATACACTTGCAAGGAAATCGTAATTGGAAAACTGCTCCAACATTTAAAGACTCTTGCCTCATATCTAGGAACTTTTTCCGCCTTTGCTGAGTCCAACGAGCAATGTCTGGGAACACAGAGACTTTGCTTCCTTTATACTCAGGATAAATTTTTTTAAAATAAAGTCTCAATAAAGATTCTTTATCTTGTAAGAAGACAAAAGATACAATCAATGTCGCTCTGGTTTCTGTATTATCCACAGACTGCTCCAAAAAGTTTGTCAAATCCAGCGTTTCAGGAGGAATGTCCTGTTTAGAAGTAACTTGAGGTAAAGGAGGTTTCTTTTCCAAATAGTAAATCTTTTGAAGAGGAGGGAGTGTTTGATCTGAATAATTGTATATTTCTTTAAGAAACTTAGCAAACATATCCTTCGGGGCCACAAATTGAGATTTTGGAAAGTTTAGGAATCGTAGGTTTAGATTTCTTGATAAATTTTCCATATTCTCTATTTTTCTTTGTATAGAGGCACAATCTCCTACAATATGAACTTGTTGTTGAGATATTTTCCCAATTTGCGTCTCTAGGTCAGTTTGCTTTATTATTACTCCCTCCATTTGTCTTTTAAGAGATTTTATCTGAGAAGAATTGTTCAAGGATAACGTTATGAAAGAGGTACAGACCTTGTGAAGCGATTCCAATGCTGTCCAAATCGATTCCAGCGACACCTCTTGGGGCTTGACTAAGGGTTGTATCGCTAATACGCAAGCAGAAACTTCTTCTGGCGTAGTTGTTTCAGGCAATACCCCAGTAGCCTCCCCTGTTGGCATTTCTGGCGTTCGCTGGACTCCCTCAGCTAGCCACAAGATCTCTCTGGCCTCCGTTATCGCTTCTGGGGAAGGCCACTCCTTCGAAGCCCCACTAGTCTCGGGATTCGGTACAGTTCCTCCAGGTGCGTGCGAAAGCGTCGGGGTCACAGGTCCTAACGGACTAAGCGAAAATTCGCTCTCCTGAGCGGAGCTCTTCCCTGCTCCGCTAGCGGATACGTCCGAGGTCGGAGTCGATACCAGAAATGTAGTCAATGACTGCTACGTCTATTTTTTTTAAAAATATGGTTCGGTCCGCCCCTTCACGGACCCGTTCTCGGAAATAAACGCCCATGGAGATAGACGTTTTTGTTCAATTATGCCCCTCTATGTTTGGTCTGGAGATGGATGTCTCTGCAGATGTTTAGTTTAGTTTAGGTTAATGAAATTTGATATAGCACCCTTTCAAACACATCAGAGTGGTGAACAATTACAAAATAACAGGGAAATATGAAAGGAACTGCAAAATCATAAAGAAAAGTACCTCTCAGAAGAGAATCACCAACCACCACCACCTTTCACTTCTTAGTGGTCACTGATACAGCAACTTTGGGGATTTCAAGCTCTGATTCTTCCTCTCTTTGGGATGCTCTCCACTTCCAGGACTGCATATTAGTTCTTCAGTTCAATGGCAGGTGGAATCATGGTATCGATCCTGCAGGATCTCGTGATCTGAGTCCAGTGGCTCTCTTTCAGCACAGCTTCTTCTTCCCCACTGCTGGAAATCTTTGATGTTTCATGAAGCATTTCATCAATGTATTTGTCATGTTCATGGATTTTTCTCAGCTTTGCCACCTCATCTCTCAGTTCTTTCGTTTCTTGAGGGATTCAAGCTGAAGACATCTTCCACATGGAACCAGCTTCACTCCTAGGATCAAATTTTCTGTCTGTCCAGAAGCAGAAGCTCTAACTGGGGCAACAATGATTAAAACAATGTGATTACTGTGCAAATCTGCTTGGATTCAGAGACATAGAGTTGAAGAAAATAAGGTCAATTTTGCGAAAAACTTATTTCACTATTCATATATGTGTACAAATTTATTCATTGTTTGTATTTGTTCATTTCTGCATTTTAGTGTGCAATAAATTATTTTAACACATATTAAACCTAGCTAACAAGTACTAAAAACAAGTAAATGAAACGAAGTAAAAGCTTGTAGCTTTGGATGGAAAGTATACCTCTCCCTATACTCCCCCCCCAAACAAATGTCAGCATTTTTCATGTCATTTCAAATGATTACATGTCTTTATAAAAAAAAAAAACCCTTTCACAAAGCTACATGATTATGCTGACTCAGCCCATTCAACCCTTGACAACAATCCCTACCCTGCACTCCAAATGAAAACATCAAGACCTCCCGCACCCTGATGAAAACAACAACCCCCTCTATACACCTCTGATCTAATCATCAAATCCCTCTCCAGCACTTTTGAGGTGAAGGTGTTTTGCCACTTTCAGCATCAAAGGTATTCTACTACCCTTTCAGTAGGTGATTTCAATTCAATAGAACCTTCTAGAACTGAGCAATTACAAAAAAAATACACTTCTTCTCTTGGATTCACATTTATCTTACCACTTTGCAATGGGCAGTAACCAAGGCACCACATGGCATCTACACCTCCTTCTTTCCACCCCCAACATCACCACCTGAAAATTTTAAAAAACTGATGCTATAGGAGGCCATGGCTGGTCCCATATTACTGAAGTCTACCTTCTGTTATTACTGATGGCAGGATCTAATTAGGCTGGTCTGCCTGTGTTAATTCTTCTGTCAAGTCAAACAAAAGTCTGAGGGGCCATTTTACTAAGGCGTGCCCAAAAGTGGCCTGCGCTGGTGTGGGTGTGTGTTTTGGATGCATGCTGGTCCATTTCCTGAGCACACTTGGAAAAAAGGGGATTTTTTTAATGTGCCGGAAAATAGACGTGAGGTAAAATGAAAACCAGCACACATCCATTTTCGGCCTGAGACCTTAACGCCACCCATTGACTTAGCGGTAAGGCCTCATGCGCTAACTGGGCGGTAAGCGTGCAGTGTGTGCCAACTGCTGATTACTACCGGGTAAGGGCCCCACAGTAGAAAATAGAAAATATTTTCTACCACGTGTTTTGGGTGCACGCCAAAAATGGAAACGCAGTAGCTGGGCGGTAGTACCAATTTGACACATGTTGGACGAGTGAAGGTGCCTACATGCCTTTGTAAAAGGGCCCCTGAATTAGCCAATAAGAATGCCTAATTTTGGTTATTTTGAGAATATTTCTGCTCTGTTCACTAATTATAAGCCCATAGACATGGTTTGCTTTGGGCTATAAGTACAATTCTATAAAGAGTAAAAGAATTCCAAGTAGGCTTCATGGTTAAAGTAGTTTAACCATGAAGCCCAGTGAGATCTGCATGTCAAAGGAAAATCTCTAGCCTGGTCAGAAGACTAAACTAGTTCTGATTTTACAATTAGTTTCCAAGCCCTAACATTTGAGAAGTAACAGTGGAAGAGTTTTTCTCAAACTCACAACTTGTCAGTCATAAATAAAATAAATCAATCTATTTGATGACAATTGTGGAATTCCACAATCATATTTCTACCACTAAGGGATTCTTTTACAAAGCTGTGCTAGCGATTCCTGCGCAATAAATGAGAGGAAGCCCATTCAGTTCCTATGGGCTTCCTCTCATTTGCCACGCAGGAATCATTAGTGCAGCTTTGTAAAAGAGGCCCTAAAGGTCTTCCTTTAAAAAAAATATGTCCTTTAGATATAGAATGGGGGGGGGGGGGGCTTTTTTTTTTTTGAAAGGGCTCTTAAAACATGCTCATTTTATTTTTTGATTATATTCCTTGCAACTATATTTATGTCACAAAACACATTAAAGGGTCCTTTTACTAAGGTGCGCTGAAAAATGGCCTGTGGCAGTGTAGACATGTGTTTTGAGCACACACAGAATTATTTTTTAGTGTACCTACAAAAAATGCCTTTTTAAAAATTTTTGCCAAAAATGGATGTGCGGCAAAATGAAAATTTCCGCGCGTTCATTTTGTGTCTGAGACCTTACTGCAAGCCATCGGCCTAGCGGTAAGGTCTCACATAGTAACCGGGAGGTAATGGTCTATGCGCATCAAAGTCCACTTGATGCACGTAGCTGCCGCTCATCAGAAAATAAAATATATTTTCCAGATGTGTGTAGCGAACACGCACCAAAATTGAAATTACCACAAGGGCTACGCGGTAATCTGGTGGTAACTCCAATTTGGCATGCACTGGCCGTTTGTAGGCAGCTACGCAGCTTAGTAAAAGGGCCCCTAAATTTTTGTAGCACTTCTAGCATCCTATAGAAAAAGGAAAATAAAGTGTTATCTGTTTAGCTTATGACTAAATTCAGGAAGAGTTTGCATTTCATTGTACCATGGCAACACTTAAAAAATTGTGAACTCTCCCCTTCTCCCCTCCCCAGTAAGTACACCATGCCATTAAACAAAAAAAAAAGCACCTTACAGTTTTCTAGAGCTTTTTATTTTGCGGTGGTACAATGGACCGGCCCACCGTGGGAGCTGGTGGTAGCTCCGCCCCCACCACGCGCTATTTCTTGCATGACTGGAAATATTTTTTATTTTTACTGCTGGGGATATTGCCCGATTACCGCCGGGTTAGCGCAGGAGCCCTTACCACCTCCTAAATAAGTGGTGGTGAGGGGTCTCCTGGAAATGGCCGCATGTACTTACCACACAGCCAATTCCTTTTTTTTTTTTTTTTTGCCTTTTGCCCGCTGCGATAAAAGGAGCCTCAGCACTTGGTAAATCCACACACTGATGCAACTTCAGGGCCCCTTTTACCGTAGCTTGGAAAAAGAGACCCTAAATAAACAAATCACTATGTTAATCCTTCAAGGGAAATAAAAGTAAACTTGTGCAAATATTCATCTATCCAAAGTACAATACAACTTAAATTTAAATCCCTCAGAAAGGAAAAGCGCTGTGTTTATAATGTGAGAACAGCGGGCAGTCATAACCTTGACTGGAGGGCATATCAGCTAGTCCTCTCCTCTGCAAACCCATCAGGCAGCCAGTAGTGACAGATGAACAGCTTACCATTAATTTCTCCTCTTTCATGCCTTCAGTCCAAATGGTGCATATTCTCCACAGGGAGGCATCAAGGTCTTTGCCTTTTTTTCTCTTGCATACTCGCACTGACTTATAAATCAAGTGCAGATAGGAAGAGAGGGCAAATATCAATCTGTTTTATTCCTGGCCAGTGCCCACTGGCACACTACTGAGCTTTGAGTGAAAGGTTCTTCAAATCTTCTCATGATTCATAGGCAAAGGAGCTTTCCGGGAGCACAGCACAGCAAAGTAAATTTGAGAGAGAGGATTTGTATATGTTGGCTTGTAAATGAGAACCTTTGCCTTTGCATTGCTTAAATATGAATTTCAAATATTTGAGCCAGTGGTAGTGGTGTTTATTTACTGAGAAAGTCTTTGAACTTTTCAAGGGATGCTTCTTTCTTTATAGACGGTTTGAAGGCCTGCTATATTCGGAGCCACTTATACCAGCACCATTGACTTAAATGTTAGTATATTTATTGATTAGTTGTATTTCATTTATTTATTGGGTTTTATTAACCGCCTTCATGAAGAGTTTCACCTAAAGCAGTGTAGGTAGCAGGGGTATAACTTGACATAAAATTTACAATTTTGTTAACTGCGTAACAATAGTTTTATAGATGTTATGCTAAAGAAAATGGTTTAATTGAAACAGGTCTAGCTGATTATTTTTCCTTGGCCTAGTCCAGGCTTATTGACAGATAAATATATGGAAAGCATACAAAGGGCTAGAACTATTAAATAAGAGTGAATTTACAAAATTGTAAAAGAAACAACAGTGCACGTACGGAATAGAGGAGCTGTATGTGATACAGTATTGTTCATTTTTGTCGAGTCATTTGTTTTTATTTTTTTTACATCAGACAGGGCTGGTTTCTTACTGGGGACCTGAGCAATGGCGTAGCAAGGGGGGGCGGGAGGGGTGGTCCGCCCCGGGTGTCAGCTCGGGGGGGGGGGTGCTCCCTGCCAGCTCCCACCCCCTCGGCGAATCGACACCCCCCCGACCAGCTCCCGCACCCAACCTTTAAAAAGAATATCGGGAGGCGAGGTACAGCGCCTCGCGCCTGCCCTGCACATAAAAGAAATGTGGACTGTTGGGTCTTCC
Organism: Microcaecilia unicolor; assembly: GCF_901765095.1. Taxonomy (NCBI): domain Eukaryota; kingdom Metazoa; phylum Chordata; class Amphibia; order Gymnophiona; family Siphonopidae; genus Microcaecilia; species Microcaecilia unicolor. The sequence continues at coordinate 54,846,004 of NC_044037.1, forward strand.
CTCGCTCTATATGTCCCGCCCTCCGCTGACACAACTTCCTATTTCCGCAAGGGCGAGACAGACAGAGCAAGAGAAGGCCCGACGGTCCACATTTCTTTTACGTGCAGGGCAGGCGCGAGGCACTGCGCCTCGCCTCCCGATATTCTTTTTAAAGGTAGGGTGCGGGAGCTGGTCATCGGGGGGGGGGGGTGTCATCGTGCTGCACCGGGGGGGGGGGGGGGTGCAACAGCGAACCACCCCGCCCCGGGTGGCAGCCCCCCCTGCTACGGCACTGGACCTGAGTTACTAAGGATTTTTCCCAGTCTGTGTCTAAAGCAAAAAACAAACAAACAAACAAAGAACAACATAGAAAATTAGGCTCGGTAGTGCTTTTTTCTGTTAAGATTTTAATTTTGTCCTTTGGTGTAAATATAGCAAACCTAATTCACACACTACCTGTCACTCACCAGTCTGGATGATGTAACTTAATAATATATGAAGGGGAAAAGATTCCTCTTTTATGATGGCTGTTGACAAACGATAATATTATTTTTGATCAAAATAAAAAGTGTTAATGCTGCTAAATGCTCTTAAATGTTGATTTTACAGCTTGCCTGCTGGCCATTTACAGGTGACATATCTGGGGATTCAGGGCTATTTTCATTTTCTAGCCTTTAAGGCTTCAGGCCCTATCCATAAATTACAGCTGATGACAAAAGTAGAAGCTAACAGTGGCAAAATTAGGCCCAAAGGCAAAATAATTATATATACAGCCTTTAGCAGTGAGGGAGAAAGCCATCAATCAGCCCCCAATTATTCGCTAGTTAATCAGCTCTGCCCTTCTTTTATTGAAGGGTTACAGTGTAATTAAGTTGGCAGCATCCTTTTAATTCATCAAACATACAACACATGGCGGTGTTTGCTGCAATCAGGGGACAGCACCTTTGTGAGCCTGACCCCCAGCACTGCTGCAAGAGATGAGGAAAAACTTCAGAGCTGTGAGAGAATATTCAGGCATATGCGCGAGCGCATGCACATACACATACACACACGCACACAAACACACACAGTTAATAAGGGTACTAGATTTGTCTGTGGCATTTCAACTAAAGATCTGGTTTTCTGTCACCATATAAACCCTAAAATTTGTCTGCCTGCCATCTTCTGATTACCTCTTTCTCCCCTCCCCCACCCCTTCTCCCTTCAGACAACTATTGGAATTACTCTCTGCTATTGCCATCTTTTGCTCATTCTGCCTTGATCTGATGAAGGGGATTTTAGCGCCCCAAAAACAAGTCAAAAAATGTATTGTTAGTCCAATAATATTTATTTATTTTTATCTATCTCTATATCTATAGATAGATAGATAGATAGATAGATAGATAGATAGATAGATAGATAGATAGATAGATAGATACTGGTCAATATTTGATTGTTGCTGGTTACATTAGCCCCTGGTATTCAATGCAGAGTCATGTCAGGGCACCAGGTTAAGATATACAGATCTCAATGATGCATGCTGGCAGCAGGAAGTTATATCAGCTGGGACCCAGATAAGACACTTATGTTCACATGTCCTCTCTCCCACCCTCCTGACAACATTCTGATCCACCTCCCCCGACAACATGCTAATCCTGATCCTGCTCCCAACATCACTCCAATACCCCTACTGCCCCTAACATCACTCTGATTCTCCCTCCCACCCTCCTGACATCATTCTTACCACCCCTTCTGCCCACAGGCCTACCTGAAAAGACTTGGTGGTCTGGTGGTTATCAGGGCAAGAGTGAATTCCACTCGTTGCTACCCTTTGTGGCTCCTGATTGAAAATGTCCACTGCAATCTCTACCAGTAGTCTCAAAATACTATTGCTAGAGGCTGACTCCCTAGCAGTAGTAGTGCGAGAGGTCATGGTGGCTATTTTTCCATCAGGATCCATGAGGAGCAGGAGTGAGTGGGGTTTGCTTCTGTCTCAATGACTGCCAGACCACCAGGACTCTTCAGGTAGGCACAGGGACCTCCTGTAACTTGGTGGTGTGTGGAAGGGGAATTAGAGTAATGTTGGGGGGGGGGGTAGAGGATGAGGGATCAGAGTGAATTTGGGTGCATGGGGGAGGAGGGAATCAGCTTCAGTCTGCTACCCAGCAGTTATGCAGGTGCTGGTCAATATTCAATGCAGGCACCTGCATAGCTAATCGACCAAAGTTAGGACTGCTTTTTATGTAGCCCTATTTAGTCATTTAGCTATGCAGCACTGGCACTGAATATTGCTGGCACCTGCATAGCCTCCAGCTACTCCCTTCAGAATGCCCCTCTCCTGCCCACTTTCAAAATGGCCGGTTACTGCTGAATTTCAGCAGCATTACCCAGTTAAATGCCGCTGAATATCAGCTGCTGGCCCATTGAGCGTGATTTAAGCAACATCTTCTATAGCCACGACAGCACTTTATCACATTTTCACCTTTTGGTGGTTTTATTATCACTGTGTCCCACTTTTATGGCACTGCCTTGTAGATTACATCACAAGGCTCCTGTTGAAGGCATGAGAGCCGAAACACGGCCCTTGTTGGGTCCATCTATAAAGCACATGATTTGCAATTTAATTTTTTTTTAATACTCTTTCTGGAACAGGTCTTTTTTCTGTTATATAATGCCATTTCATGCATTCTTTAACCTGTGACAAGCAGAGACATTTCTGGGGTAATTTGGATACCACACAGCTGTTTGTATTGCCAAAAGTATGTGTGAACTTTCCAGAAAATTTTGTGAATACTATAACAGCAGGTATAATTGTGTTCAGGGATGTTGGGTGTGATGATTTTCAAAAAGGAAGTATTCATGTATTTCTGCTTTGAAAATTGGAATAATTTATGTCTGTTTTGGCTGAACAAGTTAGGTAGGCTGTAACAAACTTTCCTTTTATAAGTGAAGAGGAATGCATATTTTTAATGGTCCACTTCTGCTGGCCGCAGAAAAATTGGCACGACCAGCGGCTTTTATGGCACTTGAACATATGCTCCTCTAAATGACTGATGGTAACTGGAGATGTCTCTTTATGTACCTATAACTTTCATATTCTGATGGGTATATGCTCTAGGTCAATTATAAGAGATGTGGCCATGTGCTTTGCTGAAATTGGTAACACATTGTAAAGCAATCAATCTAGCATCAAAGCATTTCCTTGGTAATACAATCTTTAAAGAGAGAAAAAATATTTCTCCCTATATTGTGTCGTTTGTATAGAAGTACTTGAATAAGGTAGGGTTCTGGTAGACCTTTCAGTTACTTAGGTGCATAGTTATCAATGTGGGCTATGGTGATGCATTATTTTATTACTAACTTGTGCTGTTTTAGAACAGGGTCCCATTTTATGCAACAGTTTATAGTTTATTGACACTTGCTAAATCACTCTAACTGACTAAGAGCAGAACTGTACAATCTACATTAAATTAGACACAAAAAGAATTTAAGATAGGAAAGCATTGCAATCACACAAAAAGGTAAAGAGGAGAAAAGAAGGGGCTAAGAGGGAGGGGGTAAAGCTCTATGTGTCTTTCTGGCAATCGTAACCAATCTGCACCCCCGAAAACCTGTTTGAAGAGCCAAGTCTTTAGCTCATCTTTAAAACTCTTAGACATGGAGTAGCTGATAATGAGAAGTGGAAGACTCTTGCAGATGTGGGGTGAAAGGAAAAAGAAGGCACTATGCCTAGTTGCAAACTTAGGGCTAGAAAGGACGAGGCAATGGTCATTCAAGGAACCCTAGTCGGTGTATAGAGAATTGTAAAACTGGATAGATAGTTAAGAATACCCATTCTAAAGGCCTTAAAAGAAAATGTAGCAACTTTGTAAGTAATGCGTTGTTCTACAGGTAACCAATGATACTGTTTCAATAGAGAAGTGGTGTGATCTATATGGTGTGATCTATACGGTGAGCATGACATTGTAATCCAATGGCTGTATTTTGGAGGGTCCGTAATCTTTTCAGTGAGTTACGTAGAAGACCAGCATAAACAATATTACAATAGTCAAGGTGAGATGTAAAGAAGGAGATGAGTGCATGAAAATTATTACAGTCAAAAAAGTGATGGATAATTGGCCTAGCTACTAATAACTGGGGTAAACAGTAAAATAACATGTCTTAATGGTAGCTAACATTGATAACGTCCCCCTTAGTCTCAACATTATGCCCATATCTATACAGATGAATGAATTTAGATGACAGAGGGCTACAGAAAGCATGAAGTAAGATAATTTAATCTAACCTGACATTTATTAAGTGCTAATTTCTCTATAGGTCCAAAGCAGTGTACAAAAGAAGGCATCATCTACAATATACAATAGAGATACACAAAACATAAGTTATACCATACATCTAAAATATACAAAACCTATTAAACTAAACTTATACAGGTTATACAATACAAAGAGGGGCATCTTTGATATGACGTCTAAGTCCAACTTTAGATATTTTGCTAAAAACTTCCAAAATTCAAGTGGGGAATACAGCCATTTTCAAAACAGAAAAATATCTATCTTTTTTTTAAAAGGCTATTTACTAGATGCTTTTCTGCACTGTGCATATATGTTTTTGGTCCATTTTCGAAAAAAATAAACATCCAAGTGAAAAATGCACAAAATCAAGTCATTTGGATGTAGGAAGAGCCAGCATTTTTAGTAGACTGGCCACATAGACATCCCAGGAAAGCAATACAGCACCCTAGGGGGTACTGCAATGAATTTCAAACAACTGCTCCCAGATACATATCTCACCATTGCTTCCTTTTCTTGTCTGCTGAGCCCCCCAAATCTACCCAAAACCCAGTACCCCCAACTGTACACCATTACAATAGTCCTTATGGGTGAAAAGGGCACATATATATGGGTACAGTGGATTTCTGGAGGGTTCAGAGTTTACACCACAAGTGTAACAGGTAGGGAGATGTATGGGCCTGGGTCCACCTGTCTGCAGTGTACTATACCTACCACTACACGACTCCATGGACCAGCACGCTGCTCTAAATAGGGTTACCATATGGATCCAGAAAAAATAGGACAGATTGAGTCAGTCTGGGTTTTACTTCCATTGCTTTCAATGGAAGCAAAACCCAGACTGCGTCCTCCTTTTTCTGCAACCATATGATAACCCTAGTTCTAATGGACCTGAATATAACATCTGAGGCTGGCATAGAGAGTGGTATGTAATTTTTTTAAACACATATTTTTGGAGGGTGGGGGTGGGAGGGGGTTAGTGACCACTGGGGGAGAAAAGGGAGATCAGCCCTCCCCTGATTCCCCCCAGTAGTCATCTACTCATTTAGGGCACTTTTTTGTAGCTTATTCTTTTATAAAACAGATCTAAACCAAAACGTCCAACTTATAGCCCTAGATGTTTTTGTTTTGTTCCATTATTTCAGAAAATGTCCAAGTGTTAGGAACGCCCAGGTCCCACCCTTAACATGCCTCTGTCATGCCCCCTTGTGATTTGTACGCAATTCTGATGGACTTCATAGAAAAACATCCAAATGCAGATTTACTTTTTTTCGTCTTTGGGGTTTGTCTCCACAGTAAATGTTCTCTGACTTTGCTTTACACTACACTTCAGTTTCTCTCTCACTAACACTATCGTTCACTGTGTTTTCCCTTGATGGGCTACACCACTTTGTAAACTTCCACACTACTACAGCTCATCTTTGATTTTCCCCTTTTCCTGTTATCACATCTTTTTCTTTTATCACTCTATTTTGCCCACTCTCACCACAATCATATATTTACATACATTCTTTTTTGCAGAATATATATTTTTATACATAAATGTTGTATTCTACTTTATTATAGACTTGATTTGGTATATTTCTTCTTCACACATCCTTGCAATTTCACCCTCAAGCTACAGCCATATACAGGTTAGCATCAAGTGACATACTTTTAATGATATGCTTGTTTGTACCCTACATTTTTTGCACAAGCACATCTTGGTAACTGACTCAGTATTTTATAGCTTACATTGCTATTTTAGATGGCATAGTGCCATGTCGAGTCCAACCTTATTTACAGTAAAAGAGTAATTTCTCTTCCCATCTTCTTGGCTTTCTGGAAGAGTCTTGTTGATCACACTCCTCCCTTGTTGTAAAAAATTTTAAAATCAGGTTGCCTGATACAGGGGCGGTCTTAGCAATAGTGGGGCCCTGTGCAAACCAGTTCAGTGGGCCCCTCCTGCCCCTGCCCACCACCATAAGCCATAATTTATCAGAGTGTAAAAGGAGGTTTAAAGCTCTCAGAACCCCACCTTACCCCATACCTTGATGTGCATCCACCATGTTTCAGTAGAGAGCGGCAGACGGTGGCAGAGATTTTCATATCCCTTTGGCTGCCGAGCCCAGATTCTTCTCGCTGCTGCATCCTGCCCTTGAAGAAGCAGGAAGTGACATCAAAAAGGGGTGGGATGCAGCAGCAGCGAGGAGGATCTGGATGCACATTAAAGTACGGAGCAGGGATGTGTTCCGAGACAGAAGGACAGACATGCCAGAGATGTGGGGCCCCTAGGAGCGCGGGGCCCTATGCGACCGCACCTGTCACCCCTGCCTAAGACCGGCCCTGGCCTGATAAGAATAAGATTATCCATAGTTCCTTTTACACATCATATATTGAACAGATGTATAATTCTGCAGGAAACAGGAAAAACAGCAGCAATAACAGCAAAATATATTAAGCTGCAACTCCTTTGCAAACTTTTGCCTAAGCACTGATGCATGAACATTAGCCAAGACAACATTGCTACACTGATGAGAAAATAGTGGGTCTTCAAAGGGAATTAAACCCTTTTGAAAATCCCTTCCACAAAAGCTGTACATCCTCTCTATTCGGATAACATTGCAACCAGGAATGCAAAGCCACAAGGTTAATGGGGGAAGGAACCTTGACCAAACACACTGAAAGGCAGCTGACAAAGTTGGCCAAATTGGTTGATCCCTTCTCCAACCTTTGACAATGCATGGCAAGGTGGGCACCACTACAATGGTGTCAGAATCTGCAGCCCGGACAGTTGCAATGCCCAGTGTTGAAATGAAAGCAAGCATTGGCCACTGAGCTCCCTTTCTGCCAACTTGTGGCTCCCACAGGCCAGACTCCTCCAGGAAAGGGAGAGAATCCTGGTCTCCTGTACCCTGGTGGGAAAATGCACCAAAAGATGAGCCCTCCCCCCACTCCACCACCAAGGGGTGCACTCCTGAGGAGGTTCCTCCATTCTGAAAAAATGACAGGTATGATGAAGTCATGTCTCTCAACCACAAATCAACATCACTAAAACCCAAAGCCTATGATTTGTCTTTCAACAACCCTTTTCTAAACCGCTCATCATAACTGAGCCAGGCCCAACCACTATAGGTTCAGTAAGCTTGCAAGATCAAACTGAATAAGCCAGGATATAACATGGCTTTGGCTTCTTACAGCTTATATAGTTTTACTTTCACAAAGTCCCCCAACAATTCCCACACACCCGACAGTCCCTCAAATTTAGATACAGTATTTCACCACACTATGGCCCAGTTGCTAAAGTAGCTGCACAGCAGGGAACCACATACTGCCGCTCCACATACACCTGAAGCCAAATCTGGCAACAACACAAGAGTGCACAAACACCCACTCAACAGGTCACTGGCAGGTCACTGCCTGAAAACCAGCTCAAAATCTGGCTCTCACAAGCTGCTACCATAGCCTCCCACCATAAAAACCTGCTCAGAACTGACACTGGCTGCCTGTGAACAGTGGCACACTCCAGAGTACAGCCCCAAGAAAAGCAGTGGCCCAACTGTGCACACCATCTCTCCACCTATTAACACTCCATTAACCAGCAAAAAGGTAAAGAAATATTATCTGGCTGGTTGGGGGGGGGGGGGGGGGGGGCACCTGGTAAGACGCTGTGTGATCTCCTGCTTTGTGGTTATTTGAAATAAAACTTTGGCTTTATTGTTACCTGTTCTTCAGCTATGCCCAAGCATAAAGGAAAACAGCAGGCTCCTCCCATCTGCAGTCAACAGTGTAGTGAGGGAAGGCAACATACACACTATGCAGATCCCGGGGATATAGAACTACCTTACCCACAATGCCAGGGGGGGAAGGGAAGAAAGAGAAACCTGGAAAACCTGAAATGGAATCCTCCCCTAGAAAGGAAGGGCAAGACACAGGGAGAAAAACCGTTATATCAGAGGGTGGCCAGTAGAGGGAGCAGCAATGCTAAAACTCCGTTTCCATGGTTAAGAAATCAATATAGGATTCCATCCACCTGGGAGGAGGGAGATGCAGGCCAGCTGATGGGAGGGAGGAATCAAGTGTCATGAAGGGTGGAGAGGAGCCTGATTGGATGGAGGGCATAGAAGAGGGAGTGAATTTACCTGCAGTGCAGAACCGTTTGGAGGGGAGGAGCAAATACCCATGGACTATGAGAATACTAATGACCAAAGTTTGCAAGTCTGAAGGAATGGCAGCGGATGGAAGTAGCTGTGAAGCGGAAGGTGTGCTGCCCAGCCTGCAGTACTCTGAGAGAAAGGTATTCAGAGAGCAGGTGATTTTTTTCCTTTTTCTTTGCTGTTTTGTATGGACTATGCTTAAAGAGACTTGAACTGTGTTTATAAAGAAAAGGTCTGAGAGTTTTCCCCTTCTCAAGGAGAACTCTAGAGTGAACTGTCAGCTATATTTTGGGACTGCTGAGAGGTTTATGTAAACTGTCTCTAAATTAAAGACTGTGGATTTTGAAGGAAGTTTGGTGTTGACTTTTGGATTGTGTGAAAGAGGGAGGCTCCAACCCAGGGGGACAGAGCTGGAACCGTTGTCTGCCCCACACTGAGGACCACGAGGGTTACAACAGCTTCCCTTCGGCTAAAGGAATTCCTTAGTTACTTGAAAGCTGTATTGCAGGGTGAACTGGCCATTCAGGGTGCAAAGAAAAGCCCGGACATTAGAAGCAACATTTTTTCTTAGCATGCAAGGACTGGTATCACCAGTGCATTTTTTCTAACAAAAAAGATGCCGGTATTCAAATGCTAGGCTACCCTTCAGGGGTGGGGTGATCATTGAGGGACTCTCCCCACAGTAGTCAGGTCTCCTGCAACCATTCACAGAATCTATGACAAGGCAAAATTGGGGTGTAGGGCCTGAGCTCTTTCATTAAAACTTGGGGTGCATGGGTCAATTTTAGCAGACAATGGAAAAGGTGCTGGTACTCAGTACCCCCTCAAAAAAAGCCCTGGGTATCACCCCCAGCGCCAAGACAGTGGGAAACTGGTGTGCAGCAACACAGAGCAGAGAAGAATGTGGTGCTAAACATTGCTTTGGGTGAGGCCCAGCTACCAAACTCTCTGGCTGGTACATTAGAGATGTCTTAAATGGAGTCCAGAGGTATCCCCTTGACTCTGGGGGTGAATGCAGTTAATAAGGGTGGGGAGCTGGAAATGGTATTCCTTCCCCTTTCATCAAAACCTGCCCAAATAACACTTAACTTGATCTGGACAGCACTTGAGACCATTTATAAGGTATGTGCTGGATTATCTCCCACTGCGCAACAAAATTCGGTGAAGATTCAAAAACCGGAATTAGTCTTTGAACTGTAAAGAAATTAAAAGATTTATCTCAGCAGTGCCTACAGATGAAACACTCACAGACATCCTTAATTCAAGATAGACTGACTTTTTAAAGGAAACTGGAGAATTTTGATATTTATACTTGTCATTTAAATTTGAGACTCTTACATTTTCCTGAAGTGTTAACAGCTACACCTAGAGAACTATTTCAATGATTTTGAAGGATTCTCTTAAATATTTTGAACTCTACTCCTTTACATAACATGTATTACTAAGAGCCATCGGCCTCATGAGAATGTTCAAAGATCATTGGAAGAGGTTTCATTAGTTTGAATATTTCTGAAATTTTGGAAAGCTCAGTGGAGGGAGTTGTTGAAAGATCTTATTAGTTTCCTTTGTCTTTTGTCAAGACAAAGAAGCCCTCTTTAAACTTTTCTTTCATTCTGATTGTTTATGGGTGATAAAATTAGTACTTTTCCAGCTGTAAATGGACACAGGTCAGGTGGAAGAAATTCCTATAATTACTTAGTCGAATATTATCCCTTGGGCAAAATTTCAACTTAGGTTCTCCTACAAATGTATCCTTTTTCTTGAAAATGTAAAATATGTTTTCTATGATCCAGCTTAGCTATTTTTGTTCTTGAAGACAAGGGGGTGCCAGGTGATGTAATTTAATCATCAGATCCAGTCTCTTACCCCCCACCCTGTTTACTAAGCTGGGTTAGCGGCTGCCATGTGCTAATGCTAACACAGCCAATTCACTTATCAAATGCCACTAAACAAAGCACATAGCACTTCAATTAAAATCTGTACAGAAGCCACCAACCTGCCTCAAACCCTGTTCCTCCCAATGCACCTCCTACCCAGAAAATAGCTAAAACCCACCAACCCTCCTTTACACTTACCCCACCCACTTTCCTGCTCATTCAATCCCTCATCAAAATTCAATGATGCCTTGAATTTTTCCCTAGCAATCTGCAACACTAATTCCCACACATACCCACCCTCCCCCACTTAAACATAATATCTGGCCTTTTGGAAGGGGCTTGGCCAGTGTTATCAGTCCCCAGTCAAAAACTGAGGGCCACCCTTATTTATAGTTTTTACCTCTGATAAAGATATTTTCCAAACATAGCCATGTTGGACTTTTGATTGCTGAATAAAGTGTGCTTGTTGAATCCTGATTCCTGTGTTTACTTTTTTGTTGCTGTTTGTTTGGTGTGGAAATTCATCTCTTTTGTGTGTTACAAAGATTTTGTCTGCGCAATAAGTTATGGGAAGATGCCTGGAACACTGTCAAGCTGCTACACAGGTGACACTTAGGGTTAGGTTCAGTAAATGATACTCTGCGTGGAATGACCTTTACAGAATACTAGCTTAACGTGCACTTTTTTACCCAGATTCTATACACGGTGCTCAAAATTGCATGCAAAAAGTTGGGCGTGCGTCCAATTTCCAAGCATAATTTAACTGAATAACAAACCAATTAGCACTGATAATTCGGCACTAATAATTATTGATGCTAATTGTCAACAATTAGAATTTATACGTGCATCTTACTAGGTGTTTTCTAGTGCGTTCAACATGGTAAACCACAAAATACTACTAAACATACTAGAATACTTCGGGATCAGTGGAAGCGTACTCAGTTGGATCAATGGCTTCCTAACCACAAGAACATACCAAGTGATAGCAAATTCGAACACATCACTACATTGGAAACCAGAATGTGGAGTACCCCAAGGATCACCACTATCACTGACCCTTTTCAACCTAATGATGACCCCACTAGCCAAATCCCTATCCAACCAAGGCCTTAACCCCTACATTTACGCAGACGATGTCACGATACATCCTGTTCAAACACGATCTAACAGAAATCACAAATGAAATCAAACTTAGCCTCCAAATCATGAACTCATGGGCAGATACATTTCAATTAAAACTCAACGCAGAAAAAACACACTGTCTCATCCTCTCATCACTACACAACACGATCAAACCCACCCATATAAACACCCCAGACTACACCCTTCCTATTTCAGACAACCTGAAAATTCTCGGAGTTACAATCGACCAAAATCTCACGCTAGAGAGCCAAGTGAAAATACAACAAAGAAAATGTTCTACTCAATGTGGAAACTCAAACGAGTAAAACCTTTCTTCCCGAGGGAAATAGTCCGCAGCCTGGTACAATCAATGGTTCTAAGTCACCTAGACTACTGCAATGCAATCTATGCCGGATGCAAAGAACAAATCATTAAACTGCAAACTGCCCAAAACACCGCAGCCAGGCTCATATTTGTAAAAACGAAATACGAAAGTGCCAAACCCTTATGAGAAAAACTACATTGGCTCCCAATCAAAGAACGAATTGCATTCAAAATCTGCAGTCTGGTTCATAAAATTATTCACGACGAGGCCCCAGTCTACATGGCAGACCTTATAGACTTACTAACCAGGAACACAAAAAGATCAGCACGCACATACCTAAATCTCTACTATCCTAGCTGCAAAGGACTAAAATATAAATCAACATATGCATCCAGCTTCTCTTATATAAGCACGCAACTATGGAATGCACTTCCAAACGTCATGAAAACAATGCACGACCTAGCAAACGTCCAGAAATCATTAAAAACCAACCTGTTCAAAAAGGTATACCAGAATGATCCAACCTGAACCCTGCAACACAATCGAAACTCATACCAGAACTGGACAAAACTTAACTCTTTCTCCTTGAATACTTAATTTACTCTGTCACTTATGAACTTTAATGCAAGACTACTTTGTATTTCTCTTACCGGAATTAGCGATCGCCATCATGGTACTATGTAAGCCACATTGAGCCTACAAATAGGTGGGAAAATGTGGGATACAAATGCAACAAATAAATAAATAAAGATATGCACATAAATTCCATGGGCGTTCCCAAATTTACATGCGTAGTTATAGAATATGGCCCAGTGTGCATAAATCTACATGCAAGTATTTACGCCATGTTTTCATTGGTGTAAATGGAGGCACATAGTTTTAGGCACTGGGATATCAACTAAGTTTATTCTATATACCGTGCCTAAATCTAGGCAGTGCTTATAGAATACGCTTAGGCAGAAATGTTTACTGCATGGATTTTTTAGGCACCTTATATAGAATCTGGCCCATTGTGCATGTGCTTATCAGTCTGTGGTATATCATTGGCTTATTGCATAGTAAGGATTTTTATCTACTGTTGAGATTAAAAACCTGTGAGATGAATCATTCTGCATTGTTAACACACAGGCATGCCAGATTTCATGGAACACTGGTAACCTGTCCTCCCTTTTGAACCATTGTCAGCCCTGCCATTTTCCACATCTCTGAAGCCAAAGTTCTCAGAAACGAGAAGAGATTTCCAATTAGAAAGGAACAGCTTCTGAGCATTACAAGCTTCATTACCCTTCCCAGTCAAACCCCTACACCAGACAGAAGTGTTTGTAATGTATTTACTCCTGTACAGTAAAGTCTGTAGTAAATGAGTCTTCTGAAATTGTTCCCTAAAATCTTGCATTCAAATGGAGTTTTGCACAATGGAAAAAACAAACAAACTTGAGACCTATGACACCCTATTAAAGTAGACAGTCAGGACCAATCGATTATGAGATTTATATACAAAATCATTTATTTTGGTGGATTAGTCACAGTCAAAAGTCACCTAACATTTTTGTTGTCTGATATTTTGGAGGATTGCTGAGTAGTGATTATGGTCCAAAGGGATTTACGTTTGCATCATTCCCTGTATTCAGAGAACCTGAACTTGATGTCAGATATTAGTGACTCTGCCGTACAGCCTCAATTAATAGCTACAGGAGAAGATTGAAAAGCAAGGGAGATAATGGGCATCCCTAGAGCGTGACTCTGATTTTTAAGCTATTAGAAAGCTCAGATTTGTTATACAGTCATCTACTATGGAAATGTGTTTAATACAGGAAATAATAACATAGTAAACTCATGTCTACGCTGTCAAATGCTGTTTCTGCCTCTAACATCACAGATGCCATGCAATTGTCTGTTCCTAAATGAAACTCATTAAATCCAAGATCTAATGAAGGCTGCTAGAGGCTGATATCTTCTGTTCAACCTGGCTTCATTGGGATGTACTTTCTAAGTTAGTAGATTTGATCTAAACAGCACAATAGCTAATATTTATTTAGCCACTAGCCACTTAGGGGCTGATCTGTGTTTACTGCATAAGATAATAGAAATACAGGGCAGTAACTGATATCCTCATAGTTGAAGTTAATGAGAAGAAAGAATATTAAAATAGTAATGTGAGGAAAGATGGAAAAATCTTGTCTGTGCCGTTAAAATTCCAGGTAAGTTAGCAATGCTACATATTGCTCATAATTGCTTAGTTGCTGAAAGAATTTATTTATTTATTTTAGATTTTGCTCACACCTTTTTCAGTAGTAGCTCAAGGTGAGTTACATTCAGGTACACTGGATATTTCTCTGTACCTGAGGCAATGGAGGGTATTGCATTTGCATTGTAGATTTTAGTTTGCAAAACATTCAGGATTTAAACTCAGTAGCAGTGGTGCAAGTGACTCAGGGAAACTGTATTCAGCTTATGCATTTGCTTATTTACCATGGTTACTTACTTATTTTATTTGGATTTGCTGCCTCACAGGTTCTTCGGCATCAAGAGACAAAAGCAGCAGCAACAACAAAGATGGTTGCCTGATGGAGGGAGCTTACCTGTGGAAAGCTATTCACAAATTTATTCAGCTAGCCCAGTGAGAATGTATCTTCTGCAGCTTGTTTACTGATCTCTGTTTCTGCCTGAGAGGACTGGCAATGCAGCCATATTATTTGATAAAAGCAGATCACATATAAAACATAGAAATGAGTGAATAAAAAGGAGAGAAGTGGTTTATTAAATCAGTTACCCGACGTGGTCATGTTTCGCCATCAGGCTACGTCAGGGGTAAAAAGACTACAAAATAAGAACATACAAATTGGGTCCAATAACATATATACAGCATTATTAAAAATTCAAAATTAAAACTTTCAAACAATGCCTCAAAAAGTATAAATCATAATAAATAAAATCATATTAAAACTGTTCAATGATAAAAACAATAAATACTAAAACCAGACATTTTAATTCAAAATTAAATTAAATTAAGTTGATGCCTGAGGGCGAAACGTGGCCACGTCGGGTAGCTGTTTTAATAAACTATTTCTCTCCTTTTTATTCACTAAATTTCTGTGTTTTATATGTGATCTGCTTTTAACTTGTTTATATCTCAGTGGGCAGATCAGTGCCTCTTGCTTTTGTTTTTCTTGCCATATTATTTGATGCATTAACAGTCATAACTTTACGAGAATAAAGAGGTCCAAAAATGTACTACTGAAGCCAATCATCAAAATTAACCATAACCTTGTGCCATTAATTATACAAATGTTGGACTGTTTACATCAGTCCATCATATATGCCAGTCCAGTATGGTGACAAAACCTGCATGCGTGGCTGCTTAGGTTCACTTTCAGCTTGCATGGTTTTGGAAATGCATGGTGATATGCAGTGGCGTAGGAAGGGGGGGGCGGGAGGGGCGGTCCGCCTCAGGTGCACGCGCTCGGGGGGTGCCGACCCCACTGGTTCCCTGCTCCCTCTGCCCCGGAACAGGTTACTTCCTGTTCCGGGGCAGAGAGAGCAGGGAACCAGCGGGGCTGACGCAGCTCCGAGTGACGTGCACTCGGGGCGGATCGGCCCTCCCGCAGGTAAGAATGCGGTCTGGGGGGGGTTGCGCTCTGGGGGGGGGGTGCACCGCAGAGGGGAGGGGTCGCCCCCCCCCCGGGTGCCAGTCCAGTATGGTGACAAAACCTGCATGCGTGGCTGCTTAGGTTCACTTTCAGCTTGCATGGTTTTGGAAATGCATGGTGATAGGTGATATGCAGTGGCGTAGGAAGGGGGGGGGCAGGAGGGGCGGTCCGCCCCGGGTGCACGCGCTCGGGGGGTGCCGACCCCACTGGTTCCCTGCTCCCTCTGCCCTGGAACAGGTTACTTCCTGTTCCGGGGCAGAGAGAGCAGGGAACCAGCGGGGCCGACGCAGCTCCGAGTGACATGCACTCGGGGCGGATCGGCCCTCCCGCAGGTAAGAATGCGGTCCGGGGGGGGGTTGCGCTCCAGGGGGGGTGCACCGCAGAGGGGGGGTCGCGCCGTGCTGCACCCGGGGGGGGAGGTGCGCAGCGGCGACCCGCCCCGGGTGCCATTAGCCCTCGCTACGGCAATGGTGATACGCATTTCCCAGCACTTGAATCCCTCATATTAGATTTTTTTCCTTTTTGCTCCATTTTATTTAATGGCATACTTGGGAGAAAGACACCTTTTGGGTCATACAATACCAAAATAGAATGGTATGGTCTGTTTCTGAAAGGGTCCCATGCAGAAACTGTTTTTTGGATTCATGGCCCCTAGGGTTAGAGGATTCTGCAAATTGGAATGTCTTACGTTTGAGGAGAAAAAGGTCATAGCGCACCAAATTCTGAATTAGTTTAGTCTTTTAGTCACTCCACTGATTTACTAAAGCTTTAATACCCCTAGGAGAAAAGCCTTACCAGTCCTTTTACTAAGCTGTGGTAAGCATGTGTAAGTGTTGAGGTGTACCGCGGTAATTCTGCATGTGCATACCATGTGCTAAACATGTTTGTTTTTTTCACAGATGGGGCACGTCTGTGATAGAGAGTGGGGTGGATTGTTGAAGGTCCCTTTCCTTATCTTATAGACTTTATATTGTTAGTACTATTTTGCACTGGTTTGGGGTGTTTCCTACTCATTTTAGGGTGGAGAATGGACATTTCTCCACTAATCAGTTAGGGGTCGTTTTACAAAGATGTAGGAAAAAGTGGCCTTAGCACATCCTTGTCCTGCGTGCTAAGGGGCCACTTTATACCACCGCAGTAAAATGGTGGATTTCCCATATTTTTAAATTTAATGGTCATGAGCTAAAGTTGTCATTAGTGCACAGCCAGTAAAACAAGTTAGCACATGAGCACTTGCTGACACCTATTTTGTAAGGCGATAACTACTCATGCGCTAATCAATGCGTGCTGTGCTGAACTGATCAGTGCTGACACACCCACTCTCCAGCTCCTGATATGCCCCCTCCACCATAAAAAATTAAAATATTTTTTAGCATGTGGTTTGTGCATGTTAATATCAGACTTAGCACAGGACCTCCTGCGGTAAGCTCTTTTAAGCTGCTGTATGCGTGTGCTAGTGCTTACTTCATTTTAGTAAAAGGACCCCTTAGCGCATCAGCATTGCCATGCTCTATTAGCACGTGATTAGTGCGTGAATCCTTATTGCCTGCAAAATAGGTAGCGGTAAGGGATCTCACACTAATCGTTTAAAATGACCACACGCTGATTTCAACATTAACATGTGGCCATTAATACCAAATTTGGAAATCAGCCATTTTCCAGCTGTGGGAAGAAATGGCCTTTCTGCTTGGGAAAGAATGGCGTAAGGACGTGCTAAGGCCACTTTTTCCTGCATCTTTGTAAAACGACCCCTTAGTAAATTAGGGCACAGTAGTCCAATAAGAGACGAAAAGTTACCCACTAATCACTTGCTTCCTTCACTGCTGCAGAAAAATTAAGGGCCCCGTTTACTAAGCCAGGCTAAAAATTAGTGCACGCTAACACTAGAGACACCCATAGGAATATAATGGGTGACTCTATCATTAGCGTGCGCTAAAAAGTCAGCGCAGCTTAGTAAACAGGGCCCTCAGATTTCCCTACATGGAAGACATTAATTATTAACTATATGCAATTTGGCAGTCTGATAACTTTTATAGAAAGGGCAGTTTGTCAATCTTAGCAGGCATATATGTTTTTTTTTTTGTTATTTATGGTGACATTTTTTTGTTTGTACTATGTATGCAATTATGTAACCTGCCTAGATTTGTAGATAGGCAGGATATACATTTTTAAAAATAAAAATTAATGATTTGGGGGCCCTTTTACAAAGCCATGCTAAAAAGTGACCTGTTGTATCTCCAACACAGGTATTTTATGTGTGCTGAGGCCTCTTTTAGCACAGTCATGAAATGATCTCATCTTCCATTATTCCTATTAATGGCCATGTGCTACTTTCCCCATTAGTGCGTAAGCCCTTACCATCACCTATTTTGTAAGTGGTAACGGTTCACGTGCTCACCACACACTAATCAGTTAGCATGCAGCAATTTAGCTGCGTTACCTGATTAGCGCAATACTTGCCTACTCTCCACCCCCAAATTTTTATTTTTTAGCATGTGGGTAGAGCATGAGCCCAAAACTACAGCAGGATGCCTGAGTGCAACTTGCGGTCGTGCTTTCTAACCTGAGGTAATCACGTGTTAGTGCTTCCTGTAGCTTAGTAAAATGACCCCTTAATTTTTTCAGCCTGGTTCTATACTAAGCAAATATTAGAACTCTTGTGCTGTTTCTTGCATATCAGCTTTGTAAATTCAGATAAGATGAATTATCTCTGAATTAATTCAATGATGTTGCATGAAATGAAATAATAGCACTGTTCTAGAGCCTAATAAAATTCTTCAACCAAGTACATGCTTTGTTTTGGAGAATGTGGTTATATAGATATAGATACATAAATATAGATAGAAGAGGGATTCCAGTCCCCATCATGAATACATTTCTCATATTAACAAATATTCAGAAACAAATTCAATTTATTTTGGAATGAAGAAAGTGTCAATCATTCAACAATAAATTGGAGACGTTTCTAAATATTTGATGAGAACTATATTCATAGTAGGCCCTGTCAATGAAAACTCACATTTCAGTCAAGAGTCATTTTTGATTAAGGCAATAGAATCATATGTACTAAGGACGTTCATTTGTTAGAATGCATTCAGGGGCCCTTTTACTAAGCTGTGGTAAAATGTTGCCTTAGCATACCCTTATACAGGTTTTCCCTATGTGCTAAGGTCATTTTTACTGCAGCAGGAAAATGGCCGATTTTCAGGTTTTTTCCATTAGTGGCCATGCACTGAGTCCTTTTATTAAGCTGTGGTCAAAGGGGGCCTGCGCTAGCCTCAGCATGTTTTTTTGACACGCGCTGAGGCCCCCTTTCACCACAGCGGGGAAAAGGCTGTCTCAACAAGAAATGGCCATGTGGTAAGTGAACCACTTACCGTGTGGCTGTCACAGCCTTCGCTCCCTCAGGCTGCTCCTCTGCGGGAAACAAGGGCCGGGAGGAAAGTTCTGCAGCCAGAGAGGACTTACCCGACGGTTCCCCGGATGGCCGGCTATCTCGAGTACAGTCGGGGCTGAGCCGGTATTCCTTGCGGCGATGGCCGGCCATTTTAGAACCGTGGCCAAAAGCCAGGACCCGTCACGGCGATAGCCACCCTGTCCGCGTCCGGGCCCGTAGGCCGGCGATCGTGGCTTCCAGGCTCTCAGTCGCCGGCTATGGAGTCTGCGCTTGCACTAGCAGGGAAGATGGCGCTGAGACGCGATGGCCAGCGTCTTCTCCATTTTCGGGCACGGGAACCCGAAGCTCCGCCTCAGAGGGACCAGATTGGGATGCCGGTGCTGTAGCTCCGCCTGAGAGGCCGGACGGAACCAACCAGAGGGATTTCTTCAGTAGCCGGGTTCCGATTGGCCGGCCATGTCGGCTGGGGCTGGGTGGCTGAATGCTGACAGTATTTAAGGAGCGGGGCTGAAACAGGACGTTGCTTCAGGTTCGGTTTCCCGAGGCCAGTCTTCGTGTGCTCCTGTTCTCTGTGCGTTCCCTTGTTTTCCTGGTTTAACCTTTGGACTGTTACTGGACAACCCTGATAGCTGCCTGCCCTGACTTGTTGCCTGTTTTTGGACGACTCTGTTAGCCGCCTACCTTGACCTGCTGCCTGTTCCTGGACTTCTCTGACTTTCCACCTGCTCCCTCCGCTCCCGGTTCCAGTGCTGGGTCAGTCCGTCAACCCCGCGGTTCCGGAAGTCCCATTGACCGCCTGCAGCTGGGGGCTCAACCCTCGGTGAACGGCGGTCGCCGTGGGTGAAGACTTGGGGTTGCACGGCTGTCCTCTGAGGTCCTTCGGGGCCTTACGGGACCTAAGGGCTCACTTTTCTTCCCAGACAAGACAGTGGCCATTTCGTGGGGGGAGGGAGCACTTATCACCACCCATTGAGGTGGCAGTAAGGGCTCTCACACTGTCTGATTACCACCAGGTAAGCACCGGCATTGCAAAAATAGAAATGGTGCGTGCTGGGGATGGGAACGACCGCTGGGCTTTTGCGGAAGTTCCGGATTGCCACAAACCAACCCTTTATTAAAACAGACCCTAATTTTCCCATTAGCACGTAGCCATTAGTGCACGAGCCTCTACCTGCACCTGTTTTGCAGCCGGTAGGGACCCACGTGCTAAATCTGTGCCAATCAGTTAGCTCACAGCAAAGCTGACATGCCAATCGATTTGCATAGACACGCCCAGACATGTCCTCTGTGCCAAAAAATAAACTGTACTTTTTAGCTTGGGGGTAGCATGTGCACATTGCAAAATTACAGCAGAATGCCTCAGCGCACCCCACAGTATGCCATGTTTTGCTGCAGCAAGCACACATTAGTGCTTACCAAAGGGCCCCTCAGTTTGTTAGTGCATTGTAGAAAATGTAGGTGTCCTTTTACTAAGTAGCGGTAAGCACTAATGGGTGCTTCCTGTGGGCCAAAATGCACTACCGTGGGGTGCACTCAGGCCCCCTGCAATAGTTCAAGCATCAGTGCATGCTTCCCCAGTACTAAAAAATACTTTGGGCTTGTTTGGGGAAGTAGAGTAGGCATGCCCATGCTAATCATCTAGGACAGCTACACTGCCACACACCAATTGATTTGCGCATGGTTAGTGCGTGAACTCTTTTCACCTACTAAATAAGTACCTGTAAGGGCTCACGCACTAATGGCCATATGCTAATTTGGAAATGAGTGCCTGGTCTTTAATATGAAAAATGGAAATACAGCCATGTTAAAAGTGGCCTCAGTGCTTGGGGAAACCTATGCACAAATCATAATGCCAGAGGCATAGCTACAGGAGGACCGTGGAGGCATGGGCCCCCAAATTGGCTCTAGGGCCCCTGGTTTGGCTGGCGGGGATTGGGGACCCCCACCAGCTGAAGCATTTGTCCAGCACTGGTCTGCACGTGCTCAGTTTCACTAAAATAATCATGCATACAAAGTGAGGGGAAGAACAGGGCAGGCAATGCGGTGGAGACCTGCTCTATTCAAATGCTTCGGTGGGGGTCCCCAACCCCCACCAGCCAAGGTATGTGAGGAGGCAGAGGCAGCTGTGACAATGGCGGTAGCAGGGAGGTGGGCCAAAATGTGACCCCCCCCCCCCACACACACACACACTTTGGGTTCTGAACCCTCTCCAAGTCGAGGTCTGGCTATGCCACTGCATAGTGCAAGCCACCTTTTAGTGCAGCTTAATAAAATGACTCTTTAGTGTGTACAAAATCAATTAGCAGATTAACAACCCATGAATTCATGTGGATAGAATAGATTTGTGCATGTTAAAAAAGTTGTAATGTTAAGCAAAATGAAGAGTTTTTGCCTAGAGTAAAGACTATTGAAAGTGACCTGAAAAAAAAAGAGGAAGAGTTTAAAGTTTTAAATGAGAAAATGGAAAAAATTGACCAAAGGGTTATGAAGACGGAAACTTTACAATCTTTGATGGTAAAAGAAGTAACTAATCTCAGGCGTAAATCAGAGGCTTTTGACAATTATACTAAAAATCATAACCTGAGATTCGTTAATTTTCCTAGGATTCCAAATGTTTTTCCTCTTGATATGTTGAAACGCTATTTTCGTGAAAATTTGAATGTTCAGGAAAAGGACTTTCCACCCTTATCCCAAGTTTATTATGTCCCAGAAAGGAACTTGAATCAAGAGACTGAAAAACCTATTGATGTTTCTCTTTTGCTTGAGACTTCTGACTCTGAATTGGTCACAGCCGCTACTTTGGTGGCGACTGTTGCCCTACTTCCTGATAAGAATTGGATCTTCCGCCTTTTTTTTCCGTAATAAAGAGAATCCTTTTTTGGGTCTCAAAATATTATTATTTCCTGATGTCTCCAAGGAGACACGTCGACGGAGGAAACAATTCTTACCCCTTAAGCCAGAAATTTTGCACTTGGGGGGTGTCTTCTTTTTAAGGTACCCCTGCAAGTGCATAGTAAGGCTGGGGGGGAAGAAATATGTATTTACGGAACCTGAACATCTGTCAGCATTAGTAGCCTCAGTTAAAATGGAGAATGCTTTAAAGAATAATGTATAATTTCTTAGCAGAGAATGATTTACCTGGTACTTTTTTCCTATATTATTTCTCCCCTTAGATTACCTGATATCTTGGATCTCCCATTATGGACTTGAGTGTCGTATAGATTTGAAAGTGTACAGATTTATATGCTTGTTTTTGAGAAATATTTTCCTTTTACAATAGCTCCTACTTATACGACACTTTCCTAAGCAAGATGTTTCTTGTAAATATTGTTTAAATGAATAAAAGAATAAATAAAAAAAAAAAAGTTGTAATGTATCTTAGAAAACATATTAAAAGCAATGGATGAAATTAACCTAAATTAATAAACACCCATAAATTGGAAGAATAAAAAACTGTACCTAAATTTTTACCAGCATAGATCCCTAATAGGTCCCTAAGCACAAAGCATGCTTTTAGACACAAAATGGAGGAAAGCTTAGTACATCAGGCCTAATGGTGAAATGTAAATATTGACTTTTACAAAATCCTGGCTCCTTCAAAAAGTTCTCTAACTCTGTTGATATTATTTCTGAAGCCAGAAATTGCATGTTAAGTCATAAAATATACCTGAACGCCAATTCACAAATGTGAGTTATGTGTTAATCATAGGTGTCACTATGGAATGGCAGGATGACAAGTGCCACCTCCAAAAAATAGCATGCCACACCCTTTGGCACCCCATATGTTTAGATGCGAGTCTACGTAGACCACTAGAGCACAGGTGCACAAAGTGTACCCAACATGCTCTGCAGTGGTGACCTCACTTGACTGCTATTAGTCCTAGCCCTTGGCCAGGTCCTGCATCACCTACCGAGGACGCTAAGCTGCTTCCTGAGATGTGTGCCAGCAGCAATAAAGCAGGGAGAAGCCACCAAGCCTTTCATCTTATGCTTACTGATAAAGGCTCTGTCGGTCCCACCCACTCTGACATACATTTGCTCTTTCTGAGGGGGTGGGGTCAGCAGAACCTTTTGCAGTGAGTGTAAGATGGAAGGTCCTATGGCTTCTCTCTGCTTTATTGTCACCATGGTGGGGGGGGGGGGAAGGACTCAGGGCCCTCGCCCCCTCACCTTGGCCTCAGGCATCCTCTGTTTTCATGGCTGGTGGTGGCGCCAACCAGTGGAAGATGTCTCCTACCAGAGTCGTGCCTGTGCTGAACGAGCAGCACTTAATTCAGCAGGCATGCTTCAGCCACTAATGCTGACTCTCCCGTGCATTTGTGATTTCTTATTCTGTATCAGATGGGATCTGGCTTTCTGCAGGTGTGATGTTATGCTAATGTTTAGTTTCTGTCTAGGGATCAATAGCAAAGCAGCTTGTTTTAGATTACCAGTAGCAGGTGTATTGGTAATCAGGGGCCTAGTATGCTATTTACAGTGCAGCCTTTTTCATGGGTAGTGTTGTTGCTGTTTGAGTCCTGGGAATTACTACTGTTGTGATTTTATAAACTTGCATGGTTTTGCATAAAGTGTCTGGCAGTGGAAGGGGGCTGTGTAGCTGTTTCAGAGATGATAACACAATTTGAATAACATTTTTGTATGGAGAAAGGTTGTATGGTGATTATGGGAGTGTATTATAAAACGAAGTTCAGAGTTTATCCTGAGATTGTCAGAACTGCCAAGTTACCCTGTTCCAACAGGGAGATTTTAGGCTTTCTGAATTCTGACAACCCTATCATGATGCATTATGGGACTTGCAGCATGGATTTCAATGGGTAGAATCAGGAACTATAACTCCAAAACTAGCTTGGAGTGTAAGTACAAAACTAGGATTAGTCAAAAAATCTTAATTCCCTCCCGGAACTAGATAATTTGGCATCTCTGAATTCTGTCCAGTCTTGTAAGGGATCCAGATTCCACTCCCATATAGAAGAATGCCACTCTGTTCCACTCTTAACTAGGGTTACCATATGGCTCCAGAAAAACGAGGACACATTGATCCAGTCCGGGTTTTGCTTCCATTGAAAGCAATGGAAGTAAAACCCAGACTGGCTCAATGTCCTCCTTTTTCTAGTACCATATTGTAACCCTACTCCTAACAGAGGGAATGCAACACCTAGAAGTGTTAACAAAACCTCACAAGTTTGCTATTGTTTTCAATTGTGACAGCAATTGTTTTGTTCTGGCCAATATGGCGGCTGTGTGGGAGGGGTCGCTTCAGCTCTTTGACATCATGCTTGCTCCTGTCATTAAATCTCCTTGGTTAACTGTTAACGTGTGCTTAATGCAGCAAAATAGCTAAGGCGGGATGCACTAAAGCATTCTGCGATAGTTTTGGCATGTGCATTCACTAAGCACACAGTAATTATTTTGTCATCATTTTTTGAAGGAGTATGTCAAGGGTGCAGAATGGGTGTTGCTGTGCTAACTAGTTAGAACATCTACATTACCACATGCTAACTAATTGGCACATGGTTATCACAGGAATCAATTCTGCCTTCTAAATAGATGGCAGTAAGTACTCTCGTGGTATTTTTTAAAAAATGGTCATATGCTAATACTAAGTTTAGCACACAGTGCCTTGTTTACTAACCTGTGCTAGATGCGCATTAGCATTTTTAGCCCACGCTAAACCATTACCAAGCGCTAACTGTATAGGTACCCACAATATTCCTATGGGTCCCTACACAGTTAATTCTGTGCACGTGCTAAAAATACTAGTGCACGTGGAGGGGCATAATCGAATGGAAACGCCTATCTCCATGGGCGTTTATCTTTGAGAACGGGTCCGTGAAGGGGCGGGCCGAACCGAATTTTTGAAAAAATGGACGTTTTTGAATTGGGCGTTTGTTTTTTTTTAGCGATAATGGAAACTAAAAACGCCCAGCTCAAAAACGTCCTAATCCAAGCCATTTGGTCATGGGAGGGGCCAGGATTGGTAGTACACTGGCCCCCCTGATATGCCAGGACACCAACTGGGCACCCTAGGTCAGTGCGGTGGACTTCAGAAAAAGCTCCCACATGCATAGCTCCCTTACCACGGGTGCTGAGCTCCCAATCCCAATCCCCCTCCCCCAAAACCCACTACCCACAAATGTACAACACTATCATAGCTCTTAGGGGTGAAGGGGGCACCTACATGTGGGTACAGTGGGTTTTGGAGGCCTCCCATTTACCAGCACAAGTGTTACAGGTGGGGGGGGGGATGGGCCTGGGTCCACCTGGCTGAAGTGCACTGCGGTACCCACTAAAAGTGCTCCAGGGACCTGCATACACGCAGGCCTCTAGGACTTGTTACTGCTGTATAACATTGGCACACTAGTTTACACCTGAAGACTAATCTCTCCGAAAATGTCCTTTATTGGAATAAGCACGCTTACTCACAGTTAACTGCAGATCAGAGGTTGTGCCCCACCACTGGCAACGAGTCTCCCTGATACTGAGATTAGCAGTAGGTCAGAGCTGGCAGAATGCTGTACAATGCCCTCTTTCAGCCACATTCAAGGGAAGAACTAAATTGTCTAACGTGGCTAACACAGGAAAGGGAACTAAAACTGGCTTACAAAAATGGCCACTACCGCATGGACTACAACAGGAAACACAGCAGGGCACACTCTGACCCAGTAGGCATGGGGAAAAGCACCATGGGAGAAGAGCCTACCAATTACCAACATCGTGAGACTGTAACACAAGCTAATGAAATCACGGAGCCCAATACCCTACACCCACCACAATGCAATGCTGATGTGACCCTGTACTGCACCCGAGAGCCACATCTGACCCAGGGAAAGGCTGTGAGAGGATCGAACACATTCTGCTGTCATGGAGGTGGGTACGGCATTTGAGGCTGGCATACAGGCTGGAAAAAAGTTTGTAAAGTGGGTTTTTTTTGGTGGGAGGGGGTTAGTGACCACTGGGGGAGTCCGGGGAGGTCATCCCTGATTCCCTCCAGTGGTCATCTGGGCAGTTGGAGCACTTTTTTGGGTCTTGTTTGTGAAAGAAAATCGCGGTAAAAACGCCTTTTTTTTCAATTATCAGCTAAAGACGCCCATCTCTCCTCGGCTGATAACCACGCCCCTGTTCCACCTCCACCATGCCTCTGACATGCCCCCGTTTCCGCGACGGAGTGCAGTTGGAAATGCCCCAAATCGGCTTTCGATTATACCGATTTGGGTGCCTTTGCGAGACAAACGTCTATCTCCCGATTTAGGTCTCACTATAGGCGTTTTTCGAAAATAAGCTGGATAGTAAACAGGGCCCACAGTCATATATTGAAAAAATAGAAAATAGCCCTTTTTCACGGTAGTGGTAAAAATAGCCTTAGCACGCGGGAAAGACCTGTGTAAGAAATTCAAAGGCCATTTCCTATCAGGTAAATGTATACAGTCAACAGTGAGTTTATAGAATACACAGGATGCATGAATATGGTAAGAAGGAAGTTTGATGTGAAAACCCAGTACAGTATATAATAAGGAATACCATGGACCCTTATTCAGTAAAGAAATGGGAATAATTGATTTCTGAATAATGCCCAATCATTTCTTGGCCATAAAAAGAGGGCAATTTTCAAAAGCAATTACCCAGGAAAAATAGCCCAACTGAAAATTACCCTGCTCAAATTCAGCTAAAGGTGTAATCCCCTCCCCGCCAAAGAAATCCCATAGGCATTTATTTGTGTGGTGGAGTCGAGGACTGTTCCAGAATTTAAAAAGGCATGGGATAATCATGTGGGATCGGTTAGGAACAGGAAGAATTAGGGGTTACAGAGGATGGGCAGACTGGATGGGTTATATGGCCTTTATCTGCCGTCATGCTTCTATGTTTCAGCGCGGGAGAGGCAACAGGGCATATACTTTTGATTTTTAAATATAAGAACAATATTTTGTAGACATGTGCTTCCAGATATGCACACTCAGGGGTCCTTTTACAAAGGCATGCTGAAAAATGGCTTGTGGTAGTGTAGACATGAGTTTTGGGTGTGCGCTGATCTATTTTTTAGCGCGCCTGTAAAAAAAGCCTTTTTTAAATTTTTGACGAAAACCGACATGTGGCAAAATGAAAATTGCGTGTTCATTTTGGGTCTGAGACTTTACCGCCAGCCATTGACCTAGTGGTAAAGACTCACGAGTTAACTGGTTGGTAATGACCTATGCGTGCCAAATGCCACTTGGTGCGTGTCCGTTACGCGCGCCCCAAAATAAAAAATATGTTTCAGACGTGCTATCGGACGCATGCCAAAAATGAAATTACCACAAGAGCCGTGTGATAGTCGGGCGGTAAGTCCATTTTGGGGCACGTAGACGCTTACGCGGCTTAGTAAAAGGATCCCTCAGTTCATTAGCGTACCTTAAAAAAAAATTAGGAGCCTGTGTACTAAAGTGCTGCACACTTTTACACTTACAGCATGTTACATGCAAAAATTAACACACAGTGAGTGCAAAGTCCATGCACTAAGCACTAGGAGCATTCCCAGCATGCTACCATCAAGTTACTACACAGAAAAATTCTTTACCATGTGTTAAGTGTATCTATCATTGATGAAGATGCAGTAACTACCTCCTACCTGCAACTGTGACAGTGCACAGTAAAATACCATGCAATAATTGCAATGTGCAGTGTATGCCCATTGCGCAACCATTTCCTGCACCATAACAAGCTATGCAGTTATCGCATGAAATAGCAAACAGTGTCATGCCAGTGAGGTAACAATTACTGTTCTCATGTGCTAATAGCATGCACTAATTCATGTGCTAACTGCTTTGCATAATTTAATAAACAGGCACTTTGCTGTGTGTAAAATTGATTTAACACAAGTGTGTAAAATGAACTGAAAAAGTCCAAAAAATCCAGTTAAAAGGCCAAATAAACTGAAAATGAACCACTATTCCTCCACCTCCATGGGCTGGTTTGTCTCCCTCCCCCCTCCTTCTCCTCTAATTTAGCCTGAAGCTTTATATAGCTCTTCTCTTTCAGGAAGCCTTACCTCTACTGGGTGGTACCATCAGGGTCTTTCTGTACCTTTCTTCCTCAATCTGGATTCCACCCCATCCCTTCTTAACCCAGTCAGAGTGCCCTCTACTTGTGAAACCTTTATTTGCATTCCATTTTCTTTTTCTTTTTTCTGATGACATAAGAGGGAAAGGTGGCGGGGACTAGCGCTGTTCCTACTATAGCTCCTGTTTCCCTCTTACAAAGCATATTCTGTAATGTGGTGCATGTAAATTTTAAGTCGTGTAGTTGGAAAGTAGGCGTGGCCATGGGCATGGAATGGGTGGGTTATGGGCATTTCTAAAATCTATGTGTGTTGTTATAGAATACATCCGTTCCGTTCATAATTTAGGCATCGGGATTTACATCAAGTTTTACTTGGCGTAACTGCCCGCACCTAAATTTAGTTGCATGGAGCAGCGCTGGGCGTATTTCATGTACCACATGGAAATTTAGGCTTATTCTATAAAGTACACCTAAATTAAGGCTTACTTTACAGAATATGCTTATGCAAATTTCATTTTGGCACCAATTTTTAAGCGTGATATACAGAATCCAGTCCTTGATTCATCAGCTCATTAATATCTGATGAGTACAAAATGTGAGTTCATGTAGCATCATGAATCCCTATATCTTCACTCGGTCCATTTTTTTTTCCAATTTGGTAGGTTTTATGGACATATTTTCTGTTTTCCTAGGTAGTCTTCTTGGAGGGGGAGAGAAAGTAGCATCCATCACATCTAATTTTAGCAGCATCAAACGGGTTCTTTTCTGTCATAATTTGGTAAAGGATTGATGGGTAGAAATGACTGATACAAGCAAATGGTTTTGCATCACAAGAGACACATACAGGAATATAATCATACCCAAGGTCAAACATTAGAAAAAGGTTGGGCATTCGGGGCAATGAAAGCAACGCTGTCAGATATTGAAATCTCAGCAGGAGATTCAGCTCCATTAAAACTGAATACACAATTACTTTCAGTCTGCTACTTTCTGTGCATCTATAACTAGATTTTTTTTTTCATCTGACTGCCCCTAGTGTGACTCAGAAAAGGTAAGGCCAGAATATTTTAATTGAAGTTGTGCAGTTGTAAAAGTTTTCCTCAGTGGTTTTTCAGTTTTAGTTAAGTTAAAAAAAAGTACACTGAATAAATCAACAAAATTCATACTTATTTTATTCACAGAATATTATTTCTGTTACAACTATTTGTGATAGTGTTACATGGAGCAAATCAAAGAAAAAGGCAAAAATATCTACATTAGCTAGGATCAGGGCTTTTTTTTGAGGTGGTACTTGGGGGTACTGAGTACTAGCACCGTTTCCATTGTCTGCTAAAATTGACCCAAGGACTCCGAATTTTAATGAAAGAGCTCAGGCTCTACACACCAATTCTGCCTTGTCATAGATTATGTGATTGGTTGCAGGGGGCCTGGCTATTATGGGGTGGGTCCCTCAGTGAAGGGTGGCCAAGCATTTGAGTACCAGCACCTTTTTTGCAGAAAAAACACACTGGCTATGATTAATCATTGCAGGTGAAATCAATTAAAATTTATTTACTCTACTCAATGCTGAGTCCACATTTTACCAGGGACAGACCAGTGTTCAGGAAGGAATAAAAAAAGGAATATTTTTACGTCTATTCTTGAAGGTGTGTTGCTTAATGCCGTTTACTTATGAATAGGCCTGATAGACAACAATAGGGCCTTTGATAACATCCTTTCACCAGAGATGTGTATATATTTGAAATGACATTTTCTATGTTACTTCATGTTGTTTTTAAACCAAAATGGCAGGAAACAAAATCTGAATTGTTTTTTTCTGGCATCATCAATAATGTGCACTATTGCTCAAATAGTGCATACCACTGCTTAATAATTCACACAGTTGCTCAATTGTGTGCACTATTAATTATAGTAACACAGTAAATGATAGCAGATAAAGATCCGCATAGTTTATCCAGTTTGCCCAACAAGGTGGCCAGAGCCACACCCATCACTCTGTGCGGCACCAGTCAACCATGCTTAAATGCTGGTTGTCAAGTCCCCATCATGTCAATCATACAGACAGCCAAACATGATGGAGCCTTGGTTGTAGCCATATAATGGGGCACTTTTACTAAAGTATGGTAAGTGCAAAGCCAGTGCAGTACATGCAGAGAGTGTGGGCAGCATCTACCCTGCATGTACCAAACAGGGCAGACACCTACTGCATGGGCATTGTGCTAAATGCCTTGATATCTACCCCCAGATGGTATCCCCACTATTTTCTCCATCTGTATCTCAACTGATCTGATCCCCAGATCAACCCACCCCAAGATCAAACCCCTGCCTCCCCAAACAGACCTCCCACATCATAATCTTCCCTCTAATCTATATAATCCAATCCCCCTGATGTGTTCCAATCCTACTTCTAAGCCCCTTCTCTGATCACAGATCCACCTTTAAGCCCCATCCACTGATCACAGGGGCCCCTCTAAGTCCTTCTCCAGGTACCAAGTCCCTCCATACTGCAGCCACCCTAATCCTCCCCAATCCCAAAGCCTCCCAACCACCCCTAGGACTTACCCTGGGATATCCCTAATAGTCTACTGGAAGGAGGCAAGTATGATCCCCCTTTGCTCCTGCCCCATCTGGCTCTGAGTTTCAAAATAGTAGATATGACCGGACCCCTAGCAGAGATCTTGTGGTGCTACCACTAGGCCCCTGCCCTTATGCCCATCTGTGAAACCCCAAAGCTTCATATTTCATAAGAATTAGGATGTCCACTTCAAGACATTTTCAACTGCCCAAGTACTTACCATGGAGTCTGTTAAACATAAAGCTTTTTGTAAAATATGTAAGATGCCCCAACCTATATGTTTAGCCTTATCGACCTCCCGCCCAGGAATTCCATGAAGTCCTCCCGCACCTATTTGACTCTCCACTTTCCTAACTGCAGGAACTTGAGATATAAGCTGCTCTTCGCCTCCTTGTTCAGCTACACATGCCCCCGTTTTTGGAACGCTGTACCATCAACGTTAAAAGAGCTGACCACAGCCTATTCAAGAAATCTCTAAAGACTTACCTGTGTAATCGTTCCTACTCCACTCCTGCTTGATCCCCTGCATTCCCTCATTCCTCTCCCCTGTTGACTCCCTCTCTTCCCCTCCTCTACTCTCTACTCCATCTTGCATATGACTTATTGTATTGTACCCTTCCGTCACCGTTGTAAGCCACATAGAGCCTGTCTTGGTGGGATTATGTGGGATATAAGTGTTCACAATAAATAAATAAATAAAATGTACAGCGGGGGCATTGATTTCACAAAATAAATAGGTTCAAAAAAATAGCGGACTCGCTCAGGGCTGTACATGTTTAAGCACCTGCAAGTTTATGTCTGCATACTGATCTAGCAACATGCAAATCTTTTACCAGCAGTAACTAGTGTTAAGTACTGAATTTCACAAGACTGTACATAGAAAAGGAGGCAATTAAGAACATGAGTGAAATAGCTCTTTAAGAAAAATTCTGAGGTAAGCACAACTCCCTCTCAGTCACTGGAGGAGACCCCTGGTCCAAACGAGAAGGTAACTGTCATGTGTGCCTTGAAGCAAATGTAAATGCTAGCAAGGAAAGTTGTAAAAATATATACGTGTGGCTATTGTAAAATGGGAACTGCACCTTTAATAATGTGCAAATTGATGTGCAAATTAGCATGCTCTGTTAATGCACGAGTGCAGTACACTAATTCATGCGTCAATTGCATACTGTGTTACGGGGTGTGAACTGTGTGGGTTATGGACAGGGAATGAGCATGACCTGCACACTGCAGCTTGTTCATGGTATTGTACTGTGCAGTGTCACTTGTGCAGTTAGTGCCTGCTCAAGAAGGGATGTTAAGTGTGCCTGTGCTGATTGAAAATAGTTAACACAGTGAGGAACATTTTCAGTGTAGTAACTGCAGAGGATATGCTGGGCACCCCCACCCCCCATACACACACAATTACCTCACAACCAAAGAAAAATGAAGGCAGATAAAAACCTTATGGACTATCCAGTCTGCCCATTTATGCCATCTACTACCCCTTCCTCTCCGTTAGAGATCCTATGTACTTGTCCGAAGCCTTTTTGAATTTTAACATTTTTGTAAGCAATATTGCTGAAAGGATATCTGAGAAGGTTTCCTGTCTTTGCAGATGATACCAAAATCTGCAATAGGGTAGACACTACTGATGGTGTGGATAACATGAGGAGGGACCTACCGAAGCTTCAAGAATGTTCCGGAAATGCTAAAAAAATGTAGGCTTTTTAGTCACAATCCTCTCTGCTTCATAAATCCACCAACATGTACCTAGTCTTTCTCAAACTCCATGCATTGTGCCACCAGTCTCATTCTCTCTCTCTCTCTCTCTCAAACTACTGACCATGTACCATGTCTTCTCTCACACACACACATACTTTACATCTTTGGCCACCATTTTCTATGTCTCTCAAGTCCACCCACTTGTGATAAGTTTCTCTCTTTCAAACCCTTATCTTTTGCTAACCTATTATGTAAAACTGATTACATAAGTTTGATCATGTCGCTCCTCTGTTGTGATGTTTGCATTGGCTTCCTATTGAGGCACGATGCATATTTAAGCTCTGTATCTTTATCCACAAACTGTTTTATGGCTTTATTCCAGATTATTTAATTGAACTATTTACATTAGGAACAGCAGTTCGCTCATTACGCATAGGCGGGACTTGCAGAGGGAAGCTACGACGCTGCCAGCCAATCGCTGCCTGCACCGTTCGCCTCTGAGTCCGACGCAGGCTGGCAGGCAGTGAAGGAGGACGCTGGGGGATGAAAAATCGCTGGATATGGGAGAGGTGAGGGCAGGGGAGGGACGGAAAATCACTGCACGTCGATGGGAGGGAGGGCAGGGGAAAGGCGGAGAATCGCTGGAAATAATGGGAGGGGAGGACAGGAGGAGAAAAAGGTGCCGGTACACTGTACCGTTGCGTATTGGCACAAAAAAGCACTGTATATATATATATATATATATATATGTATCACAGGTTCATTGGAGTAAAAAAAAACTCATAGGGGAAAAAGCCTCAGGACCCTTCCTCAACTTATGGTAGGAATATATTGGGATACTTCATCGGCATAAAACCCCCCTTGAGACTTCAATTGTTAAAAATCCAGTTAAACCAGTTTTCATGAATCCAAAACTAAGGGGTCCTTTTAGAAAGGCACGTAAGGGCCTACGCACATCCAGCATGCTGCAAATCAGCATTATCGTCCAGCTACAGCGTGCCCCAGGTGATAATTCTGAATTTGACATGTGCTGAAAACACGCGGTAGAAAATATTTTCTATTTTCTTCCGTGTGGTGCTTACCTGACGGTAAACAGCAGTGGGCGCACGCTGCATGTCTACCATCTGGGTTGTGCATGAGACCTTACCGCTAAGTCAATGAGTTATTGTAATTTCTCAGGCTGAAAATGGACACATGCTGGTTTTTATTTTGCCGCACGTCCATTTTCCAGCCCCTTAGAAAAGGCCATTTAACCAGGACACGGTTAAAACTGACCTGGTGCTTGCCCAAAAGACGCGCTCGCACTGCCACTTTTCACTGCGGTATAGTAAAATGGCCCCTAAGTGACGTCGTAATAAAGTTCAAATATAACTTAGCTTGAACATTCATGCAATTCAGCTCCCGATGCAGCACATACTGACTGTGGTCAAAATTTCACCAGTCAGTGTGTGCTTTGAGAGAGCAACACAGTTCTTAGCTGACACGTTTATGCACCTTGACACAGCCTGATTGGCGAAACTTTGGCCACTCTCTGCCCATGACATACACTGTAAGGAAAAATTAAAAATATTTTTTAGCATGCAATTAGCAGTTGCACATTTCGGAGTTACTGCAGGACACCTGAGCGAGTTGCACAGTAGTCTGCTTTTAGTTGCATTAGCCGCGCGTTAGCTTAATATGGAACAAAGGGGTCCTTTCACTAAAATGTATTAAAAATGGGCTTAGCATGCTTTAATGAGGGACTTTCCTGCACGGTAAGCCCATATTTAAATATCAGTAAAATAAGGCTTTTTAGTTTAGTTTTTAAATGCAGATTGTGCGCTACTGTTGTCATTGCACAGCAATTTCAAATAATTAACGCAGGAGCACTTACCACTTCCTATTCAATAAAGAAGTTAAACATAAAAAAAATGCTGGCTGTCACAGACTTCATATTATACAGTCCCATAGGGCTTATGTTTAATAATGGATAAGAAGGATGGCCAGGGACATAAATTTCTTTTTGAGGTGCTTCAGTCTCTATTTGACATCTCTTCTGTTGATAGTTTTGTATATTTTCAGGCCTGACGTTATATATTAAGCCTAAAATGGTATGGATTATCAATATCCACAGTGTAAGCTTTGGATCAGTGTTTGAAGGTAGACGACGACGAGAGACTGAAATTGAATATCATCATAAATTCTTGTTGGATCTCATCCCAAGATTGCCTTTGGGCACTTTGGCAAGAGCTTTGAGTAAAGATTTGGGTTGCCTTGTAGAGGTAGATATACTGAAGAGGAACCTAGCAAATATCCAGTTATTGTTGGTTAACATATTGGTATGGGAGATAGAATATAGTTTTCTTCTTAGAACTCATGTATCCCTCTGGAGAGCATTCAAAGTTCACCTGGACATGGATGGGAGTTGTTCAAAATGTGGTACAGTGACAGCCACTCCGGGTCATATGTTTTGGGGATGCCCAGAGTTTCAGAGTTTTGGAAACAGATCTGGACCTTTCTCCAACCTCTGTTGGGTGGCAGTTTATTGCTACATCTCTCTACTTTACTTTTCCAAGGAGAACTGAAGCTTAAACTTCTTTCAGAAGGGCAGACATTATTTTAACAAAACGCTCTAGTCTTGGGGAAAATAGACAATCCCTCCAATATTCAGCCAGCGGTGGGCAGCACTTTGACTGCCCACCACTGGCATTCAACCTGGATATTCAATGCCAGGCCATTTTCAGCAACTGACATTGAATATCTGGTTCTTGCAACACCAGTATAAGTATAAGTCGTAGGTGAGGCCCCATTGTGTTCAGTTTTGGAGGCCGTATCTTGCTAAGGATGTAAAAAGAATTGAAGCGGTGCAAAGAAAAGCTACGAGAATGGTATGGGATTTGCGTTACAAGACGTATGAGGAGAGACTTGCTGACCTGAACATGTATACCCTGGAGGAAAGGAGAAACAGGGGTGATATGATACAGATGTTCAAATATATGAAAGGTATTATTCCGCAAACGAACCTTTTCCAGAGATGGGAAGGTGGTAGAACTAGAGGACATGAAATGAGATTGAAGGGGGGCAGACTCAAGAAAAATGTCAGAAAGTATTTTTTCACGGAGAGAGTGGTGGATACTTGAATGCCCTCCTGCGGGAGGAGGTGGAGATGAAAACGGTAATGGAATTCAAACATGCGTGCGATAAACATAAAGGAATCCTGTTTGGAAGAAATGGATCCTCAGAAGCTTATCCGAGATTGGGTGGCAGAGCCGGTGGTGGGAGGTGGGGCTGGTGGTTGGGAGGCGGGGCTAGTGCTGGGTAGACTTCTATGGTCTGTGCCCTGAAAATGACAGATACAAATCAAGGTAAGGTATACACAAAAAGTAGCACATATGAGTTTATCTTGTTGGGCAGACTGGATGGACCGTGCAGGTCTTTTTCTGCCGTCATCTACTATGTTACTATCCTGCTTATTTTCGAACGAGAAGGCCGGCCATCTTCCGACACAAATCGGGAGATGGCCGGCCTTCTAAAGCCGGCCAAATCGGTATAATTGAAAGCCGATTTTGGCTGGCTTCAACTGCTTTCCGTTGCGGAGCCGGCGAAAGTTCAAGGGGGCGTGTCGGCAGTGTACCGAAGGTGGGACAGAGACATGGTTAAGAGATTGCTGGCTTCGGCCGATATTGGAAAAAAGAAAGCCGGCCCTGACGAGCATTTGGCCGACTTGGTCCTTTTTTGTTCACGACCAAGCCTCAAAAAGGTGCCCCAACTGACCAGATTACCACTGGAGGGAATGGGAGATAACCTCCCCTTACTCCCCCAGGGGTCACCAACCCCCTCCCACCCAAAAAAAAATAAAAACATTTTTTGCCAGCCTCAAATGTCATACCCAGCTCCATCACAGCACTATGCAGGTCCCTGGTGCAGCGCACGTCAGGCAGGCGGACCCAGGCCCATCCACCCCCCCCCCCCACCTGTTGCACTTGTGGTGGTAAATGTGAGCCCTCCAACCCCCCCCAAAACCCACTGTACCCACATATAGGTGCCCCCCTTCATCCCTAAGGGCTATGGTAGTGGTGTACAGTTGTGGGGAGTGGGTTTTGGGTGGGATTTGGGGGGCTCAGCACCCAAGGTAAGGGAGCTATGCACCTGGGAGCTATTTTTGAAGTCCACTGCAGTGCCCCCTAGGGTGCCCGGTTGGTGTCCTGGCATGTGAGGGGGGACCAGTGCACTACAAATGCTGGCTCCTTCCACGACCAAATGCCTTGGATTTGACCGGGTTTGAGATCGCTGGCATTAGTTTCCATTATCGGCGAAAACTGATGCCGGCCATCTCAAACCCGGCCATCTCTGACATTTGGCCAGCCCGAACTGTATTATCGAAATGAAAGATGGCCGGGCATCTTTTTTGATAATACGGTTCGGGACTGCTCTTTGCGGCACCGGCCAACTAGTTAGCTGGCCATCTAAATGGCCGGCGCTGTTCTATTATGCTCCTCTATGTTACCAGTTAGCGCATGACTGGTTAAGTCAATATTCAGACTTAACTGGCCATGGCTTAATGGGCAAAGATAGGACTTCTATTTATGCATCTTATTTGCCTGTTAAGGTTGGCCAGTTAAGTTCCGAATATCGGGATTTAACCGGTCATGTCTCTGGAATGCCCCCAACATTGCCGGATTTATTTTTAAAATCAATTGCCCGATGTGACCACATTTCGCCTCCCAGAGGCTACGTCAGGGGCTTATCATTCCAGTATAAAAATACTCATAATAATAAAAATACATATTAATTAAATAATATCATACATTATTAATCCCAATAAAAACTAACCCCAAAACAAGTACAGACATATATTAACAACATAAGCATAAAAATATTATTCAGTCAGTATGTTAAAAAACATCCAATTATTAATCTTCAAAAAACATACATACAAAACATGTTGTCATACATACTTCTTAAAAAAACAACTTAAAGGGGACATGTACCTATCAGGGTTCCTAAAGGCACATACACCTGATTGCAGCTGAAATAAACACTACAGCAGTAAATTATAGGGTTACCATACGGCTCCTGAAAAAGGAGGACACATTGATCCAGTCCGGGTTTTGCTTCCATTGAAAGCAATGGAAGTAAAATTGCAATTGCCTTTTAAAAACAATAAGAAAACACACACAAGCACTGAAAAGCCAAGTCAGCACAACAAAGCATAATACACAAGTTCCACAAAAAAAGTCCCATTTGCTCAAATTAGACATATAATAATTTCCTTACCAAAAGCAGCAAATGCTGAAGCTCTTCAGTAACCTCCTCTCACAGAAAAACATGTGCAAGTTTAAATGCAGTGTGGCTTAGGTCAAAGGTCACTCTTCTAAAAAAAACAAGAAGAAGAGCAGAACACTTGAAAAATATTTAAAAAATACTATCAAGGCTTCAAAATATCATCAAAATATTACCAAAAAACCCAAAATAAAATACAATTTAAAACTCTCATTTCTAATTAAAATTGATCTATTTGAAATTAAAACCACTAAAACCTATCACAAAATCTATTAATACAACAAGCCTGCCCAACCTGACAATGCTAATTTTCAATTCAAAGCACTGTGAATTTGCTTCAAAATTAGAGAAATTTCTGCATTTCAGGCAGCCATGTTTTTTCTTTTCAATAATGCAGATGACATCATCAAAACAAACAAATGTATTAGATCAAAGTAATGTACTGCTGCAGCTCCCAAAATCTAAAAAAAAAAAAAATCTCAATTTCATAAATAGAATAAAAATTATATACTCAATTTCATCTAAAAACTGCTAGGGAAGGTCATACATTTCCAAAGCAATATGTATTACTTCATAAATATTCAAAACATCATAAAATTATCCAATAATATGCCAGATTCATATATATCAAGTTACATTATTACAAATCAGGTAAATGGAATATATGCATGTCATTCCCTTTAAAAACTGTACCTGTCCCTTTTAATTTACAAAAATACTGAAAAATCCAATTCCATATTTAGCCCTTTCAGTGCTACTGTATCTAATTTAAAAATAAATGTTTGTTCTTCCTAAAGTAACCTACTACAATCTATGTCTCCACCTCTCCAACGTGGCTTCTTCTTATAAATAACCAGAAAATGCAAATCTTTAAACTTATGTTGCATTTTTAACAAAAGTTCAACAAGTGGCTTGTCTACATTTTTTCCTTTGATAGCACTTTAATTCTTTTATTCAGTGTATGCAATGTTTTGCCCACCTACAGGAGCTTACATGGGCAGATAACTAAATACACCACCCTCTCTGTTTTACAGTTAGAAAAATGCCTTTTATCTCTCCCCTGTTTGTGGATGTTCAAAATGTTTAGTCTTCAAATTAACAGAACAGACTGAACAATTATAACATGGGTAGTGACTCCAAACAGAATTCTTTTTATTCTCATTATTCATTGGCAATACTGAGGGTGCTATCACACCTTTCAAATTTCTGTTCCTTTTATAAGCAACTAGCAAATCCTTATCAGCAAATGCCGGTATAGCCTGTATGATATGCCAATATTTTTGAAATATTTTGATAATATCATTAGACATATGGTCATATGTTAGAGTACAAACCACTTTGTTCATATCTTCCCTTGATTTAGAGGCGAGAAGAGTTTTTCTATCATACTGCTGTGCTCTTACCCATCCTGTATTAATGTATTTTTCAGGATAACTTCTATCTCTAAACCTTCTCTTCATTGCCTCACTTTGCTCGTGTACATCTTCCTGTTGAAAGCAAATCCTTCTAACCCTTAAAACTTGACTAACTGGTAAATTCTTTTTCAAGGACATACTAAGGGACTATGTGCATCCAGCATGTGCCAAATCGGCATTACCGCCTGGCTACTGTGTGCCCTGGGTGGTAACTCCGAATTTAGCATGTGCTGAAAAAACACAGTAGAAAATATTTTCTATTTTTTACCGTGGGGTGCCTACCCAGCAGTAAATGGCAGTTGACGCATGCTGCATGCTTACCGCCTGGTAGCACGTGAAACCTTACCACTAGGTAATGGTGAAGTCTCAGGTCAAAAATGGACACACGCTGGCTTCAATTTTAGCGCACATCCATTTTCTGACTCCTTAAAAAAAGGCCCTTTTTGTAGAAACGGTAATAAATGACCCAACACACGCCCAAAAGACATGCTTACACTATCGTAGGCCACTTTTTACCATGGCTTAGTAAAATGGCCCCTATGTTAGCTTTGTGTTTTCGGTTTACTTATATCTTGATTCATTTTCATCTTCATTTATTGACAGTATTGAATATTGGGCACCTATATCAGGATAGCAGTTTTACTTTATTTAAATTACTTATATTCCACATGATCTTAGCAATTCTCAGTGGATTAAATATAAAACATAAACAATAAAGAAAGAGTTAAAGACATGTTTGTTCATCCAAGCTTATTTCACCACTGTTCTTTTTTAGAGGAGGTAAAAAACCTTCACTAATGGACTTATTTATAATACTAGTAAAATTATCCAAAGTTTAAATCTTTCATAGCCTTAAGAACAGTTGGCTACAACATCCAAAGGACAATCAGAGATATTAACTCTGGATAAAACTTGTTTGATTTGCTAACCAGATACTCATTGCCGGAGGATGTGGAAATGTCAGTTAGCATATCTGGGTTTAAAAAAGGTTTGGAAAAGTTCATGGAGGAAAAGTCCATGGAATGTTGCTACTATTTAGGTTTCTGTCAGGTACTTGTGCCCCGGATTGGCCACTGTTGGAATCAAGATACTGGGCTGGATGGATCATTGGCCAGTATGACTATTGTTATGATCTTACCATCCCACCTCCCCTTGGAGTTGTATTCTTTAGCTTTTTAAAATGACTGAGGGACCTGTGATCACACGTCAGGCAGGAAGGCGTTAATATCGCAGTCAGCATCCTGCACCTGACTCCGATAGATGTCTTTGAAGAACACCTACTACAGGTGAGTAACTTCACTTCTTATGCAAAACACAATTGATTTAACTATGTTTTATCAGATTAGTTCAAACCTGCAAATTGGTTGTTGATATAAATTTGTTCAAATTTTACATGTAAAAAACACTAGAGACATGACTAGACAAATCATATTTCCCTATATTCTATATGTTTGACCACCTATTGGATAAACATTTAGGGGGGAAGTTATTAAGATGCAATAAAAGGTGAGCTTCTACTGCATCTTGATTTACCATGGGATTCAGAAACCTGCTGGAGAATAGTCCCATAGGCTGCTGACTCCTATGATAAATGAATAACGCTGCTTGCAAGGCATCTTACAAGCAGTGTTATTCCAGTAGCCCAGGAACATTGGGCCTCAAGGCAGTGTCCCGATGTTCCTGGACCTCATCTGACAGGGCCGTCAGAGCTTCCTCTCACCACCACCCCCATCAAGGCTTCCCACTCTCTGAAAGGACCTACCAAGAGATTCCCTGGTAATCTAGTGATGATCTGCTAGGAGAGATCCCCAGTTGTTTATGGCCTGGTCAGCATTGTTGCCAAAATGGCACCCTTATTCATAGTTTCAAAGGGAGGGGGAAGCTCTGACAGGCCTATCAAATGTGACCTGAGAGCATCGGGTCTCAGCCTTGAGGCTTGATGCTCTTGCATGGTAAAATAATTCCAGCTTTTGGATGGAGTTACTTTACAGTGATTTTCTTTGTACCCGGTGCACAATGCAAGTCGCAATTCAGAATTTACATAGTAATG
Organism: Microcaecilia unicolor; assembly: GCF_901765095.1. Taxonomy (NCBI): domain Eukaryota; kingdom Metazoa; phylum Chordata; class Amphibia; order Gymnophiona; family Siphonopidae; genus Microcaecilia; species Microcaecilia unicolor. The sequence goes on from NC_044037.1 coordinate 54,886,800, forward strand.
ATCTGTTTTACATGCATTTGTTTATTATATGGCTCATTACTATGTAATGTACAGCGACCTAAATATCACCACGGTAAAATATCTCAAGCTGTGCTAGGGCCCTTTCATTTGCATTAAGTGGCATATAACATGATTTACAGCCTTGGCAAAGCTAGATAACTTCCCACCTCAATTATTCTGAATAGCAACTAATATTCTATTAATCAGAATATATCATAGAATCTCAGTTGGAATAAACACATTTTTATTTTGTGCTAAAAATGAGCCCTCGAGGCATGTGGTTGAGTTTATTTGCCAATCTGATATATCGCTCTTTATATGATATACAACAAAGTGATTTACACGGAAGTGGTGGTATGTTTTTTTGTTCTACTTTGATAACCGCGCATTCAAACAATAAAAGAATTATGCATCATTCTCTGAAAATATGAACCTTTGTTGGGAAACTGGGGCTGTAAGTTTCAATACTGTTTGTAAAACTGACATATTATTCTTCAACCATTCGTAGGTTTAAATAGTCAGCAATATTGTTTCCATGTCATAAGCTGATTCCTTTTTCGTTTGTGTGTTTCCTAGGTGATGTTTTGGGTGAATTATGAGGGATCATGACTTCACAACATTTTCTCTTTATTCTGGCCCTTGTTTGCTTTCAAAAATGTTTTGCTGCCAAAACGAACAGAAGGATGGTATCCTATTCCTAAGTTTGAATTTTCAGCTCAATTGTTCTTCAGACATGGACCCTTGAGTTCCTTCAAGGGTCAGAAGGACAGCATTCATTGCCAGTGTCTAAGTTCTTCCAGTTGACTAAGCAGACTACCATTCAAACAGTTCCATTATGTGAGATATGCTAATGACACTTAAAGTTCTTCAACAAAAAGTCTATTTAATCACATTCCATTGAAAAGACAACACAGAGGTCTCTGTATGCCTGCTTATCTGCTTTAATAACAAAAGGGAAATATGTTTAGGAATGGGCTGTGTATGAACTTTCATATGAGGACCGTTTAACTCAACACTTCTCTTTGAACTCATGAGATTTCTGTAAAATGATTCTTTTGAACCTAACAGTTGTCAGGAAGTGAGACCAAACAAACTTAGAAAAGTGCGCTTGTCTGAAGCTCTTTACACCATCTCTGACTGAGAATACAGGTGGCCAAGCAACAGAAAGTTCCTGCCAATTTCTAAAGTTACACTTTTATGCACTAAACAAGCATCCTGATCCGGGTTACCAAGCAGGGCACTCAACAGGAGTCTCAGAATATGCATATTAAATATCACTTATTCCACTGCCCTAACCATCAAGCTTACCAAAGCTTCATCTACTACTCTTTCACCCTTTTCCTGTACTTACTGGCTGTGGTCATGGACCTTCCCAAGAGAGCTTCCACAAAAAAAAGTATCTTCTAGTAAAACAGTTGATGCACATGCTTTTATTAAAGAAATAAAAAAAAAACCACATGTTCAGCACATTTTGCTTTTTGTGAAATGGAATATGGTTTAAGTTTGTCTCAATAAAAAAAGAAATGGGTGGGTGGGGGTGGGGGGGGGGTCCAAAGGACTCGTGTCAAAGTTCAAAAGTTTTTATACTCACTGGAAGGTTTTGTTCCCTATTCAGGAACAAATACAGAAAATTTCTAAACCACAATTTCCCTAGAATAGTATCGGCTTATCTAGATAGTGAAGAATTTGTAAGACTGTTTATTATGGAATTATCACTTTTTTGTATTTTCTGGTTGTGAAGATTGCTTGAATTGGAGTAATGAAAAGAAAAGCAGATGCTGCATTAACAAGAAATGTAATATACATTCACAGTAGAGAAAAACAATGTAGATGTCAAAGCTTAATATCTTCTTGTAGACCAGTTGGTGCACATGCTTATATTTTGAGTATTCAAAGCCCACCAGTAGAAAAAAAAAGTTGCAATGATGTGATGTGGTAAACATCTGACTGGTTATGTGATAAACATCTGACTGGTTGAAAGGCTTTTACAAAAGCTCTTCATAAAAAAAGCACCAAAAAATTAAATCTTAGAAAGATATAAGACATTAATCTCACCATGTGAACTTTCATCATTGCATTGCTGACTATCCCACTAGTGGTGACTATTGTTTTGATTTGACAGTGGGGCCATTGCTCTCAAGTACTGTTAGTGACCCAGAAGTGTACAATATCAGTGAGGTAAAAGTGTAACGACTTCTAACTTTTGTGGATGGATATTAGGGTTCCTGAGTTTCATTTTCCATTTATGGGCTGGATTATGAAAGAGTACTACTGAGCTACCATCATTAACACGCAGGGCCGTGCCAACACGGTAAGTGGGGTAAGCACCGCAGGGGGGCGCCGACCTCTGGAGGGTGCCGCCGCGCCATGCTTACCCTTGCCGCTCTTCTTGTAGCTCTCAAAATTGCCTGAGATATAACTTTTTTTTAACACTGGTTAATTTTCCCCTAACACCTTTCTAACATCTCCCTTGAAAACAAGACCCCAAGAACTCGATTCTGACTAAAATCCACATAACTTCCTTTCTCACAGCACTTTTGCATTAACAAAGCTCTGTAAAGCGGCCAACTTTCAATTTACTCCCTCGGAGGACTAATGGCGACACCTTGACCTCCAATGACGACAGAGGGAGCAGGGCGGTGCTTCTCTTAAAGGACCCGCGCTGTCTTTTTTTAAGTCTGAGTGAAGGCTTTCTGGGATATTTCCATTTTATGGTAATTCTTTTTTCTAGTCGGTGAGAGTCGCTTTTTAGTGTGCTTCGGCAGCATGAGTTATCTAGACCCTCCTCGGGAGCTGGGGGGGGGGGGGGCGGATGGGGCTTCTGTTTTTCTGTCAGAGACAGCTTCTCATTTCTTTCTGGTGCATATTTGTTGGCTGAAGGTGTATGGGGTTTTACGAGAGGCCTGGGGCTATGTTTAACATGCACGTCGTCTTGATGCCTTCTAGTAGGAAAAGGTAATTTAGTTTTGTTTTGACGCCGTGTTGGCTGTCATCAGCTGTTGTTGTTTTTTTTTTTTGTTATTTCTTACGTTTCCAACTAGGGTCATAAATGCTTATAATATATACATTAATAGGCATATCTTTTGCAGCCATACTTAACATGATGCATCTTATCATTTTTAACAGTAATACAGTCCCACCAGCCAATTCCTCTCTAATTCTACCCCAGTTGCTGCCATCTCCCAAAAAGAGTTCATATTTCTTTGCCAGAATTTTTCTTGTCTTGTTCTGATGAAGTGCAGTTAATTTTAATATCAGGTAAATCTGATCTAATCTCTTCACCATCCTACTGATTGAGGGTGTTTCTAATTTCTTCCACTATCCTGTCACTGCTATGCAGGCTATTATCATCATATAAGTTACAAATTGCACCTTCTTTACTTCCTTCCCGCGGACAATCCATTTAGCAAGACTACTCCAGTCTGCTTCCCGACCTTAATCTTCAGTACATCTCCCACAGTTCCCATTATCTTATCCCAATAGGCAAGATCACCAATATGCTTAAAAATCCCCCTTTCTCTCCTTCCTCTCTCTTCCCTCCCCTCCATCCATGCCCAGCAAGAAAGTCACCAGACAACAAAGGTAGAAAAAAATCATTTTATTTTCATTTTAGTGTTTGGAATATGTCCACTTTCAGAATTTACATCTGCTAGCTTATTTTGCAATGTATAGCAATTTGTTTCTAAGAATATTGCTGACAATTCCTGTCAGTGTGGCAAGTGGTGAGCGATCATTTTCATCTTGTGCCACATGGGGGGGGGGGGGGGCGCCAACTGATAGTCTGCAGGGGGGCACCAGAGACCCTAGGCACGGCCCTGCCACGCATTACTGTAATTAGGTCCAAATGCATAAAATAGGACCAGTGGAAAATAACACACATTAATGTGCATTTGCACATTGTAATGTGGTACCATACTTTTTTCTCTTTATTTTTCTTTGTTTTTTTCAAGCAAACCTCTTAACATATTACAATATCTTCTGATAAGAACAACCATTATGCATTCTACAATATTCATATTGCATATAACTTAGTGATAAAAATAATTGTGTTTATATTATATTCAAATAAGGGGGCAGACTTAGGTTGAAGGGCATTCATAATGTGGGGATGATACAAGGTATAATGCTGACCCATCACCCTACACATTGAGCAAATGATCACACAGCAAAGCCCAGAAGGGTTAGAAGAGTTTATTTGGATAATGAAAGTGTTACCACATTTTAGTCAACCTAGCCTTGTGTGTCTTATGATAATATTGCTTGTACTGGGATGTTCTGCAAGAGCTAATGTCAGAACGTCTACCTGAGATAATCCCAGTAGCAAAGTAAGGAAGTCAGGAGGGACATTATGCCTGGGAATGCCTTTCTCCGGGCCTGAGGCTGTAGCGGCAGGAAAGGAAGTTCCATTGGAGAATTCATCATGGGGCCTGTGAGTTCTCCAGCACCTACAGGTCCTGCTCTTCCGCTGGCACAAATTACTATGGTAACAGAGCACCATAGGACCTGTCAGCACCGGAGGGCTCACAGACCCCCTGCTTAGTTCTGATTCCAATGCTTAACTGTAAAGCTACATGAAAAAAAAAAATACTTTCATCAATTTCCTTTAAATCTGTTACCTATTAAGTTCATACAGTATCCTGTAGCCTTAGTACTATTTCAAAGGGTAAAAACCTGTTCCACTTCACTTATGTTTTTATAGACCTCTATAATATTCCCTCTAAGCTGTTTCTTCTCTAAGTGAAGAACTGCAACCAGTTTAATCTTTCTTCACAGAGGAGCTTTTCCCTCTCTATTCACTATTTTGGATACTCTTCTTTGTATGTTCTCTAATTCTGCCTGAAGTGGGAATTGAACTCAGTTCCTCAGGGACAAAGTCCACCACCCTAACCACTAGGCCACTCCTCCACTCCAGTGGAGATGGGATGGGATGACTAGGGCTGCACAGAATACTCAAGGTGTACCCATACCATAGACTGATTCAGAGGCATTATGATATTCAACATTTTATTCTGAATAATTCCTAATATTCTATTTGCTTATTTTGATTGCTACCCTGCACTTTGCTGAGCATTTCAATGTATTGTCCGTACTAACTCTACAATATATTTCCTGGGTAGTGACTGTAAATAGGGAGCCCAGACACTATCCAGCTAGATCTGACAGCCCACTCTCACCATATCTCTAGCTGCACTCTAATTTTGTCCAGTTAACTTTATTTACAAAGCAGGTAGATTTTAGAACCTTAAGATTTATGCCAGTTTTGCATGCAGAAATCTTCTGAATATCTACCTCTATGTTTCCATTAACTCCTTAATTCTATAAAGGTCACCAGAAATTGTGCGCACAAATTTGGGCACATGCACAATTTAATTGAATAACAAGCTAATTAGTGCCAATAATTGGCTTTTTAACAATCAATTATTGGCACTAATTAGATTTAATTAGAATTTACACATGTAAGTTTAGGTGCGGGATCCTTGCCTGAATGTTGCATGTGCGTGAATAAAAGGGGAGCAGAAATGAGAGGGTCATGGGCAAGTGGATTCCTAGCATTTACACACATTAGCCCCATCTTTGGCCATTTTCAAATCAAAACCCACTTCTTTATCACTGCTTTTGACTCCTAAGTTACTTACCCTGACCTTTATCCTCACATCTCTATTCCCTTACCCTTAATTGTTCTGTCTGTGTACTGTCTTATCTAGATTGTAAGCTCTTTGAGCAGAGACTGTCTTTGTGTATGGTGTACAGCGCTGAGTATGCCGTCTAGTGCTATATAAATGATAAGTAGTAGTAGTAGTAGTAATTATTATAGAATAAGGGGGGATATGTGCCCAGTTTGGGCATGAACACTTGTACTATGTTTCAGTTGGTGCAAATGGCCACACGTAAAGTTAGGAACAATTCCCAGGCATGAGTACTATTTTATAAACTGCACCTAATTCTAAGCACAGCTTATAGAATAGCGCTTTTTCAGTGCCATATATACAATTCACATCTAAATGTATACCACACATGAGCAGGAAAGAGGGATTACAAGCTGGGTAATTTCTATATGCAAAATAGTTCACATACATGGCATCCCCACTGCCCTATTTTCCAGTTTAGAGTGGAAGCATCTTATTTTATTTATTTAATTTTTACCCAGCTATCCCTGCAAGTAATTTTGACACATTTCCAAGTTTGGAATAAACTAGCTTTTAGATTTGCTAACTGCAAACAATAACACTGTTAATGCATTTTACAGTATCATGCAATTACATTCATACATGCAACTTACTGGCAATTAAATACATGAATCCTTGTTGATCTATCTAGAGCATTTCAAGGCAGGTGGCCTAGCCTTTGAACCACACAGCTCCAGCCTTACTGAAGAAGCACATTTTCTGTTCCATCTGGGCATAGACCATAGACATGCTGAGACACTACCATTACTTCCTTCATCAGGGATTGCCATTAAAGCACATCCCCCTCCTTAACCATTGACTCTTTTTCTTGATGCCTTCAGCTCTCCCACCCCCATTCCATCCAAGTCTGGGGTAGGCACCACCGTCCTTCAGTTATCTTTGCTTTACCATTCACTATCCATTAAAATGTTCTATTACGTATTATGTTGACATTGTAACTAGTATACTATCAAAAATCCAAAATTAGCTGGAGAGCAAAATATTCACAGAAACTAATCAAAAATATAGATTTGCTCTAGAATTGACTCCAAATCAAAATATATAGAAGATCTAAAGAGTTAACAAAATGAAACCTCAACAGCCTGAGGTGCCTACAGTGATGGTCAACCCCCACTTAAATGCTACTATCACTGGTTTCAAAAGTCCTCCGGACCCAACTGCAAGGAAAACAACTCCAATGGAAAAAAACCTATGCAGCCAAAAAAAAAAAAAAACAGAGGAACAAATATGTCTTCAAAACATTATAATATAATGGGTTAGAGTCAATAACATGCTGAAAAAGATCCAAAACTTCAAAAAATTGCAATATGTGCACAGAAATCTTCTGAATATTTATCTCATTTGACTTAACTTAACCACCTGGGTGGCACTAACAAAGTGCTATAGTTGAAGAACTTGAAGTGAGTCCCGGTTGGATGTCTGAAGATTTTGAAGATGGCGACTGTCACTCAGACAAGTATGATATAGTTGAATTAACGTGACCAAATTAACTAGAACTTACATTATCTACAAGTTGTAATCCATTTATTGGATTATAATTATTCAAATATAATGATGTACAAGAACTTTTATGTAATCTTTAATAATTTGTATGTTGGTCCAGTAAAACATTATAACAACCTGCAAAGAATTCAGTTTCCATCAGAGTCAAAATGACTATTAGAGTTGTACACGTAAGTTACAAAAATATACCTCCTGATCTTGTATGTGCATTTTTGGAATTTTTTTCTCAATTTCCATGTGTGTGAAATTGAAAAGTTTCTCTTGCTGCTAGACCTGCAGGATTTCTAAATTTGTACTTTAGAGTAAGGGTGTAATGTGGAGATTATTTTTCTGAATGTTTCTGTTTGAGATGATGGATGTCCAAACTAAACTCATTTTCCTAAAAAGTTTGGGATATCTGCCAGACTTACTTAGGTTCTCTTGCAGGAAAAAAAAGATCTTAAACCTTTTGATTTTATTGAGCTAACCGGAAAACAAGAAAGTTTAAAGCTGAGGAAAAAATTGAAACAATGCTGCTAAACAAATTATGTGTATGAATGAAATGGTCTTCTAAGATGTCACTTTTTTTTTTACCTGTCACATATTTCTCCCCATGGCTAATACTGTAAGGATTGTATCTGGTTTCAAACGTTAGTTTTCCACAAAGGTCATTCTTTGAGATTCTCACCAGATTTTTCCAGTGACAACAGAAGTCTCATGGATTGTCTGTGATTATAATTGCTATTAGGAGACAATAAAAAAAAATCAAAGTGTTGTAGCAATGTTGATATCCATTCTAGTGATATCTGGAACTATCAAGACAAATTCACCTTCGGGCAACACTCAGCAACGTAGTCTGTAACAATGTAGTGTGGCAAATATATTTAGCATGGGAATATCATGATTATTAAAATGTAGCATTAAACCACTCATTATGTAGACTGGCAATTCATTCTGAAATTTTATTATTGCAGTATATAATTTCCAAAATATTATCATAGATAACATAATGGAGTTTGTAGAAGTATGATTATTTATCTTGTTAAGACAAAAGTAGACCTCCAATATAAGAGGTACAACGGACCTTTTGCTAAGTAGGCATGTTGAACAGAGTCAAAACTCATAAGGAAAACAACAGGAGGCATGAGAGGTATATGAAGTGGCAGGAAAAAGTGTTAATCTGAAATAACCCAAATAAACTGCAACTTGAAATCATATTCCTCAGGGCCTTAGATTTCCAAAATGTTTATTTTAGAAAACCATACTCATAATCTGATTTTTCTTCTCATTAGTTGCTGTTAAGTTTGAAGACATGAAAGATGTTAGTGTACTGGGAACAGAAACTTAAAGAACTGTTGTTCATCTGTTGGATAACCCTCTGCTGCCCCTCTTCCTTTCCCATTCCTTACTCCTTCTCCTCTTTGAGTTCCTTTCTTTCCTGTGTCAGGTATCAAGTTTCTAGATCTCATCACACTAGTGCAATAATTACGCCTTTGAGGAAGGAAAACACATACCATAATGCTTCCATAGAAAAAGAATAAACACAAGGACGACACTTCTCCATTACTTTATGGGAAACCAGTCAGCTTGTTAAGTTCTGTAGCAGAAAAAAATGTGAAGTCTAGTATCAGCATTCTGTAGTGGCATTTGCTGCTTACTGGCTTCATAAGGTTGGTTTTTCAGCCAGCATGGCTATACAGTCAGTGTCACTATCAATATAGGTAGTAGGAATGTTGCTTGGCCAAAATAATGTGGTTATGTTTTTGGATTTTTTCCAATTTGTTTTCTGATTGTCAAGTGTATTTTTCCAGTTCACACAGTCATTTTAATTACCTTTTTGACATGTTTTAAAACTTTTTAACACACTTAATTCATTAATTTGAAGGCCTACATGTGTACAATCAAGTTTGCACAGTCAAAAAATTGTAAAGCACTCGAATGAACCAAATGCACCCTAATGAATGTACATCCCTAAGGCATAGCAGTGCTGAATATATATCTATCTATCTCAGGCTTAATCTAAACAGTGCTATCCATTTCACAGCTCAATATCTTCACTATGGGGTCAATATTCAGCTGGCAGCAGTGAACAGTTTGATGACTGCCACCAGAGTTATTTACAAATATTCAATGCCAGGCCATAGCTATGCTTTGGCATTGAATATCTGTTTTTTGTGGAGCCGACTAACACATAGCTGATTAAATCGACACTCAGCACTTAACCGGCCATAGGCTATCGCGAAAAGATAGGACAATGTTTTTTGCGGTCCCATTTATGCGGTTAACCTGGCCAGTTAAGTGCTGAATATCGGCACTTGACTGGCCAAGTTCTGACTCCACCTCAGAACATCTCCAAAACAGCCGATTTTTTGTGTTAGGCACCAACTGGTTATTTTCAGTGAGACTAACACCTTAAGTGCCACTGAAAATTAACAGATAGATCCAACCAAGTGATTTAACCAGACAGTGGCCATTTCTGGCTCGTTAAATCATTTTGAATATCATCCAGTAAATGGATAATTTTTAGGTCTTCCTCTGTTCCATCCTTAACCCTGCTTACAGTTATTCGAATAATATCTGACTGTTTGGTGACTAAAATGGCCCAATATTATTCATATAATTTAAAAAAATATACAGATAAATTATGCTTATGCCAGTTGCCAGCAAAGGCATAATTTGCTTTTAATATGAACCCAATAATGATCAAGCATAGGATACATTGAAGGCTCATTTTAATTGGACAAACAAACATGATTGTTGCATAGATGCTAATGTACATGACCTATCAAGACTTTCCACAGCCTTTCTTTAGACATCTTACTAGGTGTACAAAAATCTCATATAGAATAGTATCTATCCATTAAAAAAAATGATGGTCCTTTATCTTCTATGCTATAGTGCTATTAGAGATGCAGATGTATGTTTCACACTGTTCAAATAAACGATTGTGATAGTCAAGTGGAATTTGTCCAACCTAGCCTCTATATTGTACGACATTTCTTTCTAAAGGACATGATTTCTGATTGCAGCTGCTTTTCTATAAATTTCATCAGTGTTGTAGAAGCCATGAGGTATGTAATCAAGATGCAGATAAGAAATACAGCTAATTCTAAAATGACCTTTTAATTAAGGACAGTAACATAGAGATATGTCTCTATCAACAGGAAATGAGCATTACAGACTCGATTTTAAAGAGTTTGCCATATGTATGGGGAGGGAAAGGCTTTTAATTAAGGATCCTGTTAGTGTTGGAGAGAAAAGTCTTTAATGTGAGTTGACTAAAGTGTCTGTTTTCATTGTAAGTCACTATTTCAAATAGGCATTTTCTAACTAGTTATGTTTGCAAGAGACATACAAAGTTCTAAGGAGTTCTTTTACAAGACTGCGGGAAAAACTATCCTTGTCCCGAACACTAAGGCCACTTTCTACCACAGCAGTAAAATGGTTGATTTCCCATTTCAGTACTGGCACCCAAATGGCTAAGTGACCAAAGATAGGATAGCCTTTTATGTGGTCCTATCTGATTTCTTAGCTATTCAGGTAGCGGCACTGAATATCACTGGCACCCACATATCTCCTAGCTCCTCCATGACTGCACCCTGGACCACCCCTCCACTGCCTGGTTTTGAGAAGTGCTGCTGAATATCGGCAGCTGGTCCACTCAATGTGGTTTAACTGGGCAGGAGCTGCTCCTGACTGGTTATACCCTTTTTGAATATCAGACCCTTAGGGGATTTTATTTTTGTCAGCTGGCAGTTTCTGCTTGATCTCTTAGGCTTCCAGTTCAGTCAGAATTATCGCTTCCTACTTTATATCCTCTCCCAAGTTATTTTAGTCAAGTCATTACAACTACAGTTCTCAATCAAGGACTGTGTGAGCCTTATATTCATGTGCCTAATTGCTCAATGACTGATTCAACCCCCCCTCCCACACCACCACCATTTTTTCTCTAAAGGCTCTGAATTCTGCTGCCACAGCATCCTTAGTTTTTTCTGAACCAAGGGTTGGAAGAACTGAACCATAATTCAAATCCAGATCCGTTAAGCATGGAACATGCAGCACTGCCACTGAGCCATCAGACCAGCACATTTTTCATGATTTAGCTACGTTTGGCTTCTCTTCTCCTTCCTCCCACAGCCCTGGCCAGTTTTACAGTCTTTATTCAAATGGCATGTTTGGGTAACTCTAGATACCTTTACCGACCCTAATAAAGGCTGAAGGGGCCTCTTCCTTCAGTGACAGTTATTGCCTAGGAGGGGCCAGCACAAAGCACCATCCTGTCTTGCACATGAATTATCTACTTCTGTGGTGTCCCAAGGGCAAACTGACTTTAGCTAGGTGACCTGCTCCAGGTTTGTATTTTTAATTTGCATTATAGTTGGCAGATGTTGGCTTGTGACACCTATTGTCATTAAACAATGTTCTATGTAAGAAACCCACAAGTTATCACTGTTATGCATACATTAATTAAAACAATTGAAGTGATATGCATGATTGTTATGTTAAAGGCATATATACTGCAATCAGTCAGAAGACATAGAAAGGAAATGTTTTCTATGGCAAGCTAATTGACAACTTTCAATTATGAAGTAGTTTCTTTTGACAGATTGTCTGCTCCACACGGGAATATGTAGAAAAAAAAATCTTTTTGAAGACATTGAAATGAACCTTATATAAATTACGTAAATTGAATAAACTAAAATTTCTTGTGAAGTGCTGCAATATTTCACCCAAACTCCGATGTTGTCACCTGTATGTAAGAATGTATTTTGGTCAAGGGTTTATTCATTAAATAATGGCAAATTATAACAATTAATTGCCTAAAGGATATAGCCAGTAACCAGATGGCTAATTTGTTTGCATTAGCTGGATGGGTCAACTGCTTCAAAGTTTGAAGTTCAAACACGTAGATTACAGAACTACTGGTATATTGCATTACACTATTTAAATAAATAGTGGCAATTTGTCAATGTCATCTTAGCTTCAACATTTCCTTTCAAACCCCACAAAATAATAATTCTGATTAAACTGACCTTTTTTCAGATTAAGATGAACTGCACCCTCTTGTCGGTGTGTAATGCTCCTAGACCATTAAGCAAATGGAAGAAATGGGAATAAGTGCATTTGTAGAATAATGTTATAGTTATGGATGGTAGAATTATTATCAAAATAACTTACACTAGAAGCTACCAGAAAAGTTTCAAAGCAGTAACCCATATCTTGAATTAAATTGGAACCAGTGAGAGAGTCAGATAATCGAAGAAAAAAATGGGATGTCACAAATCAATTTGGACAAATCTGACTCATTTAGAAAGTGGCACAGTCTCTGTATTCATCAGGATTAGATCTTGTTGGAATGGTTCAAATAAAACATTTTAAATTTTTTAGCCAGGCACAATGCTGAGAAACGGTTTGTGAACCCCATGCATGAAAATGAGTGGGTTGATATTGATGGTGGTTCTCAGCATTTTGCTGACCACTGCTGGCACTAAACACAGAAATTCAGAATTCCTTTTACTAAGCAGCGGTAAGTCCAATGTGAGCTTACCTGCTTGCTATACAGGAAATACCACCGGGCTACCGCAGCAGCCCAGCAGTACTTCCCACCCCTAGTGTGCTGCTATTTCCGGCAATACAAAAATACCTCAATGGGCTCCCCCCTGAAATGGCTGCACGACAATTGCTTTACTTGCAGCCTGGCCATTTCCTGAAGGAAAGCGAGACTTCCTTTTTACGAGCTGTGGTAAAAGGAACCTCGGTACGCATGAAAAACACGCGCTGATGCCAGTGCTGGCTCTCTTTTGCTGCAGCTTGGTAAAAGGGGTCCTCGGTGCTGGGCCATGTCCGGCTCTGGCATTAAATTTCTGGGTTGGTGGAGTCGGCTAACGCATAGCTGGTTTAAGGCCTCTTTTACAAAGCCACTCTAGTGATTCCTGTGCAGTAAATGAGAGGAAGCCCATTCAATTCCTATGGGCTTCTTCTCATTTGCCGCACTGGAATCACTAGCGCAGCTTTCTAAAAGAAGCCCTAAATGTGACATTCAGCTCTTAACCAGCAAGATAGGCCTGGTTTTTATGCATCTTTTTTTTGCAGTTAACCGGTTTGGTTAAGTTCTGAATATCAGCACTTAACTGGCCAAGTGCTGACTCCACCCCGGAATGCCCCCCCCCCCCCCCCCAATAGCTGGTTTTGAGTTTGGTACTGTTTATTTCCAGTAGCGCTAACCAGTTAAGTGCCACTGAAAATGATCAGTTAACCCATTGACTAATGGGTTACTCAGCTCTGTTGGCTCCCTGATAAGCAGTTTGTCTTATACACCCTATACCCTTCCACTTGTACCTTAATTTACACAATAACTTTCTGTAATTTCTGAATGTTGGTCTGGATAACCCTATTGTATGTATGAACTACTTTCCTAATTTTGATTAGGAAAGTAGTTCATACATACAATTAGGGTTATTTGATGGAGTTCCTTTCTGATTGTACTTTTTGATTATACATCACATTAATTTACTTGGGGGGCTTGTTTTTTAAAGAGAAAAATGTCTAAAAAGTGGCATTAAGAAGCATTTGGATGTTTTTCTCACCAAAATGTCCAAACTGGTATTTTTGAAACCCATTTCCAGACTTTATTATTATTATTTTTGTAATGAAGTTCATCTCCATTGCATCCAAATCTCAAGGGGGTGTGTTAAGAGTGGGATTTGAGCATTCCTAAGACCTGGATGTTTTTCATTCATAATGGAAGAAACAAAAATGTCCAGGACAAAAGTTGCTTTGAATTAGACCTGTTTTAATAATGACTAGGCCTTAAAAAAGTGCCTTAAATGACTAGACGACCACTGGAGGAATAAAGGCATGACCACCCCCTTACTACCCTAGTGGTCACTGACTCCCTCCCACTCCCCCAAAGTTGTAGAAGAAACAGTACATTTGTGCCTCTATGACAGCCTCAGATGCTATAGGGTTCACAAGAGAAACAGGAAGGTGCCCTCTACGGACAGCAATGAAGATCAAAAAGGAGTAAGGGGAGACATGACTCTCAAGGAGGGAGAATTCAAATTCTTTATTAGGCAGCAAAGCTGAAGATCTGACACGGGCCAGTGTTTTGGCAGGTAACTGCTTGCCTCAAGGGTCACAAGACTTGAAAAAGAGTCAGCTGTATGTATCTGGTACCTCTAGGTTGGTATACTCCACTTGACACACTGCCAAAGCAAATCTGAAAATTCATAGCTCAGTGCTCTGACAGCACTCCAAAGCAAACAGACCACTTTGGCAGTGAATGTTTAGATTTGCTTTGGCAGTGTGTCAAGCAGGGGCGTATCTGAAAGTCGGCGGTAGCGGGGGCCAAAGCCAGAGTGAGGGGGCATATTATAGCCCCCCCCCAGCCGCCGCCATTTCCGACCCCCCCCCCGCCGCCGTGGGTACCTTTGCTGGTAGGGGACCCCAACCCCCACCAGCCGAGGTCCGCTTCCTCCTGCCGCTGCGAGGTTTTTTAAGTTCTTCATCGGGATTCGTCCTCCGTCACTGACTCTGTGCTGCTGTTCAAAGAAGCTGCTAGCTGAATGCAGTTTCGGACTGAGTCTGACGTCGCTGCTGCACGTTGTACATGAGTCTGACGTCCTGCACGTACAACGTGCAGCAGCGACGTCAGACTCAGTCCGAAACTGCATTCAGCTAGCAGCTTCTTTGAACAGCAGCACAAAGTCAGTAACAGAGGACAAATTTCAATGAAGAACTTAAAAAACCTCGCAGCGGCAGGAGGAAGCGGACCTCGGCTAGTGGGGGTTGGGGTCCCCCACCAGCAAAGGTACCCACGGCGGCAGTATGGGGGGTCCAGGGCGAAATCTGTGGGGGCCCAGGCCCCTGTGGCCCCACGCAGATACGTCCCTGGTGTCAAGTGGAATATACCAACCTAGAGGTTGGTGAGGAAAACATCCAAATGCTGCTTTATGCCACTTTTTAGATGTTTTTCTGTTTCAAAAATGAGCCCCATGTAAATTAAGGTGATGCACAATCAAAAAATATAATCAGAAGGGAACTCAGTCAAAATATGGGAAAGTAGTTCGTACACAAAATAGGGTTATTATAATGGAACCTAGGCACCATGGTTCAGGTACAGAATAAGTCAGTGCAGAGAGAAAAAGAGACATAGAAAAGCTGCAGCGACCACCCAAAGATGTATTTATTTTATATTTTATTTATTTATTTTAAAATATATAGCCTGCTTAAAACCTAAGGGGCCCTTTTACAGAGCGGCGGTAAGCCCAACGTGGGCTTACTGCTCACTCTTCCAGGACTACCGCTGGCTCAACATGGCTGCCGGCGGTAGTTCCACCCCAAGCGTGTGTCATTTCTGGGGGAAAAGAAAACCCCCAGAAATGGCTTGCATGGTGATAACCTGGCAGTAGTCAGACATCCCTGTGTGCTGCCTGGTTACTTCTGGGTTAGTACGGGAGCCCTTATCACCACCTCAGTGGGTGGCGGTAAGGGCTCCCCGCTGTATAGCCACGAGGTAAGAGTTCTCTTACCGCATGGCCATGTGTGTCTGGGGGCATTTTTACCTGCTGCAGTAAAAATGGCCCTGGCATGTGGGAAAAATGTCCCCCACCACTAGCACAGGGCCCTTTTTCCTGCAGCTTGCTAAAAGGACCCCAGAGTGGTTGATAATAAAACATACATAGTATATAAAATAACAAAACCGTAAAAAAAATTCTTAAAATCTAATAACAATGCTTATATAGTACAGAGTTATTACAGACACAAATAAACCTCCTTCAAGAGAAGGCTTCCACAGTAAGAGTTGTTTTCAAAAGACCAACATGTTTCGGCAGCAAACTTCCTGCATCAGGGGCATGTTTGATCCTTATCATAAGGATAAGTAATACTCCTTACTATAGCACATTCAAAACATAAAGGTTGCTTGCACTGGGCTTTGAAATGTCGATAGTATGGTGTGTTATTTATTTATTTATTTATTTGGTTCACTTGTATCCCACATTTTCCCAGCTTATGCGGGCTCAATGTGACTAACAAAGTTACTAGAAAATTACATAATACAACAAGATAAAATTGTTCCAGTAAAAAAAAAAAAATAAGAAAAACTAATGTGCCCCTGATGCGGGCGGTTTGCTGCCAAAACATGTCAGACTTTTTAAAACATATCTGTATGGTAAGACAATATAAACACACTGTTTTATCAAAAGTTGCTTTTTTGCACTATTCAGCCACTGCTTGCTTTGCTTGGCTGCTCCTTGTCGGATCTCACAACAAGCCCAATTATAGAATTGTCTCCTATATGGATAGTGCCAAAGCAGTTAGAACAATTTTGCTGGTGCTATCCCCCTGATTCTATATAAGTCACCAAAAATTGCATGCACAAATTTAGGTGTGTTTCCAATTTGCACACACAATTTAGTACAATAACGAGCCAATTAGTGCCAATAATTGACTTTTTAACAAGCAATTATTGGCACTAATTAGATTTAATTGGGACTTGACCGTGTAAAGTTTGGTGTGGGATCTGTGCCTAAAATTTATGCTTGGCTCAAAAAAGGCGATGTAGAAATGGGAGGGTCATGGGCTTTTCAATGTGGATTGGGGGCATGGTTTTGAGTTATGAGCATAATTACAGAATAAACTAAGGCATGATATTTGCACCATATTTTTGTTGGTGCAAATGG
The DNA here is from genome assembly GCF_901765095.1 of Microcaecilia unicolor. NCBI lineage: Eukaryota > Metazoa > Chordata > Amphibia > Gymnophiona > Siphonopidae > Microcaecilia > Microcaecilia unicolor. The sequence goes on from NC_044037.1 coordinate 54,903,652, forward strand.
CAGCACCTAAATTTACAAATGACCCCCATTAAAGTGTTAATTCTATAAACCACGCTGAACTTTAGGAGGAGCTTATAGAATACCGCTTAAGTGGGGTTTTTCTGTGTTGATTTTTTAGGCACCATATACAGAATCTAGCCCTATCTGCATAGTACCTTCGAAAAGTAATGATTTGTGGAGTTGTTCAGGGTGCTGGTAAACTTGTGGAGAGAAATTCTCTAAAATACATGCTAACAGTTATATGCCAATGAAGTGTAAAACAGAACAATGTATCTATACATACACACATAAATGCCATAATTCCACTTAAGTTCTAATCTTTAAATATGTGCATATCTTATATAGCATGCATTTTACAGGTTAGCATACACATAAGCAGAGTCTGGGCAGAGCATGGGTGGAGCTCATACTTGCATGCATAACTTACAGAATATAACAGAACTTAGGTGTCCACACTTACGCTACCTCTGTGGCTCATATAAATGCTTGTGCCTAACTAATAGATATGTATTTTCACTGTTACACTAGTAGGTGTCTATGTTCCTTTATAGAATAGGCTCCAACCAGGTGCCCAGTTATAGAATTATCACCATAACTCCTTTTGAATGTTGACTAGAAGTGTTTTGGGCTTCTTTTACCCAATTACGTAGAAGGGATTTGTAAATCAGATCCCATGTCATCAATCCATATGAAAAAATTGAGCAGAAATAGAAAAGAAAAGTTGTAGATACAGATAAAATAAATTAACAGTGTGCCTTTATTGTTTAAAATATTTTCAAATGAGCAAAATATTCACAATGACTAACTTACAATTTACGCTATGGTTAACTCTGAGGAATATTGTATGGCAGACCCACAGTGCATTAAAGTTACCTTGATTAAAGATAAATACTTTACCAGTAGAATATTCTATTCATCGTTTGTAGAAGACATTTTATAAGCACTGAAGAAGATCATTTTGGTACCCAAATACTTATAATTACATGGGCAAATAAAATAAGGTGTTCGGAGATTTCTGTCAATATAGGGAACATTTAAGAAATGATAATATAACATATAACTTATCATGTATTAATTTAAAAAATATGTGTCACTGAGCACTTGAGGAGATTAACCCATTATGAGTGAGAGTTAATTTTATATCTGCAAGCACAGGTAAAAAAAAGTGCACCATATTTCCATTTCCAATTTATATTTAAAGTCATCTTTATTGTTCCAACACTAAAAAGCATATAAATATCAAACATAATACAGGGGAATATTTTACAATTTTCAAAAGCCAAACTTAGACAAGCAAAACACTCCATCCATCCATCCATCCATCCCTTCCCCCTCACCCTCACCGACGCGAACTCCTCTGTGGCATTATATGGGTACCCTAAAAATGAAAACAAAGTCCCTCAGAAATTCAGTAAACAACTATGTGCTCTAGTTGACATGGAGAGGCATTTTCGAAAGGGATGTCCAAATTGCGATTTGGACGTCCTTGCAAAATGGCGAAATCTAGGGGCGGGGAAACCCGTATTTTCAAAACAAGATGGACGTCCATCTTTCATTTCGAAAATACCGTCAGAGACGTTCAACTCCTTAAATTTCGCTGTCCCTAGATTTGGACGTCCCTAGACATGGTTGTTTCTGAATTTGAGCGTGGGTGGAGCCAGCATTTGTAGTGTACTGGTCCCCCTGACATGTGAGGACACCAACCGGGCACCCTAGGGGGCACTACAGTGGACTTCATAAATTGCTCCCAGGTACATAGCTCCCTTACCTTGTGTTCTGAGCCCCACAAAACCCACTACCCACAACTGTACACCACTACCATAGCCCTTACGGGTGAAGGGGGCACCTAGATGTGGGTAGAGTGGGTTTGTGGTGAGTTGTGGAGGGCTCACTGTTTCCTCCACAAACGTAACAGGTAGGGGGGATGGGGCTGGGTCCGCCTGTCTGAAGTGTACTGCACCCACTAAAACTGCTCTAGGGACCTGCATACTGCTGTCACGGACCTGAGTATGACATCTGAGGCTGGCACGACATATTTTTAAAGATGTTTTTTGAAGGTGGGAGGGGGTTAGTGACCACTGGGGGAGTAACGGGAGGTCATCCCCGATTCTCTCTGGTGGTCATCTGGTCATTTTGGGCACCTTTTTGTGCCTTAGTCATAAGAAAACAGGTCCGGGTGAAAACGTCCAAGTGCTCATCAGGGACGTCCTTGTTTTCTGCGATTATGGGTCAAGGACGTCCTTGTTTTCTTCAATTATGGGTCAAGGACGCCCAAGTCCCACCTTTGCTACGCCTCTGACAAGCCCCCTTGAACTTTGGCCATCCTTGCTACGGAATGCAGTTGGGGATGTCCTAAATCGGGTTTCGATTATACCGATTTGGACGTCCCTGGGAGAAGGATGTCCATTTTCTGATTTATGTCGAAAGATGAACGTCCTCTTTCGAAAATGAGCCCAAATGACAACCACACAGGTTTCCAGAGGTTTCCATATCTCCTGAAACCTCTTGCCCTTTATATCTTCAAATGTGTGAATCCCCTGGTGCTCAAGGCGCATTTAGTAAAGAAGATACGATCTCCAATGTTGCAACGTGGGGCCCTGAGGGTTCATCCAATAAAAGAGCACAGTTTTTAAACCAAAGAGTGGGGCCTTTTGAAGAAACCATTTGAAGCCTTTAGGCACTGTATCACTACATACATAGGTTACAAACAGCAGCAAAGAATTGTTCCAGTAGGAAGCAAGTGCAAGTGCCAATAACAGAGATCTCCAGAAGCGAGTTATGCAGGGGCAATGCTAGAACATGTGGTCCAATGTTGCTGGATCCTGACTACATTTGAGGCAAGTAACTTTTGATTGAATCCCTGCACAGCAGGCAATACGCAATGCGAATTATATTGAAGTTCTCTCAGCTCCATCGACTTTGGAAATTGATGGATCCCTAACAAGAAAGTACAGAAACATTCCTCAGTAACTTCAACTTGCAAATCTCAAGACAACTTAGCTGCCAATGCTCAGTAATCCAGGTCTAGAGTGGTGTCCTTCAGGTATTGATGGTGGAAGGTAAGAGGCACCAGTTGTTGAGAGCCCAGAGTCCTTTTTCATCCAGTGTCGGCCACCTCTCTCTCACTCTCCCTGTCCCGTTCATCCAGTGTATGCTTCTTCTTTCTCCCCCTTCTTCCATCCAGCGTCTGCCTCTTCCCTCTTCTCTTTTCATCCAGCATCTGTCCCTCTCTCTTCCTCGTTTCCATTCAGCATCTGCTCCCTGCATCTCCCTTCTCTGTCATCCAGTATCTACCTCTCCCCCCCCCCCCCCCCCTGATAACCCTACTGCTGCTTCTCGTTTCACTTCTCAAACCAGAAGAAGCAGCTAAACAAGTAAAAACTATCACGGGGCTGACTCTGCAAAGACGTGGCTGCTGGCTCTGCCCCAGAACAAGAAGTGATGTCGGGGGAGTGTATGTGTGTGTGGGGGGGTGGGTACCAGCAGCCATGCCTATACAGAATCGGTCCTGCAATAGCTTTTAACTTGTTTTGCTGCTGCTGCTGTTGATTTGGAGAAACAGCAGCAGTGGAGGGACTGGCGTTGAGAGGGAGGTGAAGAAAGTGGGACGTGTTGGGGCTATGGGGCACATGGGAGCTCGAGGCCCTATGCAGCCGCCCCTGTTGCCCCTGCTTATGACCGGCCCTTCACCCAGAATCCCCTAAACCCAGATATAAAAGACAATACTACCTGATTTCCAGTCCACAATTCCATAAAAGCTATCATTATCCATTTCCAAACTGAACCACCCATAGAACCAAAACATATCAAAAGCCTCTCACATTTTCTTCTCAATATAATTCAGCACAAAACAACCATGATTTCTTGATGTGTTTGATTTAAACAGTAATTTGTAAAAGCATCTATTCCTTGTACTTTGTGTCAGTCAGCTTCTTCCAATTCTCTGTCAAATGAAAAAGAACAAGCTAGTCTTTTCAGTATTTTTATTATCACAAAAAAAACTATAAAAATAGGAAAGATACAAATATTTCAGAGCTCCCTATGCCTTCAAATTTCCTTGCATTTTATGAGTCTATTTGCCTATCTATACTTTAGAAAAAAAGAATTAAACTACCATCTGACCTATTATCCTGGATTACCTAAACATAGACCTTCTTGGCCTACCCAGTTGTACCTGCCTCTTTTTTTTAGCAACATGTCTTATTAAATTTGTTCTCATCATTATCAGTCTCCTACTAGGGTCCCTAGGTGTCTATCCAATGTACACTTTCCCTGGGATTTTGTAAATGGTGCCTCAATTTCCGTGCGGAAATCGATGCATATTCTAAAACAATGTGCATATCTTAATTGGTTAACTAGCTAATCAGCACTGTTAATTGGATGGTAACAAGCAATGATCAGCATTAATTGGCATTAGTTGAGATTTACACTCACAACTCACTAAGGGCCCTGTTTACTAAGCTGTGCTAAGGACATGCTAGTGTTTTTAGTGCATACTAAACATTAGCATGCGCTAAATGCTAAAGACACCTATATATTCCAATGGGTGTATCTAGAGTTTAGCGCACGTTAATTTTAGTTTGAATTAAAAACACTAGCGAGCCTCAGTAAACAGAGCCCCTAGTGTATTCTATAACATAGTATGCCTAAATTCTGAATTGCATAGTTGAAAAAGGAATGTGGCCATGAGTGGGGCATGGGCATTTCTAAAATCTATGTGCATTATTATAGAATACACTCGATCTGCACTTCATTTAGGCATCAGGATTTACAGCAAGTAAAGCATGGCCTAAATGGACGTCACCAAATTTGGTCACACAGAAAGTCGTTCAGCATATTGTATATACTGCGTGGAAATTTGAACCTATTCTATAAAATTTAGGTGTACTTTATAGAATATGCCTAGGCGTATTTTTTCCATGCGGATTTTTCAGCTGCCATGTATAGAATCTAGACGTTTATCTCTGCTAATGTTCTGGAGCTTGTAAATTCTATTAGAGAAATTTTCAAGGCCTCCACTGCCATTTCAGTGAAAAGGTATTTTATCTTATTTATTTTGTACTTTATATTTTAACCCCTTGTTTTTGAACTTTCCATTCTATGTAAAAAGCTACTTTCTGGTGTTTTATTGGAGTTTGCTAGATATTTACATTTTTGTTTCATGACTCCCCTTTCCCATCTTTCTTCCAGAAAATACATCTTAACTCCCTCAGTCTCTCAGAGAAATGGTATGGGGCTTGCGCCAAAAGATGTATGAGAAGAGACTGGAAGACCTGAATATATATTCCCTAGAGGAGAGGAGGGACAGGGGAGATATGATACAGGCATTTAAATACTTGAAAGGTATTAATATAGAAACAAATATTTTCCAGAGAAGGGAAAATGGTAAAAATAGAGGACATGAATTGAGGTTGTGGGATGGTAGACTTAGGAGGAATTACAGGATATTCTTTTGTGACAGAATTCAAAAAGGCGTAGGATGAACACAGAGGAACTCTAAATAGAAAATGAATGGTATAAAAAAACCAAAACAAATGGTTACATGTATGCTTGCATGTCGAGTGATGCTTTAGATGGTGACTCTGGCTGTGAAGAACTATGGCTGGTACTGGGCAGGTTTGTACGGTCTGAGTCCCGTATATAGTAATCCAGTTTAGGATGGGCTGGAGAGGGCTTCAATGGAAACTCCAGTAATTTGGAACATGAGGAAAGTGTCAGGCAGACGTTTATGGTCTGTGTCCCGCAATTGACAAGACAGATTTGGATAGGCTGGAGTGAGCTTCAACAGCATCTTCAATAGTTGGAAACTAAGGACAAGGCCAGGCAGACTTCACCGATATATGCTCAAGAGATGCCAAAGAGAAGCAATGATCAAGTATTTTGTATCACATTAATTGCTGGTTTAATCATGACTTTGATGACAAGTGTGACTGTCGGGCAGACTGGATGAACCATTCAGGTCTTTATTTGCCGTCATTTACTATGTTACTGTGTTTTCTTTTTTTTTTATGGCATTACATAGTTGGTGGATATATTAATGATAATTTATCTTTTCATGCATTTTACATTTTTATGGAAATAAATATTCTATATTATTATATTTATTTCTTTAATATTGTATGGGGTTTCTCTTACTTCATTAGTGCTATAGATATTTTAGTTCTCAAACAATCAAGTGTGTTGATACATTTATTGTCCAATTTTTTTCCTTTACAGAAATGATTTTTGTCCCCTGTATTTGTATACTTATATACATATGAATATTTTTATATACTTTCCTTTAAGGATTTGATATGTGTTTTGTGTTCATAATGTTTTTTTAATATATCTTTTAAAAACATCTTTTGTTGTATATTTATTTGTTTTGTTTGATTATTAATTTGATTATAGTTGGAATTTTATGTGGTTTTCTTGTTTTAATATTTTAGGTGTTTTGTATATATATGCATTTTTAATGTATATATTATTGTTTTTGTGTATTCAACAGACTCTTGATGCAAGCTATACCGCCAAAACAGTTTTCACACATTGACTTTTCTGGTCATCTCCACTGTCGCTTTTTGTGTGAAGTCTGAGCAGAGCGTAGGTGTATGACTGGGATTTACATGCTAGCATAATGCTAGAGACTAACTGCATTCATGTGTATATATCCAGTTATGCTAGTAATTTATAAAGTTGGTGCCAACTTTCTTCTATAAAATATGCTCCCATCCAATGGCATAGTCCTGGGGAGAGGGGCCTTAGGGACCAGGGCCCCCACTTTGGGCTTGGGCCCCCCACTAAACTACACTACCCTGCCAGCCAAAGAGCTTCATAGCCTGAACCTTCCCTGGTGTGAGGTAATCGGTGACACTCTTTCTAGCCACCAACACTGGCACTCCTCATGCATGAACTGAGGAGTGCTAGCGTCAGGGGCTGGAAAGCATGCCACTGACTTCCTCACACCCGGGAAAGATTGAGCTGTAGAGCTCTTTGGCCGATGGAGCTTGGACATCCCTGCCAGCAAAAGTAAAATTTGTAATGAGGGGGCAAGAAGAGAGAGCAGAAAGGAATGGGTGGCCCCCCAGTACACCCCAGGGCCCCCCCCTAAAAATGAGCTGCTGCTGCTACGCCTACTCCTATCAAATGCCAAATCATAGAATTTTCCTCCACGAGGGCAATTACATACCAATGTACTTACCAGGTGCTTTCTTTCCTTTATAGAAAATTAGCATAGCAAGTAACATATCAAACATATAAATGGCAAGTGACCGACTCACCTGCAAATGCGCAGTAGAGACTTCCCTCTCTGTCCCGCCCTCGTGTCAAGACGTGATGACGTCAGAGGGTGGAACAGAGAGGGAAATGGAGTCGGACTGTCGGATGCTGCCGCTGCAGCTGGACCCTGAAAATGAACATCACGCGCACCAATCTCCCCCCTCCCCCCATCCCTGCCGCCGCTCCCGCCCCCCTCTGTATCGGGCCCCCTGCACTGACCTGACAGCGCCTCTCACCTCCGTGTGGAAGCGCTGCAGGCAGCAGCAGAGCGATCTGCTGCTGCCTGTAGCGCTTTCACACGGAGGTGAACAGCTGAGGCCACTAAAGTATTGTAAGGAGAATAACCTAAAGAGTGTATGAATGCAAGGTGTGGATAGATGAAGTGAGGAGGGGGAGTTGTGGACTATACTGATATTTTTGAATTCCCATTAGTGGTAAAACCAATAATTAGCCAAGGATATTTGTATATTCTAAACTCTTACACATGTAATCAGTGTATAATTGTTAGTGTCTATTTTTTAGAATTACCCTAGGGCAGATCTGTAATTAGGCACCTAATTTTAGGCACCAACTTGAAGCTTATTCTATAAAGGTACTAAGGTACCAAGTGGTGAAATTCCTTGCCAAAATACATTAGATCCCTGCATGATTGTTTAGTTTTTCACAAGTTTTTAAAATCTTTCCTTTTTAAAAATATTTCTGTTTATTGATGCTGATGCCTAGTTTCATCTCCCCCTCCCCCCATTGCATATGTATTTCCTTTGTTGATAGATGTGGGATTATGGTTTTTATTTCATATTTTGCACTGTCTTCTTGTAGTTTGTTAGCCACATTGAACTCAAATTTGTGCAGGCAAATGTGGGGTATAAATGTCATAAACCAATCTATCAATCAATAAATAAATAAATAAATAAAAGGAAAACATATAGAATACTAATACAAAGGGGATATAAAGACATATGTTCTTCTGAGTTAGCACTTATACCAGCTATAGAGTTGGTGCAAATGCTCATACCTAGACTGGGGAGATATGCATGTAAATTATATTGCACCTTACACATGTCAGCATGCACCCTGTCCACAATCCACCCAGATTCTGACTATATCAATGCCTACCTGCAAAATGCATGCCATCAAAGGTAGATGCATATTTACAGAATGGTTAGTAGCCAGATTACTGTCATTCATGTTCATAGGTATTCACATACAAACGTAAATGCATTCTTGCTGCCTAGATCTATACAGCTCCACACAGAATTACACCCTTATGGTATTGAGAGTATCTGTTAAGGACCCATTGAACAGCTTTAATAAAAATTTGTTGAATCCTGCAAATATTTCTAGCAGAACCATTAATAACAATAAATTCACAGTTTGAAAAAAAATGTCTGCAGTCATGTTTTGTGACTGTCATAAAACAAATGATCCTTTCATTTTTAGTTGAGATAGAGCACAATTACTGTATCAAAGAAATCTGCCAGGAAACTAAGCAGTTACATAAATAGATTCCACAGCCGGAAATTGCTCTCATCTCAGCAGTTAAAAGTGCATGCACGTTTCATACTGGAGTATGCATGCTTTTTGTCATGAAAAGGAAGTGGGGCCAAGGAATAGGGTTAGGGTAAGGACAGTTGAGTATATTTGGAGAGTTCATCTTGATCAAAGGATTGAGGTTGTTGTGTTAGTCCACTTGGACACACAGGAAGAAGGGTCACAAATAAGCTCTAGGTGATAGCATTTTATTGAATTAAATTTGTAGCTAGCTTTGAGCATTACCTTTAGGGAAGCAAGACAATTATGTAGAACTGGGAAACTAATTCCTTGGTTGTCTTGAAATACCAGTAGGGGTTTAGTTTGTGTTATAATTGATCCATATTTCAGTTACCTGTTATTGTTTGCTGATTGCACTATTTTGTTCCACTGTTCAATTTTTAAAAGACAATAAACAATATTTAGTTTGCTGCCTCTCTGTCTGGACTGATAAAGAATCCTAGGGGTTTGTGTGTTCGGTCTGTGAGTGCTTTCTGGGAACTGTGGGAGCACTGGGAGTGTGGCCCCAGTAACCTAGAAATCATTGGGGATAATTTGTGAGTGTATGACTCGCCAGAGGCGGTTGTGACCCAGTCGGTGGGAGGAGGGTGCTAGTGTGTAGAGCACAAGCAGCAGGCCAGATCTTCCCTCAGGCAATCTCTTCTTGATCCATACTCCCTTCCTTCAGGCAACAGGAGGCTTTTTACCTTGGTGTCTTCCTCTGCAGAACTGGCTCCACCTGTTTCCAAGCCTCACTTCCAGGGTATACTGTTTAGTGAGCCAGGGAAATTGAGATTGCTGTAAAACCTGGCTCATTCCTAAGGCTTAGCTCCTTTCCCTCCAGGAAAGCCCTACATGTGTGGAATATCTCCAGTCCTGAGGCCATGCCAGGTTTTCTCCCTTCCGGGGGTTCTGTGCCTATCCTGGGGAAGGACAGCACTAAGTATTACTGGGAAGGGTTTAGAACCTTGGGAAACTGTCTGCTTGGTAATTATGATTACCCTTCTCCTGCTGCAACCATTCAAGAGATGCACACTCAGCTATCAAGGTAAATTCTTCTCTCCTCAAATATGTTTATTACAAATTTTTATACTGCTTAACTTTCACTGAACAAAGCTGTTTACAATGTAAAAAAAACAATATACATCAATAAAATTACAAAATAATAGATAAGAACTCCATTATTATTTATTTATTTATTTAATTGCATTTGTATCCCACATTTTCCCACCTATTTGCGGGCTCAGTGTGGCTTGGTAATTATAATAGGAAAGTCTAAAAACTTTCACCCAAGAGACCATTCAGAAACATATCATTGTAGATCATGTGTCCTGTAGAAAGCCTGTTAATATATCTTATTATTCTGTTCTATGTCAGTATCAAACGCATGTTTAAAACAATACTTAAATTACATCTATTAAAATTTGCATCTACCTGTGAGGGAGGTGGCAGATTATTCCATAGTGAAGGTGTTGCATAAAAGAAGGCCTTAGACTAAGTGGATACCCATCTAGCTCTTTTCAAATTAGGTATAACCCTTCTATTATCATGTATGGAGCATAGATTTGCAGTTGGTGTACATGGGAGTGTCATGGAATGAAAGTAACCTGGACATTATCCATAATACGCTCTACGGGCCAAAGTCAACAACTTAAAGTTTGTTCTATATGATACTGCCAAGCAGCCAGTGATACTTCAGATAATAGGGGGTGACATGATTATAAAATTAGCCATTTCCAGCAATCTGATCACCACATTTCATAATGTTTGCAGTCTTTTAAGATTTGAACTTGAGGTTGCAGCTAATCTATTCTAGAAACTAATAGTGCAGTCAGGTATGAAAATGACAACAGGGAGACTAGGAGGCATCCTATACATCGCAATATTAGTGCCTACTTTATAGCATTACCCTAAAGAAAACATTTTTTAAACGCTGACTGCTGCAGGCTGAATTAGACCTGGCTGGGTGAAGGGCAATTCTATAACTGGGCAACTGCATGTGTGTGTGCCACTTGCATGCGTAAATGTACAGAATACCAACCCTTTAGGGCTAGATTCTAAAAAATCTGCGCAGAAAACATTTCCGCCTAAGCGTATTCTATAAGCTGCACCTAGATTTAGGCACAGTATATAGAATACAAATAGTCGATATCTTAGTGCCTAAAACTACGCACATCCATTTACACCAACGAAAATGTGTTGTAAATCCCAGCATATAGATTTAAGCGCAGAGGACTATATTATATAACAACGCATGTAAATTTTGGAATAAAATGCCCCTTTTTCCCACCCATAAACATTCTCCTTTTTGCCTGCGGGCATTTAAATTTAGGCGCAGTGCATTACAGAATACGCTTAGGGAGTTGTGCATGTAAATTCTAATCATTACCGATTAGTGCTCATTATTGCTTGTTAAGTGCTGTTAACAACACTGATTGGCTTGCTAAGCAAATTAAGTTATGCACGTTGTTAGAGATAACGCTTAAATTTGGGCGCGGAATGCTAGGCACGCTATATAGAATCCAGGGTTTAGTGGGTAAGGGTCAGATGCAGTAAATCGCGTTCAGATTTAGATGCCAGGAAAAATCAGTGCTAAGTGTTATTCTATAAAGGGCATGTCGGGCTGAGCGCCCTTTATAGAATAGCACTTAGAGTGGATTTCCACACCCAAGGTTGGACGTGAGGACTTAATGCTAGGTCAGACCTGGTGTAAATCCTGGTGCGCAAGTTGAGCACATAACCCTGGTTTTCTATAACACTGCTTAAATATTTGGAACACCCCAACTCATTCATGCTCCTCCCATGGCCACACCATCTTTTAGGTTGCATGTGAGACACTTTAGGTGTACAGCGTTATCGAACAGTGTGTAGATAGATGCATGCGTAAATCCAAATTAGTGATAATTAACTCTAATTAATGTCAATAATTGGCTGTTAGAACCCAAGTGACTAGTTTATGCACACATCTAGGCTCCACACCCAAATTTAGGCACCCAACTTTGGACAACATTTATAGAAGCCGGGGTAAATGTACACATATGCGTGTAAGAGGTAGCAAAGCAACTAATTGCTGTTTTGTGAGTGGAACAGCATATCAATGCAAGGGGGTATTGACGGGGATGTAGGATGAGTAGGGAATGGGTGTTGCTGCCATTTATACGTGTAACTTACAGAATAACATAAATTACATTCCCCCTTGTCACGTAGGAGCATTTGTCTATAAATAAATAGCCCTGGAAAAAGATCCCCTGTACATATACCCTGAAGGGGGAAAGAACCCGAATACGGGTTCCTGTAACCATCAATAGTCTTGTCATTAAGTTCTAATTTTTGAAATGAAAGTTGAACTAATTGACTGTGAAGAAGGAATGTTCATGTTGCCATCTGTTTGTCATTGAAAGTTAATTACAAGTTAAGTTTGTTATTCAACCTCCTGGAGTGTGACATGGTTCCTGGACTGAAGAGTGGAGTGGAATCCTGAATCGTAAAATGTGTCCCAAACCCCCTTGGATCGTTATTCCAGTCCATTTGCCCACCCCCAGCTTGACTGGAGACTGATTGCATATGCGAGTGTGGTGAACACTGCCTGAATGAGCCATGACGGTTTTATATACCTGGGTCTGGTGCTAGAACCAGGTGAGACCCGGGTTACACATATAAAATCAGTGAAATCACAATAAAACAAACAAGAAGAATCACGATAAAACATTGAATACAGCCATGAATAGAGCCATCTTTACTTTTTTCCTAGAAGAAGGCACATCTTTCTCTAAAAGTATCTCAAAAAGTAGAGCAGAAGTTATCACTCCACAAGTAGACTACACAGTAAAAACAAAACAAGTCATTAGTAAAGTTAAAGTGGGACAAAGGCAGAACAGCATCTGCATTGTTTAGAGCAAAATCACATTATAAAAAATATGAATCTGCATAGCCACACATTTCAGGGTTACCAAGAATTAGAATCACGCTCTAGTATCCACAGTTGTTAGGATTTCTGTGCTTAAGGCTTTAAGGATATTCAACCTGGGCCTTTGCCAACAAAGTGGAGGAATGGCCTAATGATTAGTGCAGCAGGTTGCAGACCTGGGGAACTGGGTTCAATTCCTGCTGCAGTCTAACAGTCAGCAGTAGGTTGAAAACCTAGGGAACCAGGTTTAATTCCCTCTGTAGCTTGATGTGACCCTGGGCAAGTCACTTAGAAGCTCATTTTCAAAGCACTTAGCCTCCCAAAGTTCCATAGAAACCTATGGAACTTAGCCTCCCAAAGTGCTTTGAAAATATGCCTCGTGGGCCTTTTACAAAGGTGCGCTAACGTTTTTAGCACATGCTAAAAATAAGCATGCGTTAAAACGCTAGAGATGCCCATATATTCGTATGGGCTTCTCTAGCATTTAGCGCGTGCTAAAAATGCTACCATGCCTTTGCAAAAGGTCCCCCTTAGCCCTCCATTGCCCCAGGTACAGTATAATACTAGATTGTAAGCCCATTAGGGACAGTTTCAGTATCTGAAAAAGAACATTGTAAACCACTTAGGTCTAGGTGGTATATAAATACTGAAAGAAAACCATATAATCTTTCCAAATCCCCGTATATTAGCCTGGTAATTTTCTGTCCTCTGAGCCTGTAAAAAATGCCAAAAGGAAGATGGCTGAAATGTTCTGGGACAAAGTACTAACAGTTACACAAAATAAATTGGTTGCCTCAAGCCAACTGGTTACAGTATGGCTACTTCAATGTTCACTTGCTGTACCTCTAATCATAGGCAATTTAACTGCAAACAGAGATTTGCATTGGGAAGGCATTTTCAGCTGCTTTCTTAATATTACTGGAAATGTACTTGAAAGGATTTGAATTATTCTGGCATAATTTTTCAAACCACAGTGTCTGACCTTTTTTTTTTCCACTGAATAATCAATGTGTGTACCTTCCCCAGATGGCATTATTTTGAATTATTCTGTGCAAAATAGGAAAATATAACAAAGGTTCCATAAAATTAGAAAGCAATAAACAAACAGCCAATTTATGCAGTGGAGCCATTAAAATTTGTATCCGCTCACACTTTCTTTATCCAGTACAGTGCTGAGGTTTCAAACAAGTGATCTGAAGGGAGCAGTTACCTTAATTATAAAATGAAAAACCTCTGCTAATGCAGTCTTGGAGCCTTGTTAGTTTGCACCCAAGACATGTGGTGTAGAATATGCTCCAAATGCTAATCCCTGGTAGAGTTGACACTGGCAGCGTCTTAGATATTGTTCTTGCCAGCCCATGGCAATGGTTGTACGAGGGACCCTGGGTTTTTTTTTTTCCGGTCTCCCATTTTTTGCCCCTGGGTGTGGAGATAGCATTCCTTAGTCCAGCTCAGCATGCACTCCTGAAGAGTTCATTCATGATTAGTCCTTTTGTACCAGACAACTTTTGAGTCTTATTATCAACCCTCATCATTGGGGCTTAAGCCTCGATGTGATGAGCCTTGCAGGAAAAATTAAAGAAGATGTAAACAGTAAATGCAGACATTCTGCAACATAGCTAAAAATAAATTGCACTACAGGCAATTATGCAAGTTTTACTGGATACATTAAAAAGACATTAAATGCACAGCTGTTTTAAGTGTCTTTTAAGCTGATAAATTAACTGTCTAATAAATTGTAAGATTTGTCAGCTAATAATGCTATTTTATCTGCTTTAACATATGCCTTCCTAGTTCATGAAGCATTATTGTAAGTGCCAAAAGGAGATAATGTGCATTTTACAGTGTTATGTCTTAAGTGGAATGGATCATTGGCCATGAAGAAGTGTGTTAATAAATCTCCTAGGCTTTGTTAATTGCACTCAATGAAGTGTCACTGTTAAAACACAAAAGATGTGGTAGAGAAAGCTGAACATAATGTCTTTCAGTTTTACAATTAACAGTTCACTAGGCAAATCGACCAAAAAGACCATAATTTGTTGAAGCCTTATTAACTTACATTTTCCTAGTCAAGGTCATAATTGTGAATGGCTTAAAGCTATCTTTTAATGCTCATCACGAAAAGTAACCTTGCAAGAGAAGATGAACTTTTCAGCCCTGCACTGGCACTTATCACTCTCCTAATACAAATTACCAGCAACAAATAAAGATGAACTTTATACAGTGTGCATAACTGTCTCTGAAAATCAGCACCATTGAGAAGCCTTTGATGTACAATAGAGGAAGCTGTTTGATGTTATCTGCAAAATTAAAAAAGCTTCACAGTTTACCAGTATTAGAGGGAAATGATGGAAAGCTTGAAAAAGAAAAGAAAAGAAATTGTGAATCAATAATTGCAGGAAGGAATTTCCATATAATAATCTGAACATAAGCTTGCATTTCAGTTAGCACAGTTATGCAATGCATTCCAGTCACATAATGCCAGTGCTGCAATTATTAAAAACAAACAAAAAAAACGTTTTTCCACCTGTTGTGAAATGAGAGGTGATTCTAAGATTCTTAGGTAGCCTAGGACTTATTTTGTCTTAATTAATGTAGGTTATTTGTTCATGGGCAGACAATCATCATAGATTTAGGGGAGAAGTGGGCTACTGTTTAAGGGGGGGGGGGATTTATCAACATGGGCTACTGTTTTATGTAATGAAACCTGTGCTAAAGCAGAACAACTTGTGATAACTTTCCTCCTTAATGCTAAGGAATATTTCACTGTAAGGGTGCACACAGTCAAAAAATTTCTGCTTGCTTTTAATGATTTGTTTCCTGCGATTTGGGCATTTTTCTTAATGTTCATTGCACCTATTTGTTCTTTGCGCACACTGTGGGGGTAATTATATAAAGTGGGTGCTAACATTTACAGATCAATTGCTGAATTCTATAAAAAGCACTAGAAATTGTGCATGCAAATTTGGGTATGTGCCCAATTTGTGCACGCAATTTAACTGAATTACAAGCCAATTAGCACCACTAATTGAGATCTTAACAAGCATCTATTGGTGCTAATTGGAATTAAAATTTACATGTGTAAATTTAGGCGTCAGGTTCAAAAAGAGAGCATAGCCATGGGAGGGTCATTGGTGGACCAAGGGTATTCCTACACTTTACACGTGCACTTATAGAATTAGGGGGATCCATGCCTAATTTAGGCACAGGGATTTACACCAAGATTTCATTGGTGTAAATGGTCGTGCCTAAATGCAGTCACGGTTCTCTGTGCCAAGCACAATTCTATAAACGGCACCTAACTTTAAGCACTATTTATTGAATAGAGCGTAACACTATTTTTTTCAGTGTCAATTTTTTAGGCAACATTTATAGAATTCAGACCCAAATACATATGCAAATGATTAGAATACCAGCATATATGTGCCTTATTCACATATCTTACGTGGTTACATTGTACTGGTAGATGTACACATGGTAGAGTCTGGGTGAACATAGCAAGTCTCATACATATGCACATGACTTATGGAATGCTGTTTTTTCAGCATTTAAGTGTGAGCATTTGTACTTGGTTATGCTAGTATTCTTTAAAGGAAAAATAAGGTGCCCACTTTCCTTTCTAGAATTGCCTTCCACATGCATACTAGCATTTTTCTCTAAGTGTACAAATGGATTATTTCATAGGTATATGTGTGTGCAAGCAACTCATGAAAGCACAGCCCTATTCCATTGTTCTGTCCTAAATGACTTATCAAAGGCATAACGAACTCTCTGTATTGATCATACTAGAAATAAAATATCTAATTTAGTTGTTAATAAAGTTTGTAACATTTTATTAAATGACCTAAACACAATGCAACAACAATCTATATAATTATCAATGTGAATTTTTTAGTCACAAGAAATTGTATATCTAATACATAACTGAGAATTTCAAGTTAGCACAAATATAGGTTATCCTATATAACATATTGGGGTCAATATTGAAATGTGATTTTCCATAGATAAGTCCGGCTGCTGTGTTTTGTGCTGTATGCAATTTTCTTATGATTTGGTCTTTGCAGCCCTTGGAGATTCCATTGCAGTAGTCTACGTGGGCCATCACCATTGTTTGGATCATGTTACGGAATATATTCCTAGGGAAGTATGGTTTTATGCGTTTCAGTTTCCACATTGTGTGAAACATTTTCTTTGTCTTGTTCTTAGCTTGCCCTCTTCCCCTCTGTCCTTGGTGCCATTGACTACATCCATGTGGTCCTCAGGTTCCCATAAGGGAGAAAGCTCACCTATCACATCAAAAATGCCTTACACTCCCTCAATATGCAAGCAGTATGCAACATACAAGGGAAGATCACTGATAACTTCCCATGATTTCTGGGATCCTGTCATGACTCCAACATCCTAACATACCCAAGATATATAACTGCTTTGAGAACAGTGAGATCACTGGCTGGCTCATAGGTATGAAGCACACACACTGACACCACCACAACCCAGAATAGCTCTGTGACAGAGCCTAGCTTACATCATCAATACTCAGGCATCTAGGGCTGTACCCCATCATATGGCCCAGCTCTCACACTCATCCCATGCCCATTCTGTCACTCTTCCCATCTCACACACTTGATCAGGCTATCCACAGAAGAGGTGGCTGATGACCCTCATCGTCAGATCCAGCAATGAGGCTGAGAAGTGCTACAATAGGACACACCAGGATACCAGGGCCATTATTGAATGCACTTTGGACTGTTCTAGACCAGATTCAGGCACTTAGATTGATCTACTAACCTGAAACGTTCTGCAAGTTATTCATGGCCTGCTGTATCCTGCACAACTTGGCACTATAGCACAAAATGGCACTACCTGAGGGACTACAGCCACAGAACAGAGACACAGAGAAGGAGGAGGAACAGGCACCACCAGCACACAAGCATGCTGATCTACACCAGCATGGCTTTGCTGCAAGAATTAAACTGATAGACCAAGCATTTCCGTGAAAGTATATTTGCCATCTTTCTGCAAGTCAGGCATATCTACAGAGTGTATCCCATATCACATGGGCCCTTCCCATTTTCAATTCCCTCTGTGCTTGTCCTATTACCACCCCTGTGTGCCCAACCATGTCCCCTCCTCCTCCTCCTCCTCCAATATGCACTCCCCATACCTCACAAACCCCCCTCACCCAAAAAGCCTACCCTCTCCCTTCCCCTCCACACTTCTCTGACCCCCACCAGCGCAATAAAATTCCCCATCCCAAAAATGACATTCTACCTTCCAACCTCCCATTCTCCCCAACCCCACCTCTCCCTCCTTAACACAAGGTGAAACTCCCACCCTCCCAACCCACCAGCATACCAGTTAATTTTTGACTTTTCTCATCTCCCCCCTCTTCTGGGGTACACCTTTACCTCTCTTGGACACAGGCTGGTTGTTCACATGTTCTTGACTCTGGGCATAGCTATCACTGCTCTCTGAGCTTGGGGAAGATTGCTCTGCAGCAAATGTGGGGAACACCAAGGATGATTGTAAGGCCTTATGCAGTGGCATTTGTTATGGTGTTGCAGGTGGTGTAACATACTTACCCTCCCCCCCCCCCCCCCCCCCCGAACCCTTGGCACAGGCCCTGAGCATGTAACAGTCACAGGCCACTTAGAAGCACTCTTCCTCACCTGATGCTTCTCTGCATTCATGGTTATGACTGACAGCTGGTGATTGCTGTGGCAGGTTGTATCTCCCAGGCCAGTGTAATATTCTCCAACCTCTTAAAGAGCAGTTCCATTTGGCAGGTCAGTGTCTGCATTGTCTGCACCATGACCTAGTTCTGCTGCATCTGCTCTGCAAACTGTGCTAACTGTCTCTCCATCATATCAAGCATGTGCTCCTGTATAGCCAGCTTGTACTCCCTCTCCATTTTTGAGCAAAGAGATCACAGGCATAGGTCACCAGTTCCCGCTGGCATCTTGAGCAGTGTTATTGGGCTCCATCACAACAGATTCTGCCTCTGCATCCAGTTCTGGATCCAAAAAGGGGGATGGCACAGGCAACATAATGTCCTTCAGCTGTCAGCACTGGTCACAGGTGGCTCCTTGGTGTCTGTATCCTGTATGTTCGGGGTCTCCATCCTCTCTGCCACACCAGCCTGGATGTCCTCATCTGATCGTAAGGCTTCATGTGTGAGCACAGCTGCCTTTGAGCCCCCCCCCCATCCCCCTTGGGTTCCATGTCCTGGATATGTGAGCTTAGGTGTATATACCCACTAATGCACATCATATGCACCTATTCAAGATCTTCCACAAACACATTGTGCATGTTACCCTTTACCGGAACCTGTCTATCCCTATGTCACGCACAACACCATCCCTACCTGGCCCAAACTCTCTCCTTGCCCTTCATGAGTATAACTAGTGTACTGAGTATGACAGGCATGGGTATGGCAGTCTAAGAAGTGGTAAAAAAGCCCATGGGCTGGCATTATTGCAGGCACTTTAGTGATAGGGGCCTGTAGGAAGTAGCCTGCCAGTGTAGGTATGCCTTTCACAATGGGTGTTGGTGTGAGGGCATGGAATAAAAGACCACTTAGGTCTCCTTGATAGATGACACCGGCAGCTCACACCACTAGCTCCCTCAGACACAATAATCCAGATGCATGGATCAATACCCACTTACTTGACACCATGCACCCTGCAGCCTCAAGTCTATAATGGACACAGCATAGATGACACTTACCATTTGCCCATGGCTGGCGACAAATGTCTAGGTCACCAATCTCCCACACTTGATGAGCCTGTTATTCATGGCACTCATCGTTTCATTGCCAGGTTGGAAGCTGCCACCTGTTTTTGCCTTGACATTCCTGTAGAGATCCCTCCACATAAGCTTCAGGTCCTCTGCATCCCTGTTATAAAAAATTGCATTCAGACAGTGACAGATCCCAACCTAAGTTTCTGTTTTCTATATGCACTGAGATATTTTACTGCCACACAAAGAGTTTCTTTCAGTGTTTCATGACCTCAGGGACCTTCACCTCCATCTCTTCAGAGGTAAAATTATCCTTTCAGGTCAAGAGTTGTTGCTTTGGAGCCATGAAAATTGTCCCTATGCCACAAGTCAGTAACACTTTAAATTGGCAAGCTGAACATTTATATTAGGGCTGTACCAAATATTCATATTCAATTCGGCACCAAATTCATTATTCATATTCGGCCAAATAGTGATTTAAATTTGAATATGAATAATCTGGGGCTCTGCTCTGCTAAATCCTATGGAAAAAAATTACTTGATCTCTGATTTCATGTTGCTTATTTTATTATTTTAGCACTATACCTCTCTATTTTTCCTTTATTTGGGTTCCTTGGTCTACTATAATCTATAATATCTTACTTCCAAGGATTGTCGTATGTGTTAACCATGACCCCCAATGCTATTGTTAGTTTGTCAAACTGACCTCAACACCTCCACCCCTGGTCTATCACCAACTGGTGAAACAGAACCTTAATATAAAGGATTTCAGGGATTCTGTGGGGTTATTCTTATCATAGGTCTTAATGCCCAATTGTTATCATTTGTTCCATACCAAAAACTACTTGGCTTTGCATTGGCTGGCTTGAATCAACACATACTGTTACATCTTACATCAAAGTATCTTAACCACACTAATTGTTAATTTATTCCATGTCCAAATACCCTCATTATTTTACTATTTGTGCCTAACCACATTCTCCCCTCAGTCCCATGTATAGTGCACTTAGCTGAGTTCTTTGATCTTCTCCAGCCGGCTGGTAAACGTTCTCCTACGTTTCCAACCCTGTCTCCTGTTCATGAGATCATGAAGTGTGCGGTAATGCTTTCGCTGGTATGAGTGTATTCGGATTACTTCGTGACCCCGTTCCTTCCTTTCTCTTTACTTTTGATTTAAACTTTCTTTTCCGACAAGCACGTCTTGTTTCGCGATATCAATCGCTGCTTCAGAAAGTTTTTATTACTCTTATTTCATGCTTTTGATTCCGATGCTGAGGGGAGAATGTGGTTAGGCACGAATAGTAAAATAATGAGGGTATTTGGACATGGAATAAATTAACAATTAGTGTGGTTAAGATACTTTGATGTAAGATGTAACAGTATGTGTTGATTCAAGCCAGCCAATGCAAAGCCAAGTAGTTTTTGGTATGGAACAAATGATAACAATTGGGCATTAAGACCTATGATAAGAATAACCCCACAGAATCCCTGAAATCCTTTATATTAAGGTTCTGTTTCACCAGTTGGTGATAGACCAGGGGTGGAGGTGTTGAGGTCAGTTTGACAAACTAACAATAGCATTGGGGGTCCTGGTTAACACATACGACAATCCTTGGAAGTAAGATATTATAGATTATTTTATTATTTGCCATGTTAAAGCTCAATGCCCATTTATCGTATTTGGTATTTGTATTTTGCCAAATAATATTTTCCATTATTCGTATTTAGCCAAATAGTAAAATATGCTATTCAGTACAGTTCTAGTTTAAATATGCATGAGAAATATGTCTAGTTGAGGGGACTGAAAACATCAAAAATCAGAACATGGATGTTTCTGAAATCACCAGCAGCTGTAAATGTTTAACAGTGTTGAATATCTATGAATGTCATTTTACAATAGGCTTCTAAATGTATTGATGATATGCACATTTTTATCACAAAACAGGCATTGTACTTAGATGTTTTGAGTCATGGCATTCAGTTCTCAGCCAATATGTGCACACCACCAATTGACAGTCCAATTTAGCATTGACACCCATATTGTACTCATCTGTGGGCTGTGTATTGAGCATCTCAATGGCTACCCATTACCATGAATCTAAATAGAAAGGCATCCAAGAGGGAAATAGGTTTCTCAAGTCCAGCCTTCCTCCAGAGATGTGGCAGTATTCCCTCCCACTCACAATGACAGAAATGTCATAAGTACTGCAAGACTGCCATTTTGTGACTTTCCAACAAGCACACAATAATTGAACACATAAAAAAAAAAGAAATTTCATGGTTTTTTTCTGCTAATTTTTATTTCATAATGGCATGAATTGGCATGTTACACTGTTATACCACAAAATACATCTGCCGTGTATCTATTAAGAAGTATTTTCAAAAGGAGGATGGACCTTCAGAGGTGAACTTCCAACAGGGAAAAGAAGCAGGTTGAACCACCTTATATCATCATCAGTCCACATCACTCATAATTATTTAACTCTTTTTTAAACTGTTTTATAACTTTAAAAAAACCTGTTTCATAACTTTTTAATGTTGCTTAAATGGTGCTCATATACTCAATTTTTTCATACGAAATCACTTCTTTTATCAACAGAATAGAATGTACTTATCTTGAAATCCTTTCATATACTTGAAGGAGAATTAGTGCCGACACGTTTCACCTCATCTGCTTCAAGCCATATCCCCTGTAATTCAGAAAAATGATATTAATAGCATGCTTGAAATCCATATATAAAGTTCCTTCTTCAGTTCCAAATACCTTTAATGGTCATACAACTTCACTTCATCTCACTCCCCTTAAACAACATGGCTGTGGTGTCTTACTCTCTTAAAAAGACCACTGGGTCATGTGAGCTTGAGTAGTCAATCCAAGGATTGGATCAGATCAGCATCAACCAGTCATTCATTCTATTAAGACCGCTAGGTTCAATTGTATTTAATTTGAATATCCAGCTTTCCTCTTTATAAATTAGATGTTGCTCTATGTTGCCTCCCTCCCATCCACTCTCCACTGAGTCAACAATTCTCCAACTAATATCTGCCACTGTGTGACCATACTCCCACCAGTTCCTGAACCAATGGTGCTTCTTCAGTCTTTGTAGTTATTTTGGATTTATGTTCGTTGAGTCTAATCTGCTCCGTCCCACTTATACTTTATCACAGGGACATTGTATAATGCAAACTACATTTCTCGAAAAACATGTGGTGTTGACTTTTGAAAATATTTTTACCATGGTCTGAGGATCTGTCCATACCGGGCCTTCAAAATTACAGATGCACCACTGACATGAGTGGCAACTAGTATGTGTTGCATCTGTTGCTAATCCTTTATATTTAATAATTTCACCTATAGTTCTCCCATGTTGCAAAGTCACAATTAAATGGTTCTGAAAACAAGGGTGCAATTGTAAAATATGCCAGTGTTTCTAGATTGATTGAGTTATAAGACATGACATTTTCAGAAAAAGGTAAAACACAAGTTAATTTTTCTTCTTCAATGTTTCGCTGATATTGTAGCAACAGGGATCTTTGAGAATATTATGCTCTTAGATAAGCTTTATTAATCACTCTCTTAGGATAACCTCGGTGCAAAAAAATGTGTCTTTTAAAATCATATTCACGGGAACAGCTGCGTCGCAGTCTCAAAAATCAACTCACCGGATGGCTAGCCTTAAATCTATATGGATGAAAACTGTGGAATTTCAAACAGTTGTTCTGATCCAGCTTCTTCCTATATATGATTTTAATAAAATTGACCTTGATTAAATATAAAGGATTAGCACAGGAATGATCAAAAGATGCTACACATGTCAGTGGTGCATCTGTACTTAGGAAGGCCAGTATGGACAGATCCTCAGACCATGGTAAAAATATTTTCAAGAGTCAATTCCGCATTTCTTCAAAAATTTAGTTTACATTATACAATGTCCTTGTGATAAAGTATGTGTGAGATGGAGCAGCAGACCAACTAAGATTAGACTCAATAAAACATGAATCCAAAATAACTACAAAGACTGAAGAAGCACCATTGATTCAGCATTGGTGGGAGTATGGCCATACAGTGGCACATATTAGATGGAGAGTTGCTGACTCAGTGAAGAGTGAGTGGGAGGGAAGCAATGCGGAACGACATCTGAATTATAAAGAGCAAAGCTGGATACTCAAATTAAATACAATTGAACCTAGCGGTCTTAATAGGGAGATTGAATGGATGAAACTGATCTGGTCCTTGGATTGGCTATTCGAGCTTACATGACCCAGTGGTCTTTTTAAGAGATTAAGATGCCACAGTCATGTTGTTTAAGGGGTATGAGATGAAGAGTAGTTGTATGACCGTTAAAAGTATTTGAAACTAAAGAGGGAACTTTCTATGTATGTGGATTTCAAACGTGTTATTAATAATTTTTTTCTGAATTACAGGGGATATGCCTTGAAAAAGCATGAGGCGAAACATGTGTTGACACTGCTTGAATATATTATATAGTGATATACACCATCTGGATACCTACATAAGTTAGGTTGTTGACATTTTCCATGTTTCAAATGAATGCACATCCCTAACGTTGAGCTCTACAAGGGCACAGGGATGACTGTGGAGAGATCCAGTGAGTGCCTTGGGAGAAAGGGTGCCAGAACATATAGCAATGGAAGAAGGTTGGGGGCAGGGATGTGAGCACATGCAGTAACTCCATTTAACATGCATGTGTTTTTAAATAATAAAATCTGTGCCTATCAAGGGCATTTTCGAAAGAGAAGAACGCCCATCTTTCGACACAAATCGGGAGATGGGCGTCCCTCTCTCAGGGTTGCCCAAATTGGCATAATCGAAAGCTGATTTTGGGCATCCCCAACTGCAGTCCTTCACGAGGACGACCAAAGTTCCCGGGGGTGTGTCAGAGGTGTAGCGAAGGTGGGACTGGGGCATGCTTGAGAGATGGGCGTCCTCGGCCGATAATGGAAAAAAGAAGGGCGTCCCTGTCGAGCATTTGGTCGACTTTACTTGGTCCATTTTTTTCATTACCAAGCCTCAAAAAGGTGCCCACACTGACCAGATGACCACCGGAGGGAATCAGGGATGACCTCCCCCTTACTCCCCCAGTAGTCACAACCCCCTCCCACCCTAAAAAAAATATATTTTTAAATTTTTTTGCCAGCCTCTATGCCAGCCTCAAATGTCATACCTAGCTCCATGACAGCAGTATGCAGGTCCCTAGTTAGTGGGTGCAGTGCACTTCAGGCAGGCGGACCCAGGCCCATCCACCTCCTACCTGATACACTTGTGGTGGTAAATGTGAGCCCTAAACCCGCTGTACCCACATGTAGGTGCCCCCCTTCACCCCTTAGGGCTATGGTAGTGGTGTACAGTTGTGGGGAGTGGGCTTTGGGGGGGGGGGGGTTGGGGGGCTCAGCACCGAAGGTAAGGGAGCTATGCACCTGGGAGGAATTTGTGAAGTCCACTGCAGTGCCCCCTAGGGTGACCGGTTGGTGTCCTGGCATGTGAGGTGGACCAGTGCACTACGAATGCTGGCTGCCTTCGATTTGGTCATTTTTGAGATTGACGTCCCCGGTTTCCATTATCGCTGAAAACCAGGGACGACCATCTCAAAAACGACCTAAGGACGACCATCTCTAAGGTCAACCTAAATTTCATGATTTGGGTGTCCCCGACCGTTTTATCGAAACGAAAGATGGACATCCATCTTGTTTCGATAATACGGGTTGCCCTCATGAAAACTTGGGCGCCCCATTCAATTATGCCCCTCCACGTGCATACGTTCAATTTCTGCTGCATTTGTGAAGCTGTATAATATCGCCCAAAAATAGGCTACTACTTTTGACCTAGGTGACTTGTTACAAAATTACTCTGTGTTTATGCAAAAAATGTTTAGCATTTCTGGCTCAGTATTTAGGGCCTCTTTTACTAAACCGTGTGGGAATCACTAATGTGGTTTAGTAAAAGAGGCCCTTAATATTGCTAACACAATACTGATAACACTCTAAGGGCCCTGTTTACTAAGCTGCACTTAGTGTTTTTAGCGTGCACTAAAAATTAGAACACGCTAATGCTAGAGACACCCATAGTAAACAATGTGAAAATATTGTATTAATTTTAAAATGAACTTGTGCACATCCGTGTTCTTAGGGTGGAAGAGAGAAAGTCCATATTATTTTTTCCAACAAGTTATTGCCAGAGCTGGATTAAAGCACAGGCTAACTAAATATATACATAGGGCACAAATGTTTAGTGTGGCTCTGTCAGATGTGCTCAGGACTCAGCAGGCTGGGGTTGCCAACCATCTGGATTTTTTCAGGACCGTTCAAAGTGTTCCATTAATGTCCAGAAGCCAGGACAAGGCTGAAGTGTCTGAAAAATGTCAAGATTATAAACCTTTATTTGCAGCTTTCAAATCCCACACCATGCATTAGAGCATGCCAGTCCTACCTGCTTCCAGTGTCATTAGGCAGCAGAAATTGAGAGCTGGACATGCTGCTGCCACCATAGACAGACTTAGACCCTGCAGATTTCCTCACACTATTCCTTGGATGCTGTATATGTCACCCAAAGTTGGGCATGCAATTTTGGGTGTGAATCACAGAACTACACACAAACTAATTAGCTACTTAGTTGACAACAATTATTGGCATTAATAAGCATTTAATTTGCAGTAATTAGTAGTTATGTGTGGAGCTGCCTTAGCCCTCTTCTATAATATGCATGCTTAAATTTTATAGCGTGCAACTCCACAGGGGGGGCATGGCCATGGGAGGGACATGGATGGTAAAAGCAACAAGCACAAGAGTCCATACTCCGCACAAAACAAGCAAAAGGAAGACAAACTGCAGAGTGAACAAGAAAGGCTGTAGATTTTTAATAAATAATTCTTCAATCTGACTGGAGACGGACCATGTTTTGGCAACAGGGCCTGTGTCAGGAGTCTGAGACTGGCATACAGGAAATATAGGTCTAGATACAGACTGGATCTATATCAAATCAATCAACAACCTTCCTTGGTGAAGTAATAAATTCATATATATGAAACCAGCAAGAGAGGCGATGATCTGTACACTAATGTGATAGCAAGCAAAAAGCAAAAATAGAAGTGCTTGGCAAATTTATTAGAATTTGTACTAATAAATTTGCCCAGCACTCCTTTATCCTTAGTCTGCTTTTTGATAAATTCATATATAAACAGCTGCAAACCCAGCTTACCAAAGACAAATATGGCTAGTGATTCTCCCGCCAAACTTAAAGAGGCATTGATGGACCAGGGCCATTCTCAGAAATTAGGTAAGGGCATGAGCATCTATACCATCCTTTGACAGGTGGAAATATTGATGGCCAAACTTAGACACAAAATGCATTCTGAGCTAGTATTTTGTAAGGGTCATTCCATGCAGAGCACCCTTTACCGAATACAAGTTTAGTGACATCACAATGCACTGCGACTGTTTTGAGATAATAACGGTACTGTCCTATTTTTTTTTTAACAGCTAACAAGACAATAGGATCCTAACTGAAGGGGACAGAAATTCTAGAAAGCCACAGGTTTTTACCTCACCACTAACACAGGAATACAGTAAACTCTTAATACTACACTGAAGTTTGCAAATCTATTTTGCATCTTATTTAAATGAAAATCAGATTAACATTCTTGTTCATTCAATGTCTGGTACTGAAATAGAATGCATTATCTATATATTATTACAATTTAGCACATTTTGTGGAGCCTAACGTGTTTCCACAGTAAGTGGAAGATAAAAACAAATTATAAAAAAAACATTGCGAGCACAGGTACTTTTCATAGACTCTAGTCTTGCTGGTCTTATTTTGTTCTTTTCGGATAAGAATGTCACCTGGCTATATAAATATACAGATGCAGTAACATAAGGAGGTAAAATGCATAAAAAGGTTTTTAGGAGCATCAAATCTCATCACAGTGGCTACGTTATAAACTCTATTCACAATTTGCATGTGTAAATCCCACCATATATATGTGCAAATTAAATAATTCCAGAAAGCTGGAATTACGTATGCAAATTACAAATACATGCATGTGTCAAGGGATTGTGCATGGTTAGGCAAATCCAAAATATGTACATGTATTCAGAAGGAGAATGTATGTCCATACTCACCATTCTGAACATCGAGATTTACAGCTGCTCTCAAGGTTTTTTTTGAAGGTGCTAATTTTGCGCTTTACAGAATTAATTTTTTTAAACCCTATTTTTGCCTCTCCCCACAAAAAAAATCAGTTTTGCAGAATAATTGCAGAATCTGTTCATAATTGATCACATATGCATGTAGGCTTCTAAAATGTCACACATATATGTCAACGTTTAGGTTCTAAAATACCAACTTATGCATTTAAGAGCCAACACTTAGGGGGAAAGTTATTAACATGGGCTACTGCTAAGACGTGTTATTTTACTGTTAACCCCAGTTATTAGTACTCAGATCTAATTACATAAAATTGGAGCTGTGCTGAAACATTTTAATTTTTTTAGTTGGATTTTACTTACATCTTTTTCAGTAATAGCTGGCTGACCTTTTCAGTGCTTCTCTGGTGTCAGGAGTGGTCCCAGAGGACTGGAAAAGAACAGATGTGGTCCCTTTCCATAAAAGTGGAAGTAAGGAAGTGGTTGGGAACTACAGGCTGGTAAGTCTGACTTCTGTGGTAAGTAAATTAATAGAAATGCTTTTAAAACAGAGTTTATTTCTTGCATCTTATTTAACAAATGCAATAAAAAAACAGAGAATAGTAAAGTTTTTAGAATCCAGTGGATTACAGGACCTGAGGGTTTCACTAGAAGCAGGTCTTGTCAGACAAATCTGATTAATTTCTTTGATTGGGTGACCAGAGAGTTAGTTCTAGGGAGAGCTCTAGATGCTGTATATTTAGATTTTAGCAAAGCCTTTGACACAGTTCCACATAGACAACAAATAAACTGAGTGTCCTTGGTATGGGCCCTAAAGCGACTGACTGGTTTAGGAACTGGTTGAGTAGAAGGCGACAGAGTAGTGGTAAATGGAGTTCATTCTGAGAAAAAGGATATTTCTAGTTGTGTGCTGCAAGGTTCAATTCTTGGGCCGGTTCTTTTTAACGTTTTTGTAAATGATATTGTTGAACGGCTGTCTGGTACGATTTTCTTTTTTTTTAGCAGATGATACCAAAATCTACAATAAGGTAGACACCCTGATGATTGGATAACATGAGGAAAGACTTAAGTGAATTTAGAGGAAGGGTCTAGAACTTGGCAGCTAAGATTTAATGTTAAAAAATGTAGGGTCGTGCATTTGGGCTGCAAAAACCCAGGGGAACAGTACAGTTCAGGGGTGAAGATCTTTTGTGCACAAAAGACGAGTGGGACTTGGGTGTGATCATATATGATGATCTTAATTTGGCCAAACAGGAAGTAAAGTCGATGGTGAAAGATAAAAGAATGCTTGGGTACAAAGGGAAAGGAATGACTAGTAGTGAACAGGAGGTGAAGATGCCCATGTAATAATACTCTGGTGAGACCTCAATTGGAATATTGTGTACAGTTATTGAGATCACACCTTCTAAAAGATATAAACAGGATGGAGTTGGTCTGGAGGGTGGTCTTCACAAATCGTATGGGGACAGACTTAAAGATCTCAATATGTATACTTTGGAATAAAGGCAGGAAAGGGGAGATATGATAGAAACATTTAAATACCTATGCGGCATAAATGCAGAGGAGGTGAGTCTCTTTCAATTGAAGGGAGCTCTGGAACCAGGGGGCATAGGATGAAGGTGAAAGGGGATAGACTCAGAAGTAATCTGAGGAAATACTTCTTCACGGAAAGAGTGGTGAATTTGTGGAATGGTCTTCAGGTGGAAGTGGTGGAGATGAAAACAATATCTGATTTCAAGAGAGCATGGGAGATGTACAGAGGATACCTAAGGAAGTGATAGGGAGAGCATATGGCATCGATGGGCAGACTGCATACGCCATATGGTCTTTATCTGAATACATTTTTTTATGTTTTTATATTTCTATGGATATCTCAATTCCTATTTTTATGTTCTATCTAAATTTGTGCCTTACTACTTTCTTCTTTGCTACTATCTTATTACTACGCTCTTCTTTCTTCATGGGGATTCATAAACCCTAAATATTTGAGAGTTCTGAAAGTATTATTATTATTGCTAATAATAAGGCAATGAACTTTCACAGTAAATGTCTCATGCATCACTATGAGTTGTTTGAATGAACTGTTGATGAAGCACATTGTGAGTCAGCTTCAGATTTTCAAAAAAGTTCTTAGCTAAATGAGATCTGAATTTATGTTGCAGAACAGCCAAAAAACCCCACTGCAGTCTACTTTTAAACAAGAATTTTGGACCATGCCATTAATAAATGGTAGCTCTGTGCCAATTGCCAAAAAAAAAGATGGTCATTCTAAAAAGCAGTGCATCAACTTTAGACATTGAAAAATAATGAAAAGAAAAACACCCTCCAATTTACTGCTGGAAATAAGTGGTTAGGAACAATTACAGGGGTTACTGCATTCATTCTTTTTAAAGTCACTTTTTGTGTCATAGCAAGTCTGTGAGTACTGCTAAGTAAAACATACAGTTAAAAATCCTCATACTAACCACTTCACCAGTCTTCTCTTATCTCACCCTACATCTCTCTTCATGATCTCCCCTCATTGGGCAATTTGCTTTAATCTATGTACTTCTCCTTTACCACCAACTCTAGACTCCACACTTTCCACCTTTGTTGTGCTGTAAACCTGGAACAGATTTTCAGAGTTGATGTTTTCTATTTGGGTCCATTCAAATCTAGTCTATACGCCCTTTTTCAGACTGTTTTTAAACCACAACTCGTTTCTCTTGATCACAACTTTTATGTTTTTTGCCATATTTTCAATAAATGAAATTCAAGGTCTTTTTTTTTTGTCTTACAGGGTTCCCCCCTCTTGGATCCTAGTCTCTGCAGTGACCACGATCGTACAGTGCTGCAGACATGATTAAAACCCCCTCATTCTAAAAAAGGTCACTATCATAATGTGAATGTGGTTGGAGTGGGAGGCTTTCATAAAATACAGCTAGACAAGAGTAAAAGTAAAGCATGCTCTCTTTATTAAATAAATAATTATCCCTGATACCTTACAGGTGCAGTAAATAAAGAATAAGGTCTTTGTAGTTTCAAAGGCAAACCACCCAGGTCTGAAGCTGACAGGTCCCAAACCCACAGTGCATACAGCTACTTGCAGCACTGCTCAAACACAGGTCTGGCTCCAGCCAGCCCTCAAGAACAGGATTTTGTAAAGCTAGCGTTAAAACTTGGCTTACTTCAGCCAGGTTCTGGTAGCTTACACATCAGCAGAGGAGCCCTTACAGTACAGCGTGGCTTCTTTCCTCTTAGGACCTCTCTATTCTGTTCTGCAAGAGGGCTTTTACTTCCTCCTCACTGTTGATCCCCGCCCTCCTGGCCAGACAGCCTATCATTTCTATCCTCACGTGGACAGCTTTAATCTCTGACATGGCTGGTTTAGCGCCACCTCCTGTAAGGTGGCTAAACTGCAGCCTCAGCAAGGGACTGTTGTTAGGGACAGCCAGTGGCATTCCTAGCCTCGATTACACATATAAGTGCTAGATGGGTAACTACGCAGTATTCTATAATTCACAGTGCATAAATGCAAAGGGATGTTCACAGGGAAGGCAAATA
Source organism: Microcaecilia unicolor (assembly GCF_901765095.1). Lineage (NCBI taxonomy): Eukaryota > Metazoa > Chordata > Amphibia > Gymnophiona > Siphonopidae > Microcaecilia > Microcaecilia unicolor. The sequence continues at coordinate 54,934,790 of NC_044037.1, forward strand.
GGCAGGGTATGGGTATGTCCAACAATTAAATATAGTAAGAAGGCCATCGTCACCAGCCCTTCTGAGCTGTGGCTGAGGTACCTACCCCCACTACCTTGTGGAGCAAACACTAATCAGCAGGTCTTCCACCTATGAGATTAAAGACTTGTCTCTAATAACAAGAGATCAAAGAATATCCACAGAGGCATTCTTTTTCTGCAACTGTAATCTATATTTCTCGGTACCTTCAACTCAGGGTGAGCAATACAATATGTTAATGTTATCTTTTTAAAAGGCATTCAATCTCTTCTTCTGAGAGCAATAATTAAACTTGTAATCCTGAGAACTTCCTAGTGCTCCCAATGCTCTCATTCTTAATGGAGACAAAAGTAAAATAGAAGCTGTTAGTCTTCTTCAGTATGCAAATTAGCTTCCCAGAGCTACTTCCAGGTTCTTCTACATCTCAGTCTTATAACATCTTTGGGGTGGTTTTCTTTCCAGCATTTCTTTTAAAATTAAAAAAATAAGATAACCTCCAAGGAGCAGTTGTTTAGATCTCCCTTGGATAGTACCAAAATTCACCAGCTCTTTAAGGGAACTATCCTCCACCCAAAGCTGTTATATTAGTCAAAAAAAGAAAAAAATCCAAACCAGTGATCCGATTTCCAGTTCAAGATTTTGTCTAATCCTACTGGATATACATGGTAAGTACCTGTGACACTGTCCATCTGTGGACCATTCCAATAAGCTTTTCAGGTTAAAGCTCCCCAGGCCATTTATTCTCTCCTATCTCCAGGCTGAGTTTCTTTTTTTCTCTTCTTCTTCTTCCTCTCACCTTCTGCCTGCACTGCTTTCCGGCCCATCTCTTAAGGGTCTCTAAGGTATCAACCCCTCCCTTCTGAATAGCTCCCCCCTCCCAATTAGGATAATTGGCTTCACTCCTCTCAGTCTTTCCTAATACAGAACTACGTCCTCCCTGAGATGCAGACTTCATTGCCTCTACTCTTCTGGGACACATTTTTCCCATGTTTCCTTCAACTTGGGCTAGAACTTTCTTAGATTATCCTCCACCTCTAATGCCAGGCTTTATGGGAGTTGTAGTATCCCTTTTTCTTAAAGGGAAACACCTTTTCTGTCAGCTTTATTTAAAGAAACAAACAGGGTTCTGCAACTCTCACCTACTATACCCTGCTGACAAGACCTAACCTGAATGTGTCAATCCTGAAATCCAGCAAATAGGGTCCTGTAGATTTGGCCCTTTTATGACAAGATAGACCCTGTACCTGTCATAGATTATAAAATACTGTAAGTTACATGTTAAGATGCAGCATTTATGTCTACTATTGACATAAGTATTGCCATACTGAAACAGACTGAAGGTCCATCAAGTCCAGCATCCTGTTTCCAACAGTTGCCAAACCAGGTCACAAGTACCTGGCAAGATTCCAAAACAGTACAATACATTTTATGCTGTTTATTCTAGAAATAAGCAGTGGATTTTTCCCAAGTCCATTTTAATAATGGTCTATGGATTTTTCCTTTAGGAAGCTGTCCAAACCTTTTTTAAACCCCGCTAAGCTAACAACTTTTACTACATTCTCTGGCAACAAATTCCAGAGTTTAATTACATGTTAAGTGAAGAAATATTTTCTCTGATTTGTTTTAAATTTACTACTTTCTAGCTTCATTCGGTCCCCCCTACTCCTAGTATTTTTGGAAAGAGTGAACAAGTGATTCACGTCTACCCATTCCACTCCACTCATTATCTTATAGACCCTTGTCACATCTCCCCTCAGCCGTCTTTTCTCCAAGCTGAAGAACCCTAGCGACTTTAGCCTTTCCTTAAAGGGAAGTCGTCCCATCCCCTTTTTCATTTTCGTCGCCCTTCTCTGTACCTTTTCTAATTCCACTATATCTTTTATGAGATGCGGTGACCAGAATTTAACACAATATTCGAGGTGCAGTCGCACCATGGAGTGATACAAAGGCATTATAACATCCTCATTTTTGTTTTCCATTCCTTTCCTAATAATACCTAACATTCTATTTGCAGGGATTTCACGTATCATCAATGATGATGTGACATGGCATTAGTTGGCACACCTAAAAATGACCACATAGTACCCTATAATAGGCACCCAGATGTTGCATCTTGGCACCTAATCTTTGGCATCCTTTACAGAATTGCTCTCGATATGTCTTAATAGAAAAGTTCACCTGACTAGCAAAGCTGGCAAAACAATGGGAGCTCCCACAATAAATTAAGGGCTACTTTTACTAAACTGGGCTAGCGATTCCCGGGCAGCAAATGCAATGAAACTCATTCAAATTAAATGGACTGTGTTGCATTTGCCACGCCAGGAATCACTAGCACGGTTTAGTAAAAGAGGCCCTAAATGTTTATAGAGTGTATGTATACCTACCCCCACCCAACCCAACATACACACACACACACTTTCGATAGGAACTCTCAAGGACTTGTATGTTAAATGGGTTTGCTACATGCCCAGATATGACTTTAAACATATTAAAAAAAATAAAATGATCTAACCATGCCTCAACAAAGTATATTCATGGGAACAAAGGACTTCAGGGTTTGACTGCAGTCAATTTCTTGCAAAATTTAAATTATAGTACTTATTATATAACACTTGAATAGTAATAATTAGTGGGAACAATTAACACTGGTGGGAAGAATAGATATAATAAATGAAACACAAGCTGTATTTATTTTCATAGGTATTTTTATTTTTATGCATGGTTGGCAAAGTGGAAGGAGCTATGCAATTATGCACAAGTAAGCTAACAAGGAATATAATAAATGATTAGATACAAATACAATAAATAATTACCTTGATTCATCCATACAAATTCAACATCCCTTGTAGGGTCCTCAGGGTATCACTCAAACTTCTGATTCTCAGGAATATTTGATTTATATCCCCACTTTCTCTCCTACTAATGAAAGTCTTCAACAGTGCTAAGTGTGGGTGAGGGTCTATACTTATACCTCTGGTGAAGAAAGCTCAAAATGTAGAATAGGAAAACATGGCATCTAGAGGATAAAGAGTAGATAGTCTGGTTTTGGAACCTTTTGTACAGAAATTGGACAATGTAATCTCTGGTTAGTGAACCTTTGTGGTGTACCACTACATACAGCCAGTAAGGGGTAGACTCGATAAATGGTGTCCAAAGTTAGGTGCAGGGATAAAAAAACATGACGTAAATCCCGGTGTGTAGATTTAGTTGCACTGGGCCATATTCTATAACTAGGCTCATAAATTTTGAAATGCCCACGAAACACCCATTTCCCTGCCCATCACCACACTCCTTTTTGGCTGTGCATATTAGAAGTTAGGCGCACTGGGAGAGCGCCTAAAAAATTGGCACTGAAATTAGTGCCGACTAAGCATATTCTATAATCGGTGCCTAGATTTAGGAGCCAATTATATAGAATACATTTACTAGATATTTCAGTACCTAAATCTATGTGCATCCATTTACACCAACAAAAATGTGGCGTAAATCCCTGTGCTTAGACTTAGACGCACTGGGCCATATTCTAAAAGTAGGCACGTAAATTTTGGAATGCCCAAGAAGCGGCCATTTCCCCACCTATAACCACACCCCTTTTTGCCTCTGCACGTTAGAAGTTCAGCGCACATTGTTACAGAATACACTTAGTGAGTTGTGCACCTAAATTGTAATCAGTGCCAATTAGTGCTCATTATTGCTTGTTAAGTGCTATTATCAGCACTCATTAGCTGATTAAACCGATTAACAGAATCTGCACCAATTTCAGCGCAGATCTCTAGGTGCGCTACATAGAATTCGGGGAAGAGCAGTACACACACAAATATCTGTACAGGTACTTTCTGTCCCAAATGGGCTCCCAATCTAAGTATTATTTGCAATTGGCTCGTTAATCAATTAAATTATGTGCACAAATTGGGTATGTGTCTAAACATATATGCACAATTTTAAGCGCCATTTATAGAATTTTAGGGCATCTGTGTTCCAGGGAGGTGGTACAACAGCATGAATGTTTTTAAAATACACAAGTACATACCTAGAGTATAGATACATTTATATCTTTTCCAAAGCAGCTGTAAATTTGAGCATGAGACTGGTTCTTGGAGCCTGTTTTACAAAGGCACTTAGGTATCCATGTTGCCTTTATAAAATGGTTGAAAATAGGTGCCTTTTCAGAGTTCTCACATAGGTGTCCCATTAAAAAAATTACATACCACATATACATGCTGATTTAAATACGTAAAATTGATTTTTACACTTGAGGTTTCTCTAAAATGTACTCCAAAGACTTTTCAGCTAATATTCAAAGTGATTTAAGTGGACAGAATAGGCTGACTAACCAACAATATTCAGCAGCACTTGACCGGGCAATACTGCTGAATATCGGCTCTGACCAGCCTAAGAAAAAGTGGGCAGTACAAAGGTTGGCGTTAGGGAGGAGCCTGAAGTTTTTGCCAGTGATGGCAATATTCAGTGCCAGCACCAGCATAGCTAAGTGGTCTAATTTAGGCCGCTTAGCTATGCGGGTGCCGGCATTGAATATTGGCTGGCACCCACATAACGTTTTGCAAAATAATCCCCCCGACGCCCCTTCCAGCCTCCCAAAAAAGCCCTCTCCTTCCCTCTCTCTCCTCCAGCCCACTGCCATGAACAGGTCACATCTCCCAAAATGCCCCCCCCCCCTGCTCCCAAACCCCTCAGTATAGGTAGATATCCCCCTGGACCTACCTTTCCTCCCCGGTGGTCAATAGGGGTCAATGATGGATGAGTGAAACCCCCTTGCTCCTGCTCCTTGCAGCTGCAAAGTGGAAATGGCTGCTGTGACCTCTTGCTGTGGCTCACGGTACTACATAAATTACCACAAGCTGTAGCAAGAGGTTGCAACATCCGTCTCCACTTAGCGGTCACAAGAAACATGAGCGAAGGGACTTTGCTCCTGCCTCCAACAACCCCCACAGACCACTAGGAAGGAAAAGTAGGCCTCAGGGGCCTAGTTGGACCACAGGGAGGGGGGGGGGGAGGAAACATGCCAGGAGGGGTGGGAGGTCTTGACCCAAGCGGACTTGGTGGAGGGGATGAAAGGAGAGGGGCTACTTCAAGGGGGTTGGAAGGGGCTGGGGACTTCAATAACCAAAAAAAAAGTTATGTGGGTCCCAGCCAATATTCAGCTGTGGCCTACATAACTGTTTAATGTGGGCCCCAGCTGAATATTGGCCAGGACCATTATAAGCTCCGGTGGCAAGGCCACATAAAATTAGCACTGAATATTCATTGCCAGTGTCCACACATGGCCCAGCACTGAATTTCTGGGGCTAATCTAGACTTTGCGCCTTCTGTCTCGCTGCACCCTACGCCTGGAATAAACTTCCTGAGCCCCTACGTCTTGCCCCTTCCTTGGCCACCTTTAAATCTAGACTGAAAGCCCACCTCTTTAACATTGCTTTTGACTCGTAACCACTGTAACCACCTGCCTTCACCTACCCTCCTCCTTCCTGTACACAATAATTGATTTGCTTACTTTATTTTTTGCCTATTAGATTGTAAGCTCTTTGAGCAGGGACTGTCTTTCTTCTATGTTTGTGCAGCGCTGCGTATGCCTTGTAGCGCTATAGAAATGCTAAATAGTAGTAGTAGTAGTAGTAGTGGTGACGGTAAGCGTTCAAAAAACACTGATCACCGCTGTCTCAGTATCGTGGGCAAAAATGTTACTGTCTGAATGTACATTTTGCCAAACGTGGCTGAGCATTGAAATGAGTTTGGCATCCTGCTGCATAGGTACCAAGATGTAGAAAACCGAGGATGGACTCCTCTCTAAAGAAAGCTGCTGCTGAGTAGTGGTTTGTGCAGAATTCAGTATGATTTTATTGCATACTGTGAATTTTCTATATGGATTGTGCCATACATAAATGTACTGTCTGTCTAAGAATTTCATCTGCATCAAGTATCCCAATAAACTAATTTTGGAGCAGCCCTATCTGATGTAAGGGTTTTGTTTGTTTGTTTTGTTTTTTTTGCTTGTATTACTGAGAGGTGCCAGATATTTCCATAAACCTAAAGGGCAGAAAAAGATTGATTGAGTGCCCCTGTGCTCCCTGAAGAGTCATTGTGGCAAGTCAAATGATGAGCTAGGGGTAATGGGGGAGATTCTATATATGGCACCTAAAAAATCAGTGCAGAAATCAGTGCTGACTAAGCGTATTCTATAAGCGTCGCCTATATTTAGGTGCAGTATATAGAATACACATAGTTGATATCTCAGTGCCTAAAACTACGTGCCTCCATCTACACCAATGAAAATGTGGCGTAAATCCCAGTGCGTAGATTTAGGCGCTATGGACCATATTCTATAACTATGCTTGTAAATTTTGGAATGCCCACAAAACACCAATTTCCCTACCCATAACCTTGCCTCTTTTTTCCTGCGCATGTTAGAAGTTAGGCACACTGCTTTACAGAATGTGCTTAACGAGTATGTGTGTAAATTCTAATTATTGCCAATTTGTGCTCATTATTGCTTCTTAAGACCTGTTATCAACGCTGATTAGCTTGTTAAGCCAATTAAGTTATGTGCATTGTTATAGAATAGGCTGGGATTTCGACACGGATCTCTAGGCGCTCTGTATAGAATCCGGGGAAATATGTTTAACTTATTCTATTACATGTAATATGTGATGAAGTGGAGAGGCTGTGAAAAGGTGGTGGTGGCAGTAGTGGAGAGAACATGGGTGAAACTATAAACGTCCCTATCCAACATTTTTCATTTCTTTTCCGAGTTATATTGGACTTGACTTTTCCCTTGGCTTTGATATGCAAAATGGCATATTTCTTTTCTGCAGGGGACACTGGAAGTGGTCCAAAAAATACAGAGGAGATGTCCTGTCAGGAAAGAAGCTGAGCTGTCCAGGATGTTTCTTGACCTGCATGCAAGCCAAGTTTGATTTTTGGCTTAAAATACATTTCTTAATATTTTCTACTTCCAATATAAATGTTAGTATATTTACTCTCTTAGTCATACCAGCTAACCAGTAGTTATGAGACAACAGTTGAACTGTTCCTTTTCTGATAACTTTCCACTGAATATATTAGTATGGGTGTATCCTATAAAATTACAACTCTTTAAAAAACATTTACCTGATGAGTCACTGATAGGCTTATTTATGGCAAGTAAAAAATTTGGTGGATTGACTAAAATGTAATACTCAAGTATCACAGTTTAATAAATCCTGCGATGTTTTTACTTGCATTGCCTTGGCTGGGAACTTTGTGTGCTCCTAGTCATGGCAATGGTGTTCTCACTATTTCAGCTACACCATCTTTTAAAGGGACAGCAAAGTGCCATAAACACTCCTCCACTATGTGTGCATCATCCCTGATAAAAAAAAATTCCCAATCTGTTCATAACCCTACATGATACTTAAATGTGTAAAAAAAATAAATAGATTTGAAGCTCTGCTCTTCTGTCTAAGACCTAGTATCTTCTGAAAAATGACCCCTAGCTAGCAGTTGAGCAGTGGACTGGGAACCAGATGGCCCAGGTTCAAATCCACAACAGTTTTTTGTGGCCATGGGCTCAGTGGTGGCCCTACCATTAGGCCACTTGAGGTGGGGACCTCAGGTGGCACTCTTCCTGGAGTGGCATCTCCTCCTTCCTTCCTCCACCCCCTTAACCAACTTTACCTTCTTTTTCCATTTTCCAAAAAGCAATAGCAATTTCCATACGCTACCTTGCCGCCAGCACCAGTCTGTTCTCTTTACTGTGGCCCACCTCTCTGATGTAACTTCCTGCTGTCTCAGAGACAGGCCGCAGTAGAGAAGAGGCCGGTGCTGGCGGCAGGGCAACGCATAGGAATCTCTGCCGTCACATTTGGGAAACTGAGAAAAGGAGATGCCAGACCGTGGCCCGGGGGGGGGGGGGGGGGGGCGGACAATGGCATCTCAGGCCTGCCTCAGGCAGCATCTTGCCTTGGGCTGTCCCTGCTTGGGCTTACCTCGCAATGGCCAAGGATGGCACTGGAAGCCTCCCATGGAAACCTTCACACTTTTGGTGGCCCCCATAAGCCTTTTGCAACATTGTGCATGTGCACAGAGAACAGAGAGAGAGAGAGAAAGCTACAAGTGGACCTTATCCCATCCCTTATCTTCACCAGACTGAGTCTATAAGCACTGAGGATCTTCGTATAACAGGGGCAACCCCCACTCACTCCTGCCCCATTATTGACATTTTTGCAAAATGGTACAGGCTCACCCTAGGCTCCCCTATGCCTCAAATGTGCAGGGCAGATGTGACTGAGGTCAGCCAGTGCCATTTTGAAAGATGGCATGACCTGAGGAGTGGGGATTCTTCCTGTTTCCTGAAGAGCACCAGGGAATAATTCTCCAAAGAATGCCTAAAGTTAGGCACTGATATAAAACGCGCTAAGCACAAATACTAAATGAGCAATTATGTGCACAACTGCTCTTATAGAATATTAGTGTAAGTCCGCATTATGTGCTTAACATTAGGTGCTATCTCAGTGGCTTGTGTAAATGCTCACACCTTACTATAGGTAGTGAAGCCTGTAAATCCTAGTATTCTATAACTTGTGCATGCTGCTGCTAGGCACTCCCTTGGCCCAGCCATGCCCCTTCCAGGTCCACACTCCCTTGTAGTTGTGCATGATAGATTTTGCATGTGCAATTGAAAGAATAACAACGAATGGCAGTTTGATGCATAATTGCTAATTAGTGCCAATTACCACCAATTATAGATAATAATTGGCTGTTAATGTCAATTAGCATCTAATTAGTCAGTTAATTTGTGCATATAACTGACATGCAAATTTGCATGCCCTATGTAAAATCTCACATGCGACATCATAGAATTAGGGGCCAGCACTGTGTGTGTGTGTGTGTGTGGGGGGGGGGGGGGGTGGAGGGGCAGCTGCATTTCAGGTACTATATGGGTCTTAGGTGCTATTCATTTGTCTCATACTTAAGTAATCACATAAAGTGTTGGCCCCCAATTCTATAATGTTGCATATGACATTTTGCACAGGGTTGCAAATTTGTGTCTTTAGAAAATAGCCTCAAAATAGGTCAGTTATCACTGATTGGCTCATTACTCAATTAAGGTCTACATGTAAATTGGACCTTATATAGAATCTGGGGGGGGGGGGGGGGGGGGTTGGAGAGTAACTTCCTAACAGTTCACCTAGGTTACAATCACAAGTAGGCACATCATCTCATAGTACATATTTTTTGTGCTGATTTGTTTTTTTCTTAAGAGGTCATTTATGTGCATATTAATATTATTCATTTAGATTTTGCTCACATCTTTTTCAGTAGTAGCTCAAGATGAGTTACTGGCACCTTTTCCATTGTCTGCTAAAATTGACCTGTGGACCCCAAGTTTTAATGAAAAAACTCAGGCTCTACACACCAATTCTGCCTTGTCATAGATTCTGTGACTGGTTGCAGAGGGTCTGGCCATTGTGGGGTGGGTCTGTCAGTGAGCACCCCACCCCTGAAGGGTGGCCTAGCATTTGAGTACCGGCACCTTTTTTGCTAGAAAAAACACTCTGGGTATACATATTCTGTAGACTTTTTTTGCTTAGCTAATTTGTACTGACTGTGAATCTATATGTTGGTGTTTGCTTTGTTTTCTAACCAAGACCCCAAAAAAAAGAAAAAAAAGAAAGAAAGCTTTCTCTCCCTTTCTTGCCTTGCTCTGACAGAGGATAGGCCTTTCAAGTTGTTCCTTGTCCTTCACACTGCTAACTCTTGCTGTAGTATTCTAACTTTGGTGACTGTAAGCTCTTTGAGCAGGGACTGTCTTTCTTCTATGTTTGTGCAGCGCTGCGTACGCCTTGTAGTGCTATAAAAATGCTAAATAGTAGTAGTAGTAGTAGACTGCACTGTGGATAATCTCTGCAAGATTTATTTTAAATGCAGCAATCACCATCATTCTGCTGCTTCCAATGGTCCAGATAAACTCGCAATTCTTCCTAAGGTATCACAAAGACAAGGGCACTCACATTGGGTTAATTCTATAAGAATCCACCTTAAGTATCTAGTCATTTTCATGCATATGTAAACATGCAAATGAGCTACTTCCAGCTAAGTGATATTCTGTAAATAAATGCCTAGATAAGATTGTGCATACTTTGAGGGTGGGCATTCACGTAGGCAGAATTTGGGTGGCGTGTGGATAGGGAACATACTTACATGCATAGATGATAGAATCTTATAATTTATGCTCATTCTTGTGCAATCTAGGTGCGAGCATTTACTCCAGCTCAAGTTACTGTTCACACCCTGAATATAGGCACATTTTTGGCTACTTAGGCTAGTATTCTATACAGAAATGTAGGTGCTTACTTTTCTTTATAGAATAGGCTTCTTAAAGAGGGACTTTTCTTTTTTTATTATTTATTTATTGTTTTTTTTTAAAATATAATTCCAAAGCCAACTTTGACAAGAAATATGGAAAATCTTCTAAGGAAATAAACAATTATGGGAAAAATTCCCTTACACTGATATCATACATGCTGTAGTCCTCAAAGTTGGGGGGGGGGGGGGGGGGGGGACTGACACGTTAATCCTTAAAAAAAAGAGGTTAAGGATAAACTAAAAAGAAATTCTATCATATTACACAAGGATAGCGCTTAAGAGACTACAATTACATCATATAATTAAAGTCCAATAACAATAAGAATCCCTATCGTCAGTTAGGATTTTTTGCATTAAGAAATGAACGAAGTTGTAATGGTTCAAAAAATGATATGTCTTATTCTCAAGGTAAATTACACATTTACAAGAAAATCTTAGTTGGAATTTAGCTCCCAAAAAGAGGGACTTTTCTAGTGTCTAAATCTAAGCATCCTTTTATAGAATTATCCTAATTCTTAACTATGTTTATTTTACTGTTTTCATTTTTCCCAGAAGGTTTTTCTTTTTTTTGTAGCCACAAAACAAGCAAGTTGCCTCATTTTTCCATTGTGGTGCCGATCTATCTTGAAATTATACTCCCTATATTTCTACACATTGCATTAAAATGTTAATATGTGCTAACAGTGAAACGAGAAGTCAGAATGTTGTAGCCTCAGCGGTGGATCATTCAAGAATCAGCATGTCTGATCATTTACATCACACAAAGGAGATGAAAGAAATGTAAAAGAATCTTAGCAAAAATATAAAGTGAGCACAGATGAAAATACCCAAGGACAGGGCAGTGAGGTGGGATTCATTAAAAGTGAAGGCAGAGGACTTCTGAGCAAGGTATTCAAATGAATTAAAGGTTATGAAAGAATATAATTACTCTGGAGCCTTTGTAGTTGTACAAATGTGTATGTGGCTTTATTTATTGATTGAAGGGAATGGGAATGGTACTTGATATACTGCCTTTCTGAGGGTTTTACAATTACTTTCAAAGCAGTTTTTATATAGTATATACAGGTACTTATTTGTACTTGAGGCAGTGGAGGGTTAAGTGACTTGTCCAGAATCACAAGAAGCAGTGGGAATTGAACCCAAGTGCCCACGAGCAAAGCCTGCTGCACTAACCACTAGGCTACTCCTCCACTCTAACTAAATCTAATGTATTAACTGTCCTTTAGAACATTTTCTCCCAATATGCCATACAGCATAATTAATCTGTCCATGACCACACAGCATTAAAACAATAAAGAGAACATATTTAACAATGCAAACACATTCATAAACAGTGACATAATTCCATAAATCTTAAATGCAATAGGAAAACAGAAATACAGAGTAAAATGCAGGTTAGAAGCCTGAAGGGTGTTTAGAGTTTATAAATTCGCCCTTTCCCTTCTGAGCACGCTACCAGAACCCTCATCCACACTCTCATCACCTCTCGCTTAGACTACTGCAAGTTGCTTCTCATAGGTCTTCGGCTCAGCCATCTCTCTCCTCTTCAATCTGTTCAAAATTCTGCTGCACGGGTAATATTCCGCCAAAATCGCTATACTCATATCAGCCCTCTCCTGAAGTCACTTCACTGGCTCCCTATCCGCTTCCGTATACAATTCAAGCTCCTCTTATTGACCTATAAGTGCATTCACTCTGTAGCCCCTCACTATCTCTCCACCCTCATCTCTCCCTACACTCCTTCGCAGAAACTCAGTTCATTAGGTAAATCTCTCCTAAGTACACCCTTCTCCTCTACCGCTAACTCCAGACTCCGTTCCTTTTATCTTGCCGCACCCTATGCCTGGAATAGACTTCCTGACCTGCTACATCAAGCTTCATCTCTGCCCGCCTTCAAATCCGGGCTTAAGGCCCACCTGTTTAATGCTGCTTTTGACTCCTAACTTTTTCACTTGTTCGTAACTTTTATCTTATCTTTCTCTTCAATAGCCCCTTATTCCTATGTGTCTGTCGGTCCTACCCTTGTCCCTTATTTGTCCTGTCTGTCTGTCCTGATTTAGATTGTAAGCTCTCTTGAGCAGGGACTGTCTCTTCTTCATGTTCAATTGTGAAGCACTGTGTATGACTGGTAGCGCTATAGAAATGATTTGTAGTAGTAGTAGTATAGTTGTCTTCCTCTTGTTAAAAGCCCTACAAAAACCTCCTTCCTGAAGTGGCAGTAGTTCTGAATTAGGTATAACTCTCAAAAAAAAAAGGTTACAGATGGTTGGAGCTGTTTCCATGAAGGTCTGCTGATGAGTATTGTACTTCTTGATTTTTTTTTCAGTGAAACTGTGATTAAGGAAGCTCCCTGTAAGGACCTGAACAGTCCTCAAAGGAGAACAAGGCAACCTGTCCCTTGAGTAAATAGTCTCAAAAACAAACACCAAAAGAGAGAGAGAAAAAAAGCAACAATAGTACAAAAATCAGCTCTCTGAATTACAATACAGTTAGTACACAGTGGGAACACATTTGAGATATTAAGGGGCTCATTTTTGAAACAGAAAGACATCCAAAAAGTGGCACAAAGCAGCGGATGGATATATATATATATTTTTGAAGGAATATCCAAATTGCAATTTTCAAACCCCATTTTTAAGACAGTTTTCCAAATCACAAGGGGGCATGTTGAGGAAAGGCTAAAGCAGTTAGGGTTCTTCAGCTTGAAGGAAAGATGGCTGAGGTGTGTTATGATAAATGTCTATAAAATAATGAGTGGAGTGGAACGGGTAGACTTGAATCGCTTGTTTACTCTTTCCAGATATAGGGAGCACGCAATAAAGCTACACAGTAGTACATTTAAAATGAATCGGAGAAAATATTTCTTCACTCAATATGTAATTAAACTCTGGAATTTGTTGCCGGAGAATGTAATAAAAGCAGTTAGCTTAGTGGGGTTTAAAAAAGGTTTGGATGGCTTCCTAAATGAAAAGTCCAAAGACCATTATTAAAATGGACTTGGGAAAAATCCACTGCTTATTTCTAGGATAATGTCATGCCCCTCACCTGCGGCATGCTCCCCGCGACCGGCCCGCTGTGAGGAGGAGCGTCGGCCATGCGGGCCCGGCTGATGCTCCGACTTCCCTTGTCTCACCCCACTAGTTCTGCCGGTCTTCCCAGCGATGCCGGTGCACCGCTATCGCCACCCTGGGAACACCGGCCATTTTGGCATCGCTGGCATCCCAGGGGAAGTGCTTCTTTTTCAGATGCAGAACCCGGGAACTTTGGTCACGCCCCCATGCCCGGATTGGTCTCTCGTGACCGGACTCTGCCTCCTCAGGTTGGGCCAGCCACTCTGTGCTCCTTTGGCGGGCTGACGTCTGTCTCTCCCTTCAGGCTCCCTACCCCCTGCCAGCTGATTCTGGTCTTCTTGATGGGGAGGGCTACTTAAGGAGCAGCGTTCCCCACTAGCTTTGCTTCGGCTTCTATTCTTGTAGATCTTCCTGTGCGTCTAAGTGACTTCATCTGTACTGCTTGCTGCCTGACCTGACCTCTGCTCGGAACTCGACTGCTCTCTCTGCTTGCTGCCTGACCTCTGCTCGGAACCTGACTACTCACTGCTTGCTGCCTGACCTGACCTCTGCTTGGAACCCGACTACTCACTGCTTGCTGCCTGACCTGACCTCTGCTTGGAACCCGACTACTCACTGCTTACTGCCTGACCTGACCTCTGCTTGGAACCCGACTACTCTCTGCTTGCTTGACCTGACCTCTGCTTGATCCTGATTAACCTCCGCTTGCTGCCTGACCCGACAACTACTCAATCAGGCGACCCTCAGGGGGAGGAATGCTGGCTTCGGCCTAACCCCTGGTAAGCCTTTCCTCAGCTGAGAGGTGCCCACCTCTACCACCGGCTGCCTTTCAGGTGCTGTGGAGGACTTGCAGCTCATCTGCATATCCTTACAGCCTTCTCCGGGGTGACACCCAGGTCCACCCCGATCCACTCAGGGCCTCCGCTCTAGGTGCCCAGCGCTCCCACCAGGTGCTGTGGAGGACTTGCAGCCCTTCTGCATTTCCTCACAGCTGTATCCGGGGTGACTCCAGTTCCACCCCGATCTTCCCAGGGCCTTCTCTCCAAGTGCACAGAGTTTCCAGGTGCTTTTTGGCTAGGATCAGGTGACCCTCAGGGGGAGGAATGCTGGCTTCGGCCTAACCCCTGGTAAGCCTTTTCTCAGCTGAGAGGTGCCCACCTCTACCACTGGATGCCTTTCAGGTGCTGTGGAGGACTTGCAGCTCATCTGCATATCCTTACAGCCTTCTCCGGGGTGACACCCAGGTCCACCCCGATCCACTCAGGGCCTCCGCTCTAGGTGCCCAGCGCCTAACGGCGCGCGGGGCATTTTTCTCTTTGTATCTAATCTTTTTCCAGTTGCTATAGTACCTTAATCGTTTATGGCCCCTATTCACATTCTCTTCCTAGCTCTGTCCCTTCCTAATCTTTTCCCTCACCCCCTACCTCTCTCCGCTACAGGAACTCACTTCCCATCCATTGACTTCATCACCTCACCTTCTCTCCTACCCTCTTCCTCCCTCTTGGCTTTTAATCTCCGTCTCTTTCTTCCCTCCATTTTGCCTTCCCCATTCCACCTAAATACCTCTCGCCTTCGACGCCTTCGTGGCCACACCTCTCCTACTCTCCTCCGCTCTCTTTTACTCCTTCTCTTACTCTCAGCTGGTGACATCAATCCCAATCCTGGTCCTCCTCACCAACTATTATCCAAACTCTACAGATCTCACCGTGACCTCTCTAACCTCATCTCTATTCCTCTACTCCCCTCCTCTTCTCTGCCCTTCTCTTGCGCCCTATGGAATGCCCGCTCTATCTGTAACAAACTCCCCTATATCCAGGACCTCTTTATCTCGCGTCACCTCCATCTGCTCGCCATAACAGAAACCTGGCTCTGCCCTGATGACTCTGCTTCAGTCGCAGCCCTGTGCCATGGCGGTTATCTATTTTCACATACTCCTCGCCCTGCTGGCCGTGGGGGCGGTGTTGGACTACTTCTCTCTCCCTCCTCCAGATTTCAACCCCTTCTTCCACTTCAATCTCACTGTTTTTCCTCCTTTGAAGTCCACTCTATCCGCCTTTTCTCTCCTCTGCCTCTTCGAATAGCGGTCATTTATCGTCCCCCTGATAAGTCCCTTTCATCCTTTCTCAGTGACTTTGACGCCTGGCTTGCCTTCTTCCATGATCCTTCCTCCCCCTCTCTCATCCTTGGTGACTTTAATATTCCTGCTAATGATCCTTCCAACTCTTATATTTCCAAGTTACTCGCTTTAACGTCGTCCTTTAATCTCCAACTATGCTCCACCTCCCCCACTCATCAAAATGGTCACTGTCTTGATCTCATCTTCTCCTCCAACTGTTCACCTTCTAGTTTCCTTGCCTCTGATCATCCCTCCTCTGATCACCATCTTATAACTTTCACACTTAAATCTCCTCCCTCCCAGTCCCGTCCTATCCTATCTAATTTATCTAGGAATCTTCACGATATTGACCCTTCATCTCTATCCTCCCATGTTTCAAACCTCCTCTCTACTGAGGCACCATCCACGTCTGTCAACGAGGCTGTTTCTTCTTACAACAATACTCTATCCTCTGCCTTAGACACTCTTGCACCTTTGATGACCTGCCCTGTAAGGCGTACAAAACCCCAACCTTGGCTGACTTCTAATATCCGCTACCTACGTTCCTGTACCCGCTCCGCCGAACGCCTCTGGCGGAAATCTCGGGCCCTTGCTGATTTCTTACACTTTAAGTTCATGCTGACCTCCTTCCAATCTGCTCTTTTACGTGCCAAACAGGATTATTATATCCAACTGACCAACTCTCTTGGCTCTAACCCTCGACTTCTCTTCACCACATTGAACTCTCTCCTCAAGGTGCCCCCTCCCCCAACTCCCCCTTCATTATCTCCTCAGACCCTTGCTGAATTCTTTCACAACAAGGTTCAAAAGATAAACCTTGCTTTCTCTACCTCACCACCTCTCCCTCCACTAGTCCGTTCCCCTCTCTCTCCTTCCCCTCATTCCCTTTCCTCCTTTCCTGAAGTTACTATTGAGGAAACTACACTTCTCCTTTCTTCCTCAAAATGTACCACCTGTTCCTCTGATCCCATTCCCACCCAATGGGCAATCTCTCCTACTCTTATTCCTGTCACATTCTCAACCTCTCACTTTCCACTGCGACTGTCCCTGCTGCCTTTAAACATGCTGTGGTCACACCTCTCCTTAAGAAGCCTTCACTCGACCCTACTTGTCCCTCTAATTACCGACCCATCTCCCTCCTTCCTTTTCTCTCCAAATTACTTGAGCGTGCTGTTCACCACCGCTGCCTTGATTTTCTCTCCTCACATGCTATTCTTGACCCATTACAATCTGGTTTTCGCCCTCTCCACTCAACCGAAACTGCGCTTACTAAAGTCTCCAATGACCTATTACTGGCTAAATCCAGAGGTCAATATTCCATCCTCATTCTTCTTGATCTTTCCGCTGCTTTTGACACTGTCGATCACAGCATACTTCTCGATACCCTGTCCTCACTTGGATTCCAGGGCTCTGTCCTTTCCTGGTTCTCTTCCTACCTCTCCCTCCGCACCTTTAGTGTTCACTCTGGTGGATCCTCTTCTACTTCTATCCCTCTGCCTGTCGGCGTACCTCAGGGTTCTGTTCTTGGTCCCCTCCTCTTTTCTATCTACACTTCTTCCCTTGGTTCATTAATCTCATCCCATGGCTTTTCCTACCATCTCTATGCTGATGACTCCCAAATCTACCTTTCCACCCCTGATATCTCACCTTGCATCCAAACCAAAGTTTCAGCGTGCTTCTCTGACATTGCTGCCTGGATGTCTCAACGCCACCTGAAATTAAATATGACCAAAACCGAGCTTCTCATTTTACCCCCCAAACCCACCTCCCCGCTCCCCCCGTTTCCTATTTCTGTTGAT
Source organism: Microcaecilia unicolor (assembly GCF_901765095.1). Classification (NCBI taxonomy): domain Eukaryota; kingdom Metazoa; phylum Chordata; class Amphibia; order Gymnophiona; family Siphonopidae; genus Microcaecilia; species Microcaecilia unicolor. Next base: position 54,952,156 of record NC_044037.1, read on the forward strand.
GGCTCTCTCATTCTCCCTGTCTCCTCAGCTCGAAACCGTGGGGTCATCTTTGACTCTTCTCTCTCCTTCTCTGCTCATATCCAGCAGACCGCCAAGACCTGTCGTTTCTTTCTTTACAACATCCGTAAAATCTGCCCCTTTCTTTCCGAGCACTCTACCAAAACCCTCATCCACACCCTTGTCACCTCTCGTTTAGACTACTGCAATCTGCTTCTTGCTGGCCTCCCACTTAGTCACCTCTCCCCTCTCCAGTCGGTTCAAAACTCTGCTGCCCATCTCATCTTCCGCCAGGGTCGCTTTACTCATACTACCCCTCTCCTCAAGACCCTTCACTGGCTCCCTATCCGTTTTCGCATCCTGTTCAAACTTCTTCTACTAACCTATAAATGTATTCACTCTGCTGCTCCCCAGTATCTCTCCACACTCGTCCTTCCCTACACCCCTTCCCGTGCACTCCGCTCCATGGATAAATCCTTCTTATCTGTTCCCTTCTCCACTACTGCCAACTCCAGACTTCGCGCCTTCTGTCTCGCTGCACCCTACGCCTGGAATAAACTTCCTGAGCCCCTACGTCTTGCCCCATCCTTGGCCACCTTTAAATCTAGACTGAAAGCCCACCTCTTTAACATTGCTTTTGACTCGTAACCACTTGTAACCACTCGCCTCCACCTACCCTCCTCTCTTCCTTCCCGTTCACATTAATTGATTTGATTTGCTTACTTTATTTATTTTTTGTCTATTAGATTGTAAGCTCTTTGAGCAGGGACTGTCTTTCTTCTATGTTTGTGCAGCGCTGCGTATGCCTTGTAGCGCTATAGAAATGCTAAATAGTAGTAGTAGTAGTAGTAATCCCGATCCTCCGTTGCTGGTTACTTGACCCAGCTCTAGCTTATGTCTGAGTCCTGTCTTCTCTTGCCTGCTGTCTGCGGCCGTCTGACCCTCGCTGCATCCGGAAGTCCTGCAGGCTGCCTGCACCTGGGGGCTCAACCCTCAGGGAACGGTGGTCCTCTCAGGTGAAGTCTCGGGGTTTGCTCGGCTGCCCGACTGGGTGCAGGCTAGATACCTCATCACTGTGATCCGTCTGGGCACAAGGGCTCACGAGCGTGACAGATAAGCAGCATATAATGTATTGCACTGTCTTGGGATCTTGCCGGGCACTTGTGACCTGGATTGGCCACTGTTGGAAACAGGATGCTGGGCTTGATGGACCTTCGGTTTGTCCCAGTATGGCAACACTTATGTACTTATGGGGCGGGATTTGGGCATTCCAAAAACTTGGATATTTTTTCTGCCATATTGGTACAAAGCAAAAATGTTTGGGGCTAAAAGTTAGATGATTTTGTCTAGACCTGCTTAAATTACAACTAAGTCATAAAAAGGTGCCCTAAATGAGCAAATGACCACAGGCGGGATTAAAGCATGATCCCATCCTTACTCCTCTGGTATTCACTGAACCCCTTTCACCACCCAAATATGTGAAAGAAACAGTACATACCTTCCTTTATGACAGCTTCAGATGTTATGGCCAGTCCTACTAGAAACGCAAGCAGGTCCCTGGAGTAGTCTAGTGGCCGGTCCAGTACACTGTAGAGAAGGAAACCTGGGCCCATTTTCCACATATGTTATACTTGTGGTGAAAAGTGTGAGCCCTCCAAAACCCACCAAAAACCTACTGTATCCATATATTGGTGACATCTGCAGCCATAAGGGCTATTATAGTGGTGTACAGTTGGATACAGTAGGTTTTTGGTGGGTTTTGGAGTTCTCAACATACCATATAAGAAAATAACGCTGAGATGTGTACCTGGGACCTTTTAGGTGAAGTCCACTATAGTTCTCCTTCAATGCCCCCATTGCTCTGCTGGGATGTCTGTGTGGCTAGTCTACTTAGAATGTTGCCCCTTCCTCTCCCCTCGTCCATTCAATAACATTCTATGGCTTTTTCCTCCAGGAAGCCTGCTAATGATCCTTCCAACTCTTATATTTCCAAGTTACTCGCTTTAACGTCCTCCTTTAATCTCCAACTATGCTCCACCTCCCCCACTCATCAAAATGGTCACTGTCTTGATCTCATCTTCTCCTCCAACTGTTCACCTTCTAGTTTCCTTGCCTCTGATCTTCCCTCCTCTGATCACCATCTTATAACTTTCACACTTAAATCTCCCCCCTCCCAGTCCCATCCTATCTTATCTAATTTATCTAGGAATCTTCACGATATTGACCCTTCATCTCTATCCTCCCATGTTTCAAACCTCCTCTCTACTGTGGCACCATCCACGTCTGTCAACGAGGCTGTTTCTTCTTACAACAATACTCTATCCTCTGCCTTAGGCACTCTTGCACCTTTGATGACCCGCCCTGTAAGGCGTACAAAACCCCAACCTTGGCTGACTTCTAATATCCGCTACCTACGTTCCTGTACCCGCTCCGCCGAACGCCTCTGGCGGAAATCTCAGGCCCTTGCTGATTTCTTACACTTTAAGTTCATGCTGACCTCCTTCCAATCTGCTCTTTTACGTGCCAAACAGGACTATTATATCCAACTGACCAACTCTCTTGGCTCTAATCCTCGACTTCTCTTCACCACATTGAACTCTCTCCTCAAGGTGCCCCCTCCCCCAACTCCCCCTTCATTATCTCCTCAGACCCTTGCTGAATTCTTTTACAACAAGGTTCAAAAGATAAACCTTGCTTTCTCTACCTCACCACCTCTCCCTCCACTAGTCCGTTCCCCTCTCTCTCCTTCCCCTCATTCCCTTTCCTCCTTTCCTGAAGTTACTATTGAGGAAACTACACTTCTCCTTTCTTCCTCAAAATGTACCACCTGTTCCTCTGATCCCATTCCCACCCACCTTCTTAATGCCATCTCTCCTGCTCTTATTCCTTTTATCTGTCACATTCTCAACCTCTCACTTTCCACTGCGACTGTCCCTGCTGCCTTTAAACATGCTGTGGTCACACCTCTCCTTAAGAAGCCTTCACTCGACCCTACTTGTCCCTCTAATTACCGACCCATCTCCCTCCTTCCTTTTTTCTCCAAATTACTTGAGCATGCTGTTCACCGCCGCTGCCTTGATTTTCTCTCCTCACATGCTATTCTTGACCCACTACAATCTGGTTTTCGCCCTCTCCACTCAACTGAAACTGCGCTTACTAAAGTCTCCAATGACCTATTACTGGCTAAATCCAGAGGTCAATATTCCATCCTCATTCTTCTTGATCTTTCTGCTGCTTTTGACACTCAATCACAGCATACTTCTCGATACCCTGTCCTCACTTGGATTCCAGGGTCTGTCGTTTCCTGGTTCTCTTCCTACCTCTCCCTCCGCACCTTTAGTGTTCACTCTGTGGATCCTCTTCTACTTCTATCCCTCTGCCTGTCGGCGTACCTCAGGGTTCTGTTCTTGGTCCCCTCCTCTTTTCTATCTACACTTCTTCCCTTGGTTCATTAATCTCATCCCATGGCTTTTCCTACCATCTCTATGCTGATGACTCCCAAATCTACCTTTCTACCCCTGATATCTCACCTTGCATCCAAACCAAAGTTTCAGCGTGCTTGTCTGACATTGCTGTCTGGATGTCTCAATGCCACCTGAAATTAAATATGACCAAAACCGAGCTTCTCATTTTCCCCCCCCCAAACCTACCTCCCCGCTCCCCCCGTTTTCTATTTCTGTTGATGGCGCTCTCATTCTCCCTGTCTCCTCAGCTCGAAACCTTGGGGTCATCTTTGACTCTTCTCTCTCCTTCTCTGCTCATATCCAGCAGATTGCCAAGACCTGTCGTTTCTTTCTTTACAACATCCGTAAAATCCGCCCCTTTCTTTCCAAGCACTCTACCAAAACCCTCATCCACACCCTTGTCACCTCTCGTTTAGACTACTGCAATCTGCTTCTTGCTGGCCTCCCACTTAGTCACCTCTCCCCTCTCCAGTTGGTTCAAAACTCTGCTGCCCATCTCATCTTCCGCCAGGGTCGCTTTACTCATACTACCTCTCTCCTCAAGACCCTTCACTGGCTCCCTATCCGTTTTCGCATCCTGTTCAAACTTCTTCTACTAACCTATAAATGTACTCACTCTGCTGCTCCCCAGTATCTCTCCACACTTGTTCTTCCCTACACCCCTTCCCGTGCACTCCGCTCCATGGATAAATCCTTCTTATCTGTTCCCTTCTCCACTACTGCCAACTCCAGACTTCGCGCCTTCTATCTTGCTGCACCCTACGCCTGGAATAAACTTCCTGAGCCCCTACGTCTTGCCCCATCCTTGGCCACCTTTAAATCTAGACTGAAAGCCCACCTCTTTAACATTGCTTTTGACTCGTAACCACTTGTAACAACTCGCCTCCACCTACCCTCCTCTCTTCCTTCCCGTTCACATTAATTGATTTGATTTGCTTACTTTATTTATTTTTTGTCTATTAGATTGTAAGCTCTTTGAGCAGGGACTGTCTTTCTTCTATGTTTGTGCAGCGCTGCGTACGCCTTGTAGCGCTATAGAAATGCTAAATAGTAGTAGTAGTAGTAGTAGTAGTAGAAGCTGTCCAACCCTTTTTTTTTAAAGTCCGCTAAGTTAACCGCCTTAACCACCTTTTCCGGCAGCGAATTCCACAGTTTAACTACACGTTGTGTGAAGAAAGATTTCCTCCGATTCATTTTAAATTTACCACACTGCAGCTTCATCGCATGCCCCCTTGTCCTAGTATTTTTGGAAAGCGTAAACAGACGCTCCACATCGACCCGTTCCATTCCACTCATTATCTTATAGACCTCTATCATATCTCCCCTCAGCCGCCTTTTCTTCAAGCTGAAGAGCCCCAGCCTTTTCAGCCTATCCTGATAGGGAAGCCATCCCATTTCCTGTATCATCTTTGTCGCCTTTCTCTGCACCTTTTCCAATTCCACTATGTCTTTTTTGAGGTGCGGCGACCAGAATTGAACACAATCATAACCTTTCCATTTTTCTTAACTCTTTTAAGGTCATAATCTCAGTGCTTTTCTGGAGCACAGATGTTGTAATGTTTTACAAAATTTCCAGTGGAGGAGACTTGCCACATTATTGTGCCTTTCCATATAGAAACCTTTACCTTTCAGAACTTTGCAGTCAGCGTAACCATTTCCAGCTCCTCATTACAGAAACTCCATTTGTCTGTTTTTCCAAAATTTTCTATGCTTGCAGTGAACCATCTCTTCCATAATCCACTGTCCTGGGCTGTGACTATCAATCCTTTATCCTTTGATTTCAATTCATCTTCCATAACCATTCATGTGTCCTGGTTTGATTGGTGTATGATTCCTGAAGTTAAACTTTGCACTTCTCACTATACTTATGTATTTGCCGCTTGTTTTTCCTTGTTTGCTGATCTAATTTTTTTAAGAGTTTTTTTTTTCTTCTTTTGCAAATTCAAAATGTTCCCTTCCCTATGTGTAGGGGTTGATTCTTGCTCATTCCTTCTACTCATCAGAATGAAGTTTAATGATGAAGGCACATTCTGGATGTCTGCTTTCAGACTTACATACGTTTTGCATATTTGGGTCTACTGAACCTGTTATGTAGGCCTGGAGTCCTATGATAGTAGCTCTCTATATACAGTTAATCACATTTTGAATCCAAAGATTTAATATACATAAACTAAATCATATGAATATTAAAATGCATAAAATGTATGAAAATGACCATGATTATAATTTTTCTCCCAAATAATTACCAGTAAGCACCTGTAATTCAGTTAGAAGTTTTTCCAATTAGATGGATTTGCAATCAAAAACAATAGAGCTGAATAGTGAATAGAAACCAACTGAGCGATCAGTAAAGAGTGAAAAAGCAAAGTGACTTATTGAGCAGAATGAACAGGACACAAGAGTCATGGACAACCAGAAGCAACTTCAAATAAGGAGATGAATTATCACAATCCAACTAAAAAACAAAGCAAAGCAACTTTAAATTTTTGTGAGATGGAGAGCCAGTGGAAAGACTGTAAAAGGGCTAACATACTCACATCTATCACAACCTGTAAGGATGTGTACTGCTGCATTTTGAACCAACTGTACTGACCTGAAAGCCACTACAAGTGACTCCCCCCCCCCACCACCAGTAAAGCTTGAAACTCATTCAAAAATCACAAACTGATAAATTCCATTATTATGCAAATTAAAGTCTATTTAAACTGACACAGTAACTATCCATAACTCCCAAATATCTAATCTCCTTTCCAATGGAATAGTAAAATCACCCAAGCTTATCTTCATAGAATGTTCCAATGAATCGGCTCTACATAGTAAACCATTTTCTGCCAACTGTGTAACAGCAGCATCTAAACATGTTTCCACTGATGTAGCCAAAGGTCCTTTATAAATATCAAATGGGACAAACAACAATAAATCATCTGCATAAAGCTGGTACTTAACTCCACAAATGGAGAACATAATGGAGCTAAATAGATGTCAAATAATAGCAAGGATAAAGGATATCCCTGCTGTACTGCTAAACACTAACCACTTGCATCACTGAAATCTGCAATACCATATCCATCAAATAAGAAGGAAACCATTGCAGAAATGTAAAAGCTAATCCTACTGAATACAACCGGACAAGCAAAACTGAATATACTACACAAATAGACTGCAGAACACCAGGCAAAAGGCCATTTTGGAAATATCTGTTCCTTTCAACAAAAAATCAACAAGAGAGATCAACACCTCTACTATATGACCTTCTCTAAACCCACACTGATGTTTATGTTCATGTGTATTAAAAGTGTTGATATACTGGTTTTTCTTTAAAACAAACAAACAAACAAACAAACAAAAAAAAACCCAAAACAAAACAAAAAAACCAGGCCAAAGTGGTTTAAGATAAAAATTAATAAAAAAATAAAATTAATTGGAAAACGAATACCAAAAATTGATATGACAGAATACAATCACACCCAGTATACTATTTATAAAACAAAAGAGAACAAAAGAGAAAGAACACATACATACACAGCATCAGTCACCTATTTCATCTCAACTGTTACCCGACTTTCAGGCTTATTTTCGAAAGAGAAGGACGCCCATCTTTCGACACAAATCGCAAGATGGGCATCCTTCTCACATGGTCGCCCAAATTGGCATAATCGAAAGCCGATTTTGGGCATCCTCAACTGCTTTCCTTTGCGGGGATGACCAAAGTTCATGGGGGTGTGACAGAAGCATAGTGAAGGCGGGACAGGGGCGTGTTTAACACATGGGCACCCTTGGCCGATAATGGAAAAAAGAAGGACATCCCTGATGAGCACTTGGCGGACTTTACTTGGTCCATTTTTTCATTGCAACCAAGCCTCAAAAAGGTGCCTGAACTGACCAGATGACCACCGGAGTGATTTGGGGATGACCTCCCCTAACTCCCCCAGTGGTCACTAACCCCCTCCCACCCTAAAAATAAACTTTAAACATATTTTTTGACAGCCTCTATGCCAGCCTGAAATGTCACACCCAGCTCCCTGACAGTAGTATGCAGGTCCCTGGAGCAGTTTTAGTGGGTGCAGAGCACTTCAGGCAGGCAGACCCAGGCCCAAACCCCCTTACCTGTTACACTTGTGGTGGTAAATGTGAGCCTTTCAAAACCCACCACAAACCCACTGTACCCACATGTAGGTGCCCCCTTCACCCCTTAGGGCTATGGTAGTGTTGTACAGTTGTGGGTAGTGGGTTTTAGAGGGGTTTTGGGGGGCTCAGCACCCAAGGTAAGGGAGCTATGCACCTGGGAACAATTTGTGAAGTCCACTGCAGTGCCCCCTAGGGTGCCCAGTTGGTGTCCTGGCATGTGAGGGGGACCAGTGCACTACAAATGCTTGCTCCTCCCATGACCAAATGGCTTGGATTTGGTAGTTTCTGAGATGGGCATACTCAGTTTCCATTATCGCCGAAAACCGGGGACGACCATCTCTAAGGACGCCCATCTTGCTTCGATAATGCGGGTTTCCCCGCCCCTTGGCTGGGACGTCGTGCAAGGACGTCCTCAGGAAAACTTGGGCACCTCGTTCGATTATGTCCCTCCATGTATCCTGAAATGCCAGTTGAAAAAAAATGGGTCTTTAATAGAGTTTTAAATTTAGGAAATGAGAAAACTGAGCAAACTATTGGGGGCAAGTCATTCCATAGTTTTGGAGCAATGAAAAAAAAAAAAAAGCAGAACCCTGAGTGGATTCATAATGTACTTTTTTTTTCTTAAA